>NW_017803953.1:128561-129938 GCF_001625305.1 Branchiostoma belcheri | reverse complement strand
GAGCGGATGAAATTATTGTTTTAGTACAGGACCGGTATTTGCTAAAACTGGCCGGTTTTTTTGACCGGGCAGTAGCGCATTGCTTGACAGAAACATTTACTACATTTTTGTGATTTTTTTAAAACACACGAAAAGGACACCCAGAAGGAATTGTCTAGCATACTTAGGTTCGTAAATGTGTGATGTCCACGGCTAATAAAATGTAGCCAAGCTTTCTGTACATACAGTGCGAGAAAAAAGGGACAAATTCTGAAAATGAAGTAATGTGCTGTAGGTGTACGTGTGTGACCTGTCCGGCATTTGTGTCCGAGGCTAGGCAAAAAATCCTTGCGAACTTCTAAGTAACAGAGAATTCGCCCTAAAAGTCTGCAATAACCTGCAATCGAACGATATAATACTGAGGAATTCGCTATTTCAAAATCTTGTTTGGGAGATGTATGGAGCGGATGAGATTATTGTTTTAGTACAGTACAGGTCAGGTATTTGCAGACGGCACCTGGGCAAGCGCGCAGGGCCGTCTAGATCCATTTACCGTGTCGTCACGGGAGGTCATACCGTCGGCACGCCCAAGCAGGCGCGTGGGGCTTTGGCGATACCTTTCCCGCGGTACAGTTACAAGAGGTGTCGCCGTAGCCACGCCCAGGCTGG
The DNA here is from genome assembly GCF_001625305.1 of Branchiostoma belcheri. Lineage (NCBI taxonomy): Eukaryota > Metazoa > Chordata > Leptocardii > Amphioxiformes > Branchiostomatidae > Branchiostoma > Branchiostoma belcheri. The sequence continues at coordinate 129,290 of NW_017803953.1, read as the reverse complement.
CCCGTGCACGTTGGGCCGTCTAAATCCATTTACCGTGCAGTCACGGGAGGTCATGCCGTCGGCACGTCGGCCATTTACGTAGCTTAATATAAGCTTAAATATTCATTTTTAAGCTAACGTTACGCACACTTAAATGCATCTTATTTAAAACAATTTAAAGTAACTGCCAAAGTCATACTTATCTAAGTCTTTATGTTTTAAACGTAGTCAAGAACACATGTGGAGTACACTGCTGCAAATCAGTGCTTTATCTTTACTGCAACATTAAGCGACCTTAAAGATCAAGTAAGGATACGTTTATGTTTAAGTAGACTTTACGTTGTTCTTTAAGAGAGTGTAAAGATTGCCTGCCGATTGTGGCATTTACGATGGCTTAAGTGTGACTTAAATAATGCTTAATTATTTTGAAATATTTAAGCCTTATTTACGAACACCATTAAGGATGCTTAAATATCGTTTTTCGTGCAGTGACGTATAAAAAAAATTTGGTCGGTTTTTTTCGTGCAAAACCTATGATTTAGAGCCTGAAACGCGTTATACAGGCGAATTTTAACAAAGTCGCTATTTCTTTTGGAAATGGTCGGAAAAAATTTTCTTGCATTCCTAACGTCCCTCTGAGGTGTTAGAAGTGCAAGAAAAATACTCCCGACCTTTTAAAAAAATTTCCGCACATTATACGTATAAAAAAAATTTGGTCGGTTTTTTTCGTGCAAAACCTATGATTTAGAG
>NW_017803953.1:115032-128541 GCF_001625305.1 Branchiostoma belcheri | reverse complement strand
GGTACAGTTACAAGAGGTGTCGCCGTAGCCACGCCCAGGCTGGCCCGTGCACGTTGGGCCGTCTAAATCCATTTACCGTGCAGTCACGGGAGGTCATGCCGTCGGCACGTCGGCCATTTACGTAGCTTAATATAAGCTTAAATATTCATTTTTAAGCTAACGTTACGCACACTTAAATGCATCTTATTTAAAACAATTTAAAGTAACTGCCAAAGTCATACTTATCTAAGTCTTTATGTTTTAAACGTAGTCAAGAACACATGTGGAGTACACTGCTGCAAATCAGTGCTTTATCTTTACTGCAACATTAAGCGACCTTAAAGATCAAGTAAGGATACGTTTATGTTTAAGTAGACTTTACGTTGTTCTTTAAGAGAGTGTAAAGATTGCCTGCCGATTGTGGCATTTACGATGGCTTAAGTGTGACTTAAATAATGCTTAATTATTTTGAAATATTTAAGCCTTATTTACGAACACCATTAAGGATGCTTAAATATCGTTTTTCGTGCAGTGATTCAAGATAATCGCCATATGGGGGTGCCAATATCTGTCTGATGGTGTGTCATGTGACAGGATATTATACAATGACAGACAACGGTGTTTTTTTTTTAAATCTACTGGATATGCAAGACGCAAGCTCCAGGGCTAGCATTTTACAGGGCGCCTGTTTGAAGACAAGTACGGGATGGAAGATAATTTGGACCAATTCCATCAGGACTCACAGGTTATGGCATATGGTCCTCGTTCTGTACAAGTTTACAAAACGGACTGGGGTGGAGATATGGAACAAGGATTTACTTCTCCAAGCCTGCGGTGGCCAAATGGACAAGAGTGCTCTTTCAAAGTAAACTCTACCTTTGCCTATTTAACGACGTTGGATTCGTAATTCTAGACTTGGATACAGCGCAGGTATTTTGAAGGAACTTTGCACGGACACAGTGACTTATCGCTCGAGCTCAGCCGGCTGCATCACGCAGTCAACGAGAACAAAGACTAATCATACGACTTGGTCACTAGCCTGGTTTCCAGTCTACGGGGTAAAGCTAAGGTCCCAATTACGCCGGTGCCCGTCGGGGATGTAGCCCCGGATGGCCCCGGCCGGGTTCAGGAGTCGAGCGGGCATCGGCTGTCGTGGTCACAATTAAAAGTTTCCTTCAGTAGCATTTTGTTAGAAATTTTGTCACCCTCTTTGGTCGGTATCCGGCAGGCACCCGGCAGGTACCCAGCAGATTCTCTGACGATGTCTTGTATTGACCTATACGTAATGCAGAATTCACGTATTTGTTGTGATCATTTGATCTGTGAGGTCACACATTTTACCCGGGTTTACGAAGTACACACCTTTATTCTGTTCATCTGGTCTGTGACGTAAGAAATGTGTCCCGGTGGAATGCCGGCAACCGGAGGGGTACCTCTCGAGGTTCTCACGATGAGGTCACGGCGTCTTTTTGTCAGCGGGGCCCGGGTAGAATTTAACTCAGAATTAAATTCTTATCGGGGCCCCGATGGGCCAAAAAATAGCCCGGTAGCCGCAGAGTGCCCCGCGGGGCCACGTCGGGGTCCCGCCCGAAAGTGGTAAAAAACAGCCCGGGAACTACCCGCCAGGGCCCCTTTTCCCAATTGGGACCTTAGCTTTACTTAGGGATGCAGGACCTCTTCGACGCCCGAGTAAACCAGGCTCCGCGGTATGTTTTGCATCGATATCGTGCCGCTAAACTCTATCCAGGGAACCTAACTTGAACAGGACGGCAGGGATACATTTGTACTAGTAGTCTACAGGCCCGAAGATAGCCCACCCAAACCACGTCCGGTGCACCACGACAGGACTGGACACCAAAAAGCCACAAATACCTCTGTAAACGCACCTATCCGTCATTTTACACACACTTATATGAGCCGTAATAAATGCATAAAGAATGAAAATACGTCAACTTTACTTACAATTTAGAAATACGTTCATCATTATTTAAGACATCTTTAAGTGCTTAAAGGCCACGTAAAAACCGGAAAATACCGATCCATCCGCACCTTTTCGTCATCTTTACACATACGTATATTATCCGTAAAAATACTTAAAGAATAAGAATACGTCAACTTTACTTACAATTTAAAAATATTTTAATCATCGTTTAAGACATCTTTAAGTGCTTAAAGGCTAAGTGAAAACCGGAAAATAAGGATCCATCCGCACCTACGGAAAGACCACGTAACGCCTATCTTTACGTACTCGTATAAGACGTGTATAGATGCGTAAAGATGGAACATACGTTGACTTTAAGCATAGTATAAGCATCCGTAAATACCGTTTTTCGTGTCGGAACGAGATAGTTGCTGGTCCTCTGTCTAGCCTTGGGTTCGAGAACGATGTTTCCCTGCTGATCGCACTTCCGTGTTTTAACCAGGACAGTTTTGGGGGAGTACTCGTCCACCGGTAGCGCGATGCCCAGGTACGTCCAGCCGGCTCCGCCCACCTGGTCTTTGATGATGTCTTCGGCCAGACGGAGGCGGAATTTTCCATCTATATCCGCCATGGTTGTAACTGAAGGACTGTGACTGTGGGAGAAAAGTCAAAGTGGTCAAAATAATGACGATTACATGAATTTGCATTGTGCGCTGATGTGCATTATGTGATACCTGAACGGGGTTTTTCTTAAGCTAGACGCAGAGTGACAGAGTGATGGAGCATATTATTAACTCCGAATGTGTGCTAAGATGGAAACTTTAAATGAATAAATGCACACGTTTGCAAAACATGGTTCCATCGTAACAGTTCCATCCATGAAGAATCATTATATGAATAGTTAATTCAGCAAAAAGCAGACATCTACTTCTTACAAGAGACTTATTATACAGCTGATAAGGAATTTGAACTTGACCAGGACTGGAGCGGTTTACAGTTTCACGATTTCGGTAGTGCTCATAGCAGAGGAGTTTCAGTATCATTTAGAAAGGGATTTAATATTCATATATCAAGATATTCATGTTGTCGATGTTGTAAAAGGACATGATGCACAATGCAGAATTAATTGTTAAATTGTTTGAAAATCCTTCAACGACATGTCTTGAAAGTTAAACGACATCCTAGTGAAAAGGGACCTTTATAAGATGTTACAATCAAAACCCATGTCAGAAACAGATTTCGTGTTAGTATTACACTTGTGCCTCACTTGGGATTTTTATTTGTGATTCGTAGGCAGATAATACCGAAGGATGCGGGGGTTTTCAGCATGGAGTTGGGTTGGTGGGTGAAAAGGTGGTAGAACATTATCGATGTTACTTCGTAAACAACACTGATCTTTGTCATTGTGCATCTTAGTGGAAAATTGATGACGGCGGGGCTGGCAAGTTTTGACACCACCACCAAACACCGGCAACAGTCCAAACATTTTTTACAATGGATGTAAGAAACTAAACTTCAATCATATCTGTTTACCCTCAATTCATTAATGTTCACGGGAAATAACAGTCTACAAAATTCTCAAACAATCCCTTTGCGAGGCAAAGCACAAGACTTTTAGATTCTAGAAAGTTAATTAATCACAGCGCCAGGCGTCATTCTAAAATGTGGTTTGTTACGCAGTTAGACTCATGTGGTTAAATTTTACCAAAATCTTCTTGCGGAGTGGTATCTAACATAGACCGTGGCTGTAAAGAAACAGACGTGTGTGTGTGTCTGTCTGTGTGTGTGTGTGTGTGTGTGTCTGTCTGTGTGTGTCTGTGTGTGTGCGTGTGTGTGTCTGTGTCTGTGTGTGTGTGTGTTATTGGGATATAGTGGAACAACCGCAGGCCTAAAGAAATACGTAAGGTCTTGTCTAGGCCTTGAATCCGGACAAGACTGCATAACCGAGAATTGGACCCTGTTTAATCTTTCACGTCTGGTTCGCTACTTTCAGTTACGTAATCAGTATGTACACAGAAACTCGTAGAAGCCTAAGACTCACCAAATCTGTCGAAGAAAATTGACGAGGGTGGGGGGCGTGGTGTGAAGCCGTGGTCTGACGGGGCCGGAAACTGCACCCTAAAAGGTAAAATGTAAAAGAACGGAGTTCGATTACATGGATATAGTTCGACGATAAACATGTAGCATGTCACCCATAAACATGTATTATGTAAAACGTTCAGTAAAACGCACAAGCTCCCTCGATTAAACGCAAATCTGTTGTGCTCCCGCATCGTCATAATCAGTCAAAACAAAAGTGGTAGTTTCCCCATAAACCCCACCTCTGTACGCACTTGTACAATCAATTGGGCGTTCCACAAGCCGAAGAACGGACGGCACCGCCTTCTGTAGTACAGTTTTGCGTTTAAGAGTCACCAAATCTGTCTGAGAAAGCCGTGCCGAGGACAGAGGAGGCGTGTTGTGAAGCCACAGTCGACTCAAGCTCACCACAAAATGACAAAGGTCATGGGTGTGGCTATATATGAAGATGTCACATGACGTAGCTCGTCGCACTGATAATGATGGACACATTATACCTTGCAGTACTGTTTCAACCAGAGCGATAACTACTATTCTGTTGACAAACTCTCAAACTCCTCTCGGCACTTGCATACTAAGGTTGAAATCCTTTAAAGCCTTGTCTTCAAAGTCGTCTAAACTGAGCGAAATCAGTCATTAGAAAGTAAATCGTTGTCATTACTTTACAAGATGTTACAACTTAAACACAAGCCATGAAACAGATTTTGTGTCGGTATTTTCGGTGAGCATCACTTAAGATTTCTGTTTTCAAGTGACGAAGGATGCGGGGGGGCGGTATTGATTGGGGATGGGGGTGGTGAATAGACGCTAAAAAGTACGTAATCAACTTGGACACGAAGTAGTGCGGCGTTTGCCCATTTTAACACAACAGGTACTGTCTACTGGCCTTGACAGGACGATTTAGTGTTTTTTTCTGACACGAGTTCTGGCAGGACAACTTCTGTCAACGTTCTGTTGATGACAAATATATCTTATGACCCCTAGTGTCGAGATAACGTCTGTTGAAGAACAAGCTCTTTGATCGTCTGAAATACAGAACCCGAGGCGACGGACATCGCTTTTCATGTGCTAAAACGTAATTTTCGTGTCAGTGAATCTAACCTTCGCCAAGGATCGGGGAATGTGTGTGTATGTTCATTTGTGTGTACGTGTGTGTGTGTGTGTGTGTGTGTGTGTGTGTGTGTGTGTGTGTGCGCGCGCGCGCGCGTGCGTGTCTGTGAACACCGGGCCGAACACCAGGGAGCAAATATGAGGGGGTCTCTGTTCAACCATGGTTCATTTGTCATCGGGTCGTTTAACCCTTGGGTCAAATTTACTAAGTCTAAAGTTGGTTGAACACAATTGGAGTACAAAAACACCACGGCATTATTAGTTTCTCTGTCATCAAAACAAATTTGAATATTCTCCTGATTAACCGAGCGTAAGGAATCTATACCGTCGATACAGTTAAAAAACTTGACTAGCTGAACACACCTTTAAAATTGTATAAGTTGGGATTTCTATGTCATAATTCACCGTATAGTGTGTGTGTGTGAGAAAGGGGAATGGAATGCAGAGAAAGAGCAGTAGGCAATAGGCATGCAGCTTTCCTCTATTATTCACAACACCTTTATTTAATCGTTAAAACACTTTTAAAGGCCTACTGTGTCAGGTGAATAAACATAGCTATTGTACGTAGCTTAAGAGATACAGTGGACTCTTTGAAACAGAAGACTAAACCAGAGCTGCGGCTATAATCATGTTGGATTTCTGCATCTGACTGTTGGGGTGTAAAGGGGATGTGTTTTTCAAGGTCTTTCTCCCGGGGAAAATAACAGTGTCCAAATGTTTCAAACAAGCTCTTTGTGGGGTAACACGCAAGGCTTTGATTCTAAAAAAAAAGCAGATCCAGGCTGCTTCCTAGGCGTTGCGTTACAGACATCTATCACACATGCTTCAAATGTGTCACCCTGTTCTGAAGAGTGGCTTGTAACGCCAAAACCCCCGTCTCCTTCTTTCGCCATTTCAGAACTAAAAACAGAAATTAGTTATTTTATAAAGTCAGGCTCTTGTCTGTGACGAAGAATCATTTTCAAACACCTAAAGGTTTTCTTAAAATCACCCAAAAGTAAAATGGTGGAAATGTGTGCTTTTCTAGAAGATCAAGGTTGTAGTCTATGTTCCGTTCCTCCTACATCCCTGTCACTTGTTGAATCTCAGAGGCACTCATCATACCTATAAAAGAAGAAGCCAAACCCAACAAAACTAGTACCACGCATGTGTATACTGTAGAATGTAGCACAACGTTAGACGTAGTATCTTGTACTTTGTTATGTTGTTTGTACTTGCCATTAGCGCTCGGGCATGTTTTTAAATTATAAACTTTACATTATGGGATGTATGGGTTTTCTTTTACACAATCAAACTATTCCTACCTTGCTTCTGACTGGAGCCCTGCTTCTTGCCGCTATATGTCCCCGAGTCAGGTGGTGCTTTTGCGGCGAGAAAACAATCTCACACTGGCGCATACAGAGGGCGTACACTAAAATAGCTTTGTTTGTCACGCTTGGTCTGGTTGACATCAAAACCCACAAATTAAATCGCGGTCGATGCTGACTTACCTGTGGCAGTGATAGCCACAGTATTTGTTCGGTCTGTTACACTGCTAGTTTTTTTAGGTATGATATAAGGATCACCATTAAGAGACCCCATACACATACCGTTTATAGTAACTAGTAACTAATGGTGACCACCGTTATATAGTAACTAATAAGCCAAGAGGCTATCTTCACATCCTAGGATGTGACCGTTATTAGTAACTCAGTTTCTTACTAAGGAAGTTAACGGCCGGACAGTGTTGCACACGCAGTTATATGGGTAATCAGGAGTATTTTCTTGGCGAGGTCACCCGGTAGATGACCTCTTATCTGTGTAATGGCCGCCATTTTTGATCTGACTCGGACAGTTTTTACTAGTATTCAGGATAAAAATAAACACCAAGGCTGCTGCCACGAGATGTTTTTAATACTGTTAACGGAGTATTATTATAGCTTAATTAAAGTACATGTACTTTCATGAGACCATCGACTGATGCGAAACAACGACGGGCAGATTGCAGTTCGACGTTGTGGATGGATGTTTGTTTGACCCGATCCTTCGTCTTTTCGCCAACAAATCACGTCCAACTTTGATAAGGCATGTTATATAGGTAGGTATTTCTTGCCTGTTTTCACTGTACATATCGCCGTAGTTTTGAATATCTCAATATTCTTTTATTTCGAAGCAGATTCTGTGGGGTAAAAGCGAGTCAATATTCCATATATTGTCGTGCTATAGCCACTGACTAATCTCCAAGCAGATGTTTGGGGGAGGGGGGCTAGACAGTATCAAATTGGCCAGTCTGGGGAAATGGTTACAGACTGGCCAATTTAATACTTGGAGATTATCCATTGACCTCCTGCTTGGCTGGCCCATTATGCGATGGTTTAAACTAAGACACTTACAGGAGACCAATGAATAAATATTATGTAGGCATCCAATACAAGTATTGCCTCATTTTCCCCACAGAATCTACTTGCAGGTTAAAGATTATTTTGTTTTTCACTTGGAGATTAAAAATTATTTTGTTGAGCTGATTTCGAGTTTGACGTTATTCATAATTGCCGTACAAAATTATATCAGATTTGGCATAATTTGATGGTGTAGATTAGAATGTGAGAGTGGCAATATATTGACCTGTTAGCAAGGATAATGTCGGATGTTGTTAGTTAACATTAATGTCAATACCACAAAAGAAAGATCACTGTTATCCAGATGATGACACTAATTACATGTAACAAGTTACATGCTACATTATCCTAAATCCTACATACATTCATTACCATATCTCTAGTAACAATATCAGTTTGAAAGTAACTTCAGTTTATCCAATCTATGATCAGACGTGCTTGGGGCAGGCTCTCTTCGGGGCTCTAATAGTTTTCCCCCTGTCCAGCTCAACAGTCCACCCGGTATATTTGAATGATATGCCGCACACCAGGAGTTGATTCGCCCCTCCACAATCGAGCTTCAGCAGCCCTGAAGAAAACCCGCCCAGCCACCTGGATACCAGGTTAGTGTGAAAGACTTTGTTGGTACTAGTTCTGTGGAATCATGCGGACCAGACCGGGTAGCAGGTTCCGACTACCCTAACTAGTTGTGCTTGTCAAATATGGTATCGATATAGCAGCGGGATAACCGCCCTTCGGTGTGTGCACGCTAGCTAATTATAACTCAGCTTCTTCTCTCCAATTGCTAATTGCCAAAAAAAAGAAAGTTAAGCTCATTATTGAACTTCAGCCACCAAATTCCATCCACATTTTCAGAAAAAAAAAGAAAATTGCAGAACCCAGTCGAAAAACATATGACTTGTTTGTCTTCCACCGACTTCAAAAAGAACTCAAACATAACTACATGTTGTATTATAAGATTCATACCCCATTCATATACCTTACTAAGGCTTTGTACTAGTATGCGTACTAGTAACCGGTTGAAGTCAGTAAGGGGAATAAGCTGGTCAAAACCCCAATTGCTCTGTACACTTGGGACAACCTCAGCTCCCCTATTCTATCTACTGAGAAGAACGTCGCCTGGCCAATATGTAAACCTTTACTGCAGATTCTTCTTGCAGCACATTGTTTCTGATATAATTACACACCTTTATGATCTTGGTCAAGCAAGAAGACAACTGCCCTGTAGTACCTGTTGACTTAGCAGCTGGATTTCCTAGACCTAGTCTTTCATCCCATTCTCCTTGAATATAGCCTTGAGTTTCCCAATGTATGAATCCACCTCCCACACACAATCTCCACCACACACACACATACTACTGTACACACACGTGCGCACACACACACACACACACATGTACACACATACTATTGTAATGTACACACACACAAACTACTGTACATACACACACACACACACACACACACACACACTAGTGTACATATATACACACACACACACTACTGTACAGACACACACTACTGCACACACACACACACACACACACACACACACACACACACACACTACTGTACATACAAACACACACACACATACTACTGTACATACAAACACACACACATACTACTATACACACACACACACACATACTACTGTACACACACACACACACACACTACTACTGTACATACACACACACATATACTACTGTACAGACACACACTACCACACACACACACACACACACACACACACACACACACACACACACTCATACACACATATATACAGTGTACAGACAGGTCATATTATTACTCCGTGAAGGAGGTCAGGACCTCCGGACGGAGTGTTGTGATCGGCTGATTTTTCATGTTCGCAGTCAAAACACTGGGTTCTCTTTGTGTAATCGGCACGCAATTTTATACGCCGTCTGCGGGCATGCCCGTGTTGATGCACGAATGAGTATTTTTGCCGTTGCTGCTTTCGCGGTCAATGTAATATTGCAGACGCCCCCCTACAATTGGATTTAGCTCTTTGTATGTTTTATGCTTGTGACGCGCCCTCATTGTATTAACCGTTGCCTAATCATAATGCTGATAAATTGCTGCACTTAAATTCCCTTACTCATATACAGAGAGGGGGGAGTAAATGAAGGCTACTGTTACACATTTACAATTATCACATCAGTGTTTGTAAAATCTTCACCACCACATATTTAAACTTGGCGTATCGCAAAGAACCCAACAATACCAATTTTTACGAAATAGCTCCGCGTTGAAAATTTGTCGTCATTGGCATAAAAATCCCTTTTCTGTCCAGGGGGCCCCCCCATATCAATATTGCTCAACGAAATTTACATATTTACACTTACTTGGCATATCGCAACGGACCCAACAATACCAATTTTTAAAGAATAGCCCCGTGTTGAAAATTTTTCATCATTAGCGTAAAAATCCCTTTAATACTGCTTCTTTATGCACCACAGCTACCCCCCTCCCTTCAATAAATGCCTAGGCCAGCAACTAGTCCATTGTTTCCTCCCTGAGCCTCTTCAGGCTTTTTCATTAAATTTCTATTACAATATGCTAAAAAGCCTATTACCTATACATGTACATCAATATTCAAGACAAAAAGTACTGGAATAATTGCATACAAAGCTTGATATGTCAATTTGCTTGATGACTGGGGATATTCATTGAGATGAAGCTGAAGAACAAATCCTGAAGATAAAGTGTGTGACACAAAGACATCATAAGTACATTTTTGGCAAAGGAGATTTGTTTAATGTTTATAAATTGACTGATAAAATGATACCTGCACAGCCATACTCATTATGTATTTTGCTATTTCATTGTTTGATATATTGCAAACAGTGTGTACAAAATTGCATCAAAGTTCATGGTACCTTCTGTGCAAGGATATGATACTTAAACTAATGAAAACTGCTGCCATTTATATTTAGTCATAAAAGATAACACAGGCCTTCAGAAAGGTTTGCCTTCAGAAAGGTTTGCCTTCAGAAAGGTTAATGTACAATTCAAGGTTAATTATCAAAGTATACAAGAATACCTTTTATACAAATTACACATCATTTGTGGTATGCTAGGTAAACAGTACATGTGTATTGTATATACAATATACCATCAACATTACCAGAAAGTGGTCAGGTCATTTTACCTAAAAATCAGCTGACATGCCTACATATGTCAAATGTGCTATCTTATCAACACTTTTTTTAAAACTAAATAATAGCCTTCTTTCTAGTTGGGCAAGATAGCTGACTAGTTACAGTGGTGCCTGCTATCCTCTGTTCTCACTGCCCTGAGAGCAAGTCTTGTGCAGAAATCTTGTTGAAGCAAGCTTAAGTGCTTAATGACTTTGACTGTTCTTTTCTCATAAATCTGCTTTCTTATTTGGCACACAGCTTCATTTTCAATGCTTTCCTCAAAGGCGAATTCCTCCCGGTACTCCTCCATGGCCCTGGAGAAAAATAGAATGTACATGTCTATTTACAGTTGCTAAGAATTAGCAACAAAATTCACAACAAGTGTGAAGAATTAGCAAACTAGTATACTAGTATTCTAATTTTTACATAATTGAAGGCATTTGATAATCAAGAAAACTTGAGTATACTAGTATTCTAATTTTTAGATAATGAATCATTATACAAAATAAGTGATTTACCACTAGAATGACAGTTTGCTACCAGGCTACATGCATAACTTATAGATTATTTGCCAAACCTGTTCATGTAACAGTAATTACAGCTACCAGCACTGCACCTGTATGTCTGCCCTCCCCCTTCGCCCTTGACATGACAGGCAGAATGTTATTCAAAGTGCATATTGCTTTTTAGACTCAATATTGACATAGCTGCTCTACAAGAAACACGGCTTCCCGACAGCGGGTCCCTTAAGGAGGATTCCTACACCTTCTTTTGGCAAGGGAAAACAAGTGAAGAACCCAGAGAACACGGGGTTGGTTTTGCCATTAGGAACACCTTGTTGCACATGATAGAACCTCCATCAGGTGGGACAGAAAGGATTATTACCATGCGCCTCTCCACACATGAAGGACCTGTTAATCTTTTGAGTGTTTACGCGCCGACCTTACAGGCTACGTCTGAAGTCAAAGACTTCTTCTACGAGCAGCTTGACAGCGTTCTCAAGGCAATCCCAACATCAGAACACATCTTTATGTTGGGAGACGTCAACGCTAGGGTGGGGGCAGACCATGAGTCCTGGCATGATGTGCTAGGCCACCATGGGATAGGGAAAATGAATGAAAATGGGCAAAGACTCCTTGAGCTTTGCTGCTACCACAAGCTTAGCGTAACAAATACCTATTTTCCCAACAAGGCTGTCCACAAAGCATCTTGGCGACACCCAAGATCCCGCCACTGGCATCAGCTGGACTTGGTCATCACACGACGCTCTTCTGTAAACAGTGTCTGTAACACGAGGGCGTACCACAGCGCAGATTGTGACACTGACCACTCTCTCATCGCCTCAACAATAAAAATAAGGCCCAAGAAGTTACATCATATGAAGGTGAAGGGTCAGCCAAGGATCAATGTCAGCAAAACCACTCTCCCAGACAAAAATAAGGAGTTCCTTGAACACCTTGAGGGATCTCTAAAAAATACTGACCAAATGCAGGATGCAGATTACATGTGGGAGTCACTCTGTAACATCATTCATAGTGCAGCTGTCAAGACCTATGGAAAGAAGGAACGTAATAACACTGACTGGTTCGAGGCACACATATCTGTGCTTGAACCTATCATAGAGAAGAAACGTGAAGCACTTCTTAGATACAAGCAAAAGCCTACCAACCAAAATCTACAAGCACTAAAAGCTGCCAGACATGAAGCTCAACAAACCTCACGCCGTTGTGCTAACAACTACTGTCTCCTGTTGTCAGAACGTATACAGCTTGCATCTGACACCGGTAACATCAGGAAAATGTATGAGGGAATCAAAGAAGCAACTGGAAAATCAATCAAAAAGTGTGCACCGCTTAAAGCAAAGTCAGGGGAAACCATCATTGATAAAGAGAAGCAAATGTCACGCTGGGTTGAACATTACCTCGATCTTTACTCACAAGAAAACGCAGTCTCTCAAAATGCGCTTGACAGCATTGATGACCTGCCTGTCATTGCAGAACTGGACGCCGTTCCCACAATGGAAGAGTTGAGCAAAGCCATAGACTCCATGCCAAGCTGGAAAGCACCAGGGGAAGACAACATTCCAGCGGAGATCATTAAGTCTGGTAAACCTGCTCTGGTTAAACCATTACATGACTTACTATGTCTTTGCTGGAGGGAGGGCAAAGTGCCCCAGTCAATGCGCAATTCTAAGATCATTACCCTATATAAAAACAAAGGAGATCGCAGTGACTGTAACAGCTACAGAGGCATTTCCCTACTGAGCATCGTGGGGAAAGTCTTCGCCAAAGTGGTTCTCTCTCGGCTGCAAGTACTGGCCAACAGGGTTTTACCCGGAATCGCAGTGCGGTTTCCGCGCAGAGAGATCTACAATAGATATGATATTTTCTGTACGACAGCTGCAAGAGAAGTGCCGTGAACAACAGAGGCCGTTATACATCGCCTTTATCGATCTGACCAAGGCTTTTGACCTTGTGAGTAGGAAGGGTCTGTTTCAGGTGCTGAAGAAGATTGGTTGTCCCCCACAGCTTCTCAGCATCATCATCTCCTTTCATGAGGACATGAAGGGTGTGGTCGGCTACGATGGAGAGACTTCTGAACCCTTCGAAATCCGGAGTGGCGTGAAGCAAGGGTGTGTCCTCGCTCCGACCTTGTTCGGGATCTTCTTCTCTATGCTGCTGAATTTTGCGTTTGGCCACTCTACACAAGGTGTCCATCTACACACTCGCAGTGATGGGAGATTGTTCAACCTGGCCCGACTTAGAGCCAAGACCAAAGTCCGCACAGTCCTCATCAGAGACCTGCTGAAAATTACACCATTACCTTCTGTAACTACTTCTATTAAGGCAATACTAATTCTAACAATGACAGAGGA
>NW_017803953.1:83061-115012 GCF_001625305.1 Branchiostoma belcheri | reverse complement strand
AAATCCGGAGTGGCGTGAAGCAAGGGTGTGTCCTCGCTCCGACCTTGTTCGGGATCTTCTTCTCTATGCTGCTGAATTTTGCGTTTGGCCACTCTACACAAGGTGTCCATCTACACACTCGCAGTGATGGGAGATTGTTCAACCTGGCCCGACTTAGAGCCAAGACCAAAGTCCGCACAGTCCTCATCAGAGACCTGCTGTTTGCTGATGACGCAGCACTGACTGCACACGTGGAGCAGGAACTACAACAGTTGATCAACCAGTTCGCTCATGCCTGCAAGGAGTTTGCCCTGATTGTCAGCATCAAGAATACTGTCGTCATGGGGCAGGATATTCCAAGGCCACCTGCTATCACCATAGACGCAGAGGTTCTCGAGGTGACAGACCACTTCACCTACCTCGGATCAACTGTCACCCAAAACCTGTCTCTTGACAAGGAACTTGATAGGCGGATAGCCAGAGCTGCTGGTATCATGACCAAACTTGGAAAGAGAGTTTGGAACAACCACCTCTTGACCCTAAAAACAAAACTCCAAGTTTATCGCTCATGCGTTCTCAGCACACTGCTGTACGGCAGCGAGTCTTGGACGACCTATGCCAGGCAAGAAAACCGGCTCGAAAGCTTCCACTTGCGCTGCTTGAGGCGTATCCTTGGAATCTCCTGGAGGGATAAGGTACCTAACACCATTGTCTTGGAGCGTTCTGGCTCTCTGAGCTTGCATCTCCTCCTCTGCCAACGCCGCTTACGATGGCTGGGTCATGTTCACAGAATGAAGGATGGGCGTATCCCAAAGGACATCCTGTATGACGAGCTTGCCTCAGGAAGACGTCCTATAGGTCGCCCAGCACTTCGCTTCAGGGACGTTTGCAAACGTGATATGAAATGCACTGACATCGACCCAACCAGCTGGGAACAGCTCGCGGCTGACCGCAGTGGCTGGCGACACGCAGTCAAGGTTGGCATAGTGAGAGGACAGGCAAAACGCTGCGAGCAGCTGGGGACTAAGCGCCAGAAGCGTAGAGAGAAACAAAACACACAGAATGTCTCAACTTTCCTGTGTCCCAACTGCGGTCGGGACTGTCACGCCAAGATAGGTCTGATAAGCCACTCCAGACGCTGCACACAACGGAAGGACATCTAGAGTGCTACCATCATCTCACGAGATGGAAGGATGCCTACTACTACTATATATTGTGAAAATTTCATAGTGTATTCGAAATATTCTGGCCCATTTGATTCTAATCTGAATGTGATCAGAGCTGTTTTCAATGCTGTTAGAATGCAGTACATGTAAGAATCTCAATGCCACCTGTTTGAGAACTGTTTGTGTTTCTGGATATTCTTAAAACTATCACTGGATTCAAAATTTTTACATTTATGCTCATTCTTACATGTATGCCCAGCCTGACTGAGTGGAGACTGGGTACAAGGCTATATTGAACAGTGAATTTTAACTGTAGCAGTATTAATCCATTTGAAATATGCCTTACCTGGTACCGAGATAGAAGGGCAGTACAAATATTTCCTGTTCGGTGCACAATTCACCTGCATCAAACCTGCACTCACTGGTACTACTAGTAGTTTTATATAAAAGTGTAGGCATATGTGGATTTTTATTTGCTGCATTGACTTTCACATTGTATTACTATTAGGTTCAAAAGACATCCTGGCAATGATTTCCAGTTTTCTGTGTAATCTATATAATTCCTATGTTCTGGGTGACAGTGAGTGGTACAGGTAAAATGTGTCTGGTGCAGGTGATTTTCAAAGTTAATGTAACTTACTGGGGCAAAGAAAACTACTAGAAGCCCAGCTTAAGTTCCTTGTACATCAGCATGTGAAGCGGTTCCATTGGGACTCCTTCTGGTTCCCCAGTATTGCATGCCACGACTCTAAATCCTACCCGCTGCCATTTCCTCTGCTTCGGCGTACTACAATACAATACAAAAATTGACAGAAACAAATATACATATGTCATATGTCAAATATACATATGCGCATGGTAAATACATGTAGGTACGTATCAATTTACACATCATGACATTTCAGTAACTCCAAAGCTACCTTTATCAGGGTCAGTTACTGATACATCAGCCTGGTAAGTGCCATACATAAAATAGGTTGTAGATCTTTTTTAAAACATTCACAATGCTTTTTCTTGCTTTGATTGATGAACTCTTGAATACACAGTGAATTGTGTTTCAATGTATTAGTATATTACAGTAAAAAAAACAACTTGCTTTCCCATTTTGGAGGCTAATAGTATAACTTTGGATAACACCTCAACACAGTACCAATTTGATGAGGATAGTTATGGAAGTAAAATATGCCTGATGGGGGATGATAATGAGTGGTGAGAAATGACTCTATCCTTTCCCTTTAATTAATAACTAGGGAGTGACAACTCTGTTTAGCATAAACAGAATGAGGGTCAAAGAAACATGAAATAAAATGCAACTCATGAATCTGTTTTATGACAAAATACATGTACAAATATATGATCCATAATGCCAAGGAGGTTGAAAATTTGAATTTAAAAAAACATTAAATGTTCTATTTTCTATTTAGATACATGTGTATAGGGAAATAGTAACCCGTAATCAAACTAATGCTGTCTTAGTGACATGTATGGTCAATGATGTAATGTCCTTCATAATATGATACCAAGCTCCTTGATAATACTACATCTAGTCAAGTTACAGTGTAGTTTGATGCTGCCCAATACTCTCCAAGCAGAGGTTTGGGTTTTGGGGGTATTTTTAGCGTGTTTTCAAACTTTGGTGGGAAAAAAAATTCAGTGGAAAAGAGAAACCCCGATAAAAAAGCCTAAAAACACGCTAGAAATACCCCCAAATCCCAAACCTCTGCTTGGAGAGTAGCTGCCCAACCCCATTCTGGAATGGAATCACCCGGGCGCGCGTACATTTGAATGCCGCCCCCCACCCCCAACACACATACAGACACACACCTACGTATACGTATATAGCATTACCAAATCAAATGTATTACATAGGCAGTTGATATTTGACTACTGAAATCTTCTTTTGGCTGCTAGCCACATATCCAAACATATTCACTGGCTATTTGCGAAGAAGAGAAAACAGTCCAGTCGTGCCTCCGAACGCAACGCGGATTTAGCACTTAAACAACAAGGACTGAGAGTCCAGTGAGCTAGTGACTAACCTGCAGAATATGTAGCCTATAAATGGTCCAGGAATTGGTCCAGGTCAGAGTAGAGATGTAGAGAAAATATAAATCGCCAGGCCGTCCCGTCTGTCGTCCATTTCAGCCAAGCCGGCAACCGCAAGTCTAGTCTCGCATTATCTCACGACGGATTTTACAACTCTCGCGAGGACTACACCCGACCGTTTATTTTCTATAGTAAAGCAGTGAGGTTACTAATAACGGTCACATCCTAGGAGGTGAAGAGAGCCTCTTAGCTTATTAGTTACTATATAACGGTGGTCACCGTTAGTAAGTAGTTACTATATATGGTATGTGTATGGGCTGATTAAGAAAGGGTTTACAAGACGGGACCGAGAGGTATGTCATAAAAGCTGAAATTCAGAATAAAACCTTTCAATTACTGGGGTCTGATACCACAAGCTCTAACTGAACACGCACACAAGCTCTAATCAAGGAAGTTCTATAGAACGTTCTTGATTAGAGTTAATGTGCGTGTTCTATAGAACTTCCTTGCTCTAATCGAACACGCACCAATGTGTCGCAGAAAGTTGCGGACAAAGGGCGGGGGGGGGGGTAGGTGCAGCCAAAGTCGAACTGAGCCTGCTGTTACGTGACAAAGCTTATGGGTGCGGCTACATACATGTATAAACATGTCACATGATGTAGCTCACGTCACCATGCTGATCGTGGTGGACACATTATACCTTGCAAGCTTGCAGTAGTATACGTAAACAGACCGATAACCGCCATTCTGTTTGATAACTCTCGCAATTTAGGATTTGAAAATCCTTCAACGATATGTCTTGAAATTTAAACGACATCCTAGTGAAAAGGGGCGTTTATAAGATGTCACAATCAAAACCCATGCCAGAAACAGATTTCGTGTTAGTATTACACTTGTGCCTCACTTGGGATTTTTATTTGTGATTCGTAGGCAGATAATACCGAAGGATGCGGGGGTTTTCAGCATGGAGTTGGGTTGGTGGGTGAAAAGGTGGTAGAACATTATCGATGTTACTTCGTAAACAACACTGATCTTTGTCATTGTGCATCTTAGTGGAAAATTGATGAAGGCGGGGCTTGCAAGTTGTGCATTCTAAAATGTGGCTTGTAACGCTGTTAGACTCATGTGGTAAAATTTTACCAAAATCTTCTTTCGGAGTGGTATCTAACATAGACCGTGGCTCTTAAGAAACAGACGTGTGTGTGTGTCTGTCTGTGTGTGTGTGTGTCTGTCTGTGTGTGTGCCTGTATGTTTTATTGGGATATAGCGGAACAACCGCAGGCCTATAGGAATACGTACGGTCTTGTCTAGTCCTTGAATCCGGATAAGCCTGCGCAACCGAGAATTGGACCCTGTTTAATCTTTCACGTCTGGTTCGCGACTTTCAGTTACGTAATCAGTATGTACACAGAAACTCGTAGAAGCCTAAGACTCACCAAATCTGTCGAAGAAAGTTGACGAGGGTGGGGGGCGTGGTGTGAAGCCGCGGTCTGACGGGGCCGGGGTCGGAAAGTGCACCCTAAAAGGTAAGATGTAGAAGAAAGGAGTTCAATTACAGGGATACAGTTCTTAGGCGATAAACATGTATTATGTAAAACGTTCAGTAAAACGCACAAGCTCGATGAACCCTCGATTAAACGCAAATCTGTTGTGCTGGTGCAAGACTTGGCATCGTCATAATCAGTCATAACAAAAGTGGTCGTTTCCCCGTTTACCCTACCTCTGTACGCACTTGTACGATCGATTGGGCGTTCCACAAGCCGAAGAACGGACGGCACCGCCTTCTGTAGTACAGTTTTGCGTTTAAGAGTCACCAAATCTGTCTGAGAAAGCCGTGCCGAGGACAGAGGAGGCGTGTTGTGAAGCCACAGTCGACTCAAGCTCGCCACAAAATGACAAAGGTTATGGGTGTGGCTATATATGAAGATGTCACATGACGTACATGTAGCTCGTCGCACTGATAATGATGGACACGTTATACCTTGCAGTACTGTTTCAACCAGAGCGATAACTACTATTCTGTTGACAAACTCTCAAACTCCTCTCGGCACTCGCATACTAAGGTTAAAATCTTTTAAAGCCTTGACTTGTCTGCAAAGTCGTCTGAACTGAGCGAAATCAGTCATCGGAAAGTAAATCGTTGTCATTACTTTACAAGATGTTACAAATAAAACACATGTACAAACAATGAAACAGATTTTGAGTCAGCATTTTCGGGGAGAATCACTTAAGATTTCCGTTTTTTTGTATTAAAGCAGAAAAAACGAAGGATGCGCGCGGGAGGGGGGGTCAGTATTGATTGGGGATGGGGGTGGTGAATAGCCGCTAGAAAGTACGTTACTTCGTAATCAACTTTGACACGAAGTGTTGCGGCGTTTGCCCGTATAACACAACAGGTACTGTCTACTTAACTTGACAGGACGATTTAGTGTTTTTTTCTGACACGCGTCCTGGCAGGACAACTTCTGTCAACGCTCTGTTGATGACAAATATATCTTATGACCCCTAGTGTCGAGATAACATCTGTTGAAGAACAAGCTCTTTGATCGTCTGAAATACGGAACCCGAGGCGACGGACATCGCTTTTCATGTGCAAAGACGTAATTATCATGTCAGTGAATCTACCTTCGCCAAAGTTGGGGAATGTGTGTGTATGTTTGTGTGTGTGTGTGTGTGTGTGTGTGCGCGCGCGTGTGTTTGTGCATGTGTGTGTGTGTGCGTTCGTGTCTGTGAACACCGGGCCGAACACAAGGGAGCAAATATGAGGGTCTCTGTTCAACCATGGTTCATTTGTCATCGGGTCGTTAAACCCTTGGGTCAAATTTACTAAGGTTGGTTGAACACAATTGGAGTACAAATATACGTACCACGGCATGATTAGTTTCTCTGTCAACAAAACAAATTTAAATATTCTCCTGATTAACCGAGCTTAAGGAATCTATACCGTCGACATAATTTAAAAACTTAAGTAGCTGAACACACCTTTAAAATTGTATAATTTGGGACTTTCAGGCCAAAATTTACTGTATTGTGTGTGTGGGTGGGGGGGGGGTTACTTGGGAGAATGGGATGCAGAGAAAGAGCAGTGCGCAATAGGCATACAACTTTCCACTATTATTAACAACACCTTTATTTAATCGTTAAAAGACTTTTTAAAGGACTACTGTGTTAGGTGATAGCTATTTCACGTACCTTCAGCGATTCAGTCGACTGTTTGCAACAGAGAACAGAACCAGACCTGCCACCTTGTTGAGTTGGGTTTTTGCACCACACTGCTGGGCCGTAAAGGGGTGTGTTTTTCGTGGTGTTTGTCCCAGTATAAATCCCACTTTATCCCAGAGTATAAAGTTTGATGTACCTGACATTCCAACAACAACCACCTGACATGCTCATGGCCGACCCTGGACAAACACCTGGGTACGGGGGGGGGGGGTCATCATGGAATGGTTGCGTGATTGGATGAACACGCGCTCATAAAAAGATTCGAAGTTGGATTTTGGCTGAGGATGAGGAATAACATGGCAAAAGCGTTACTAAGCATGAAAACCAAGATGCATTCATACTTTTATTGCGAATACATATGCATTCCCAAAGGCTAATAGCAGGTACATGTAACATGGAAATAACGTTGACGAATATATTAATGCTATTTAGAACTACTGTATACTTAATAATAGTTAAAGTATAGATTGAACTACATTTGTTGGGTTTGACAGCTTCTTACAAAACTGTGAAACTTCGATATGTTAAGAGCATGTTTTCCGTCGACTAACTTGTTTGAAAGTGCCACAACTTGCCATCAACATTATGAGTTAGGTAAATACACGTTGTATCATTCATGTAATTAATCGAAGATCAGATAGATAAGTAACGTTAAGAATGTAGAGATATAAATTCAGATTGATTGATTTATTGGTTGGTTCCTTGGTTGGTTGATTTCTTGGTTGATTGATTGATTGGCCAACGTTCATGTATGGCTCGCTCGCTCGATCTATATATAGATGGATGTCACATGTCACGAAAATATATTCTTCAAGACCGGTATATTTGCACCGCAGTGTTGAAATCATTGCCCACAGAGATGGTTTGATTCAATATAAATTCTCGAGCAAATGACCAATTTCAATGTCGGTAAAATCCGTCAGGGGGAGCTTGTAACACGTGTTGTAACTCCATGATTTAATCAGCTGAACTTCCGTTGTACAGAATTCGAAGATACGTACAACATCTCTTTCTGGTTATTGACCTAAATGTTGAGAAATAGCTCAGCAACTTCTCTTCGCGACCTTAAAAACTTAACTAATTCAAACACTCCAAATGCCCTGTTATGTTTTACAACTCACATTGTCACGTGTTGAGTAATTTGATGATTTAGTATTGTATATGGAAGGAGGACAGAGTAAAACAATCCCTTGTTGTTTCATGGACGGCAGGTGTCTTGGAATAAGAAACATGTATTTTGTAAATAGGTTACCTGATATCCCTTTTTATCTTATCCCTGATATGACTTTTAGTATTTTAGCATGTATTATGAATTTTATACTTAGATTTTAAAGGCGGATCTGTAAGCAATGACGCATTTCAGGTGTTGATTTTATATTGTACCTGCTATGTCATTGGTAATAAAATCTGAATCTGAAAACATACAAAGAAAGTACGGCTTCTGTTGATCGTTGCGTTGGTGGAAATATTTTTTATTGAAACTTGTGTGTGGACATCATGGTTAAATTTGCTAATCTACGTCCATAGCAAGAGCTCAATATATGATGACATAAAGGCGTCTGCAACAGGAGTAACAATACTTTATGAAATTTGCTAAGCGCATGTCGTTATAGTCCTTTACTTCATGAAATTTACACTGTTGCTACGTAGTGCTTTATACTAGTTATTCTCATCACCATCATAATCATTTCGGGTTCAGAACTGAACTGCCTCTTATCTGTACTGTTGTTATTACGATTGATCTCTATTTTCCCTTCACCAAAGTACTTGATCCTGACTTGGCATGTTCCACTATACTAAGTGATGTTATTGGATATTTACTTTGTCTTACTCCAAATCACTTGTATCTAACACTACATTTCTCCGTGTATATGTCATTATGTAGGAACATATCGGTACACGGATAGAGCAAAATGGCTGGTATAGCCTGTATATCCGCCCTTCGGCGTTACACACCAGCTTCGCAGGCACGGTGCAGCGGCAGCTAGCTATATCACAACGAACGACCTGTTACACTCAATCTTTGCACATTTATTTGCAAAAGTTGTTTAAAGCTTTCTAGTTATGATGCCCCAAATGTGCTTAATGGAAACGAGTTCCACTCTACGATAGTACGATTTTTTAAACACCTTAATTCTTGGTTAATAACTCTGATATTTGAAGGCATGACTGTTTCTTGTTCTTTTCTGCACTGGTATCATAATTCTGACACTTTAATAGTGGTTGAGACGCCCAACAGTGTGGTCAAATCGCTGGTCCGCCCTACTGAGCACCCTCATCCCCGCTCCAGCACGGCCTTCAGGATAGTCTGTAAGACCTCCACCGCCACGGTGTCCTCCCCTACCGCCCGGATCAGCATCTTCAGGGCCCCGGGCGGGATGTCGGGGTATTCGTCCTGGAGCTCCAGGTGACGCCACAGGATACGGCGAACGGCCGACCTGCAGAGACACAAAAACACTGGGCGATTAGTTTGACATATTCATGGAGATGTTTGTTGCAAATACATGCCCAAGGGCTAATTGCAGGTACAAAGAACGTATGTATGAATGTATGAAAAAAAGAAAAGAAAATGATACACGAGACTACGTCTAACATTATACTACATTCTACAACATACGTTGTACTAATTTTATTGGGTTTGATTTTTGGGGCAGTAGAAGACGATCATGTAAATTATATAAGTTTATCTAAAAACTAAAGGGAACAGCTAATCAATAAACACGGTCTACAAAATTGCTTCCAAAATGCGATGGAAATCTTTTAAAATTTCACAGCGTAATTTTCACATCTTTTACTCAAGCTTTGTAATACTTACCATTTTTCTTGGTCTTCTGTCTGCTCCTTCGTAATCGCTTCATTTTTAGTGTCCGAATCCTCATTCCCCTGTTCAACTCCCTAAAACGAGAAACAAATTAATCGTTTATTCAATTTGACTCTACAAACCATGATTTATCCATAAATAGATTGTTTTAGTCTTTGATATGTAACAAAAAATATAGAAAATATTACCTAGAAGTTAATATCGGTATAACGATACCTTAAGTTCTTGTATCAGTGCCTCTATTGCTTTCTCGATCTCTTTGGCTTCTGAAAGTATAATTGATAAAAAAACAACATTTTATCCATGCCAACATTGGATATCATCGAAAGATAAAAATGTTATGTACTGTTGATGCCATTATGTAGAGGGTTGTGCATTGTTCGTGTACGTGTAAATTCTACAAACCTTGGTTAAACTTTGCTGACATCTAATGCCTAATTAGGAAAATAAAGCTTAGATTACATAAATAGACATGGGCCAGGGTCAAAGTTGGTCACTATTACTACTCAGACTTAAAACAAATGTGGCATTTTAGTAATCTTATCTAATCTAATCTAAGAGTAATTATAGTCAGGACTTTCGTTCTTACTAGTTATGAATGATCACCTTAAGACATTTGTGGAGCGTTACTGACCTTCACGACTTGGTACAGCAGGTGGATTCTCTGGGTCCCAAGACTGCAGCTGCACATGCGCAGTAGGCTGGATTCCCAGCTGACGGTACGTTTGGTTCAGGTCCGTTATCACCTTCCCGTCATGCATCACGTTCTGGAAAAAATCGTGAAATTAGTTTTTTTTAAAAACAGTGAGACGATGGCAATGTAATTATGTGTATCTTCGCAGAAGAAAAACATCTTGTTTTGCTTAGTTTCTTCTTCTTCTACTTCCGTTCAAAACAAAGTCAATGACCTGGACCAGACATCTGTCACCATGGTAACTTGTGCTGTAGCAACACCCTGTGGTGTTGGGGTACATTATGTAGCAGAACAGAATTGGAGAGCCTGCTCTCAAAATATGTCTTAATGTATTTGGCTTTGATTAAGAATAAACATTGCAGTTGTAGTTAGACCAGGTGGAGGTAAACTTTATGAATTTCCTTTGCAAATGTTATATATCTATAATGTATGATGTGAATGTGTGAGTTTGTAACCTACCATCCGAGCATACACCTTGCGCAGCCTACGCTTGATGTCGCCTACGTTGTCATATGTCTGGACAGTCATCTTCAGCTTACTCTCCGGTACAGTCACCTGGATCTCAAGCCCTGGTGACAAACGTTGCAGTTAAAGATTACAATACTTAGTATACTGCCAATTGGAATGAAAGTAAGAATATATGGTAATGTTACAAAATCTAACTTTAATACAAACAAATAACACACATCACCATACGGATTTTCGACAGACTTTTGGTGGTTCAACTTTTCTATGGTTTTGTAATGATAGCCGAAGATCAAACTGAAATCTTACCCAACCAGAATAAGTTGGAAATTTGTTGTGCAAAAAGTCACCTGTAACATCAGGATTTACGTCTTGTATCTTGAAGACCAGGGTTACATGGGGTCCCCACGGCGAACCAAAGTACTGCCCTCGGCGGTTTGTCACCTTCTGTTCGCCACGATACACCTCCTGCGGGTCAAAAGGCGGTTTTTAAAATAGCATTAGGATATTATGAAATGAAAACTTTACCCAAGACTTTCGCGGCTGACTCCATCAGTCTTGTTCACGAAATGTGGACCCGTCTACTCTTGGGACGTCAAAGACAATTGGGAACATTTCCTGTCATGATTGATGCTGAAATAAAACTTATAAAATACTGGCACCGGTTAGAAAATTTACCCGAAGACCCTCTACTCCACGAGGCATACAATATTTTACATTCCGCTGACTCTGACTGGGTAAATCATGTACACGACATTCTTAATTATAACGGTTTGGATATGTATGGACCGGTTCTAACACGTTGATATGTTAACAGATCAATTACGACGTCGTTTGCAGGATATATACATACAAGAATAACATACCTCTATTCAAAACAACTCAAAACTTTCTGTCTATTCCATGTTAAAAAAGAGATACGGACAAGAAAATTACCTTTCTGAAATACATAATTTCGAAGTTCGTAGATCGATTACAAAGATGAGAATTTGTAGCCATAAATTGAATATAGAATTAGGAAGATATAAAAGAAACGTGACCAGAGGCTTTGGCCATTCTTTCCCTATGATATTGAAGACGAACAACTTTTTATTTTGGATTGTACACTTTATGACGATAACGCATAAAGCTGTTCAACATTCTCTTTGCTTGCTCAACAGAATTTGTTACATTTCATGCTATAGATAAATTTAATTTCATCCTAGAAGGTAATAACACTAACTGTGTACAAATAGGTAAATATATCAAAGAATGTTTAGACCTTAGAACAA
Source organism: Branchiostoma belcheri (assembly GCF_001625305.1). Classification (NCBI taxonomy): domain Eukaryota; kingdom Metazoa; phylum Chordata; class Leptocardii; order Amphioxiformes; family Branchiostomatidae; genus Branchiostoma; species Branchiostoma belcheri. Next base: position 103,348 of record NW_017803953.1, on the reverse strand, counting down.
GTAGTGTTAGTTGACTCATGTATTGTTTTAAACGTAGGTTAATTTCGCTGTAGCCATGTATTGTCTGTATGTCTACATGCAGTTTTAGACCTTACGAAAGTTGCTGTACTTTTGTTGCGTCAATAAAGTTAATACGTTCCAGATAACTTGTGTCGCCTTCCGTCTCTGTTAAGGGCAGGCATGTGAATCTTTAGTGGACGTCACGTTCCAAGAGTAGACGGGTCCAAGCCGTGAACAAGGTTGAAGGAGTCAGCCGAATATTTGCGTGAGTCGCAGTTCATTCCGGTGTTGGAGATAAAGTTTAGTCTTTATTTCATAATTCATTGTACCAACACAGCTAAGCATTAGGATAGCTTTGAACAGTACAGAGCTAAACTTTTGATTCATGGCAAAAACAAGCGTCACGGAATCTTTGAAATCTTCCTCAGAAGTCAATTGGCTAATCACCTAGATCACGTGACATTACCGATATCAGCCATTGGTCGAAAGTGCCAGAGAGTCTACACCGCCTGTCTCTGTTGAGTGCTGCATGGATGGTGTGTCCCGGATGTAGTCAGCCTCCTTGATCCCTCTTAAGACGTCTAATATTCAACGATATTTGTTTACTTCTCGTCCAAATAACGAAGGTAATGTATGATATATCAAAATAATGTAATGGCTTACCAACAGTGACAGCACCTTCCCCGGTAGCGTATCGATGCGCTCATCCTCCCCAACGCGCAGGGTCACTTGACAGGACTCAAAGGTCAGATCACATGTTGTGTCCCATTCTGCAGTTGCATGTGATAAATTACCATCCTCCACAAAAGCTCTACATGATAAATGGCACCAATAATAACCATACCAATATATCTTACTGTGAAAATGTCTAGATGCTATTATGTTGTCATTGTCAACACATTGATGCCAGGACCTAATGATTCAAGTTTTAAGACTTTATGCAGGCAAAATCAAGAGACCGTCTGTACAGGACCATATAGGAATTAGCTGTATTTATTTCAGTATCAAAGCAAAATGCATCATAAATTGACGATCATTTAGTGTTCATAATTGGTACGCAACGATCCAGATATCATTCCTTCGTGAGTAGAAAGACATATATTTACCTGCCGCCGTCATCATTTCCACTCCAGATTCGTCTTTGCTTCGTCCTGATTAATGATACAAGTTTTAAGACTTAATTCAGGCAAAATCAAGAAACCGTCTGTACAGGACCATATAGGCATTAGCTGTATCCATATAAGTATAAAAGCAAAGTGCCTCATAAATTGACGATCATTTAATGTTCATATACGGTAAGCAACTATCCAGATATCATTAGTTCGCGAGTATAAAGACATATACTTACCCATCATAGAAGCTTGACTATTAGAAGCCCTGGCTCTTGGTTCTGATTAATGATACAAGTTTTAAGACTTAATGCTGGAACATATAATTTTAACAAATTACCCGTAGTTATAATCTGTCAAATCGTGCAAACCACCTTGGGGCGATTTTGTATTATCGCTGAATGTCTTGATTGTCATATAGTTTTCAAAATGCGTGTTTAGTTACTCTTGGGGATTTCATAGTTTTACTCACTCCACTCATAGTTTCCAGCAAACTTTCTCCACTGCCTACAGTCAAACCACAGACTCTTGTCGTCGGTAACGGCTTTGTCCCCGCTACAGAGGCATTCGTAGGTTTGGTCCTGCTCCAGGTCTGTCACCAGTACCTTCCTGAAGAATACCTCCACTCGAACAACCTTGGTTATAAGTAGTCGATAAAAATGAACAAAAGGATACAATAAATAACATTGCATAATATATAGTCATGCCTTCAAATACCAGAGTTATCAACCAATGCAAGAATTGAGGTGTTGAAAAACCCATTTTTTCCAAGAACTATCGCAGAGTGGATATCGCAGTCACCAAGTACAGTAGGGACGTCGGACATTATAATTAGATAGCTTTAAACAATGTTTAATTTATAGTTAGAAGTTCAAGGCAAGGGTCAGGTGTAACAAGTCAATCGGTGTCGCTGCGCCGCGTGCCTGCGAAGCTGGTGTGGTACGCCTAAGCTAGGGCAGTTATACCGGCTATATACAGATGGTTATGAAGGAATTCTTTTTATATTTCAGTCCATACCATGGTATGGATGAAATATATTGTGTTCTCTCATGTTTCTTCTCCTTCTCCTTCTCCTCCTCCTGCCACACAGTCAAAGGGATTCAACTCCGCCATCATTCAGCCAAATGACTTGAAATTTGGCATGGAGGTAGAGTGGGCCAATACCCCCAGGGCTTTTTTTTTTTCATTTTTTTGATACATGCCTTTGAAAAAATTTTATGAAGGTTTTATGGGGCATTTTTCGCCAAAAAATTGGATTTTTGGATCCTGAGCCCTGGTTTTACAACCAAATGATATTAAATTCGGTATAAGGGTACCTTGAACATGTGTCTACAGAATAGCAGTCACATATTTGGCATACACCACTTCCAAATGACTCATTTTGGGGGGTTTCATCGCCGCTTGAAGCTGGGGATGTTGGCGCAAGTCTTGGAGGTTGGCCGGTGGCAGTGTGGTATTCCCGGCCGCTGGGGACGTGGGTACAGGTGCTGTAGGGCCCGGCGGTGGTGGGGTCCCGTCGGCTGGGCTGGGTACTGGCGCCGTTGTGCCCGGCGGTGATGGTGTCCCGTCGGCTGGAGGGCTGGGTACTGGCGCCGTTGTGCCCGGCGGTGGTGGTGTCCCGTCGGCTGGAGGGCTGGGTACTGACGCTGTTGGGCCCGAGAGAGGAGGCGCCGCTGGCAGTGTTTTAGTCGATACCTGAAGCGCCTGCAAGGCCGCCTGCATCTCCCCTATTTCCTTAGCCAGTTTGGCTTTCTGCAGCGCTGTTGTTAAGGCCTCATGCTGCTGCTGAAGCGTCTCCAGATCCTGCTCTGTTGTCTCCAGCTCCTGCTCTGTCTGTGCGGTGGACCCTGATGTCGGTTCCGTCGACTCTTTCGGGGCTGTCGACTCTGTCGGGTCCGTCGACTCCGTCGGGTCTGTTGTCTCTGTCGGCTTCGGCGGCGGAACCACCTCGGAGTCGGTAGATAGTGGAAAACCCTGGCAATATTTCCCAGTCAGTCCATACGGGTGGTCTCGGGCGAGCTTGCCGCAACCTTTCCATTTTCTGTTGCTCTGGCGTGGAGACGGCATGGCTGAGAATCGGAGCTGCAGAGAGGATAGCTAGCCGCGTTGCTGCATGCGGCGGATCGCAGAGTGTTTCTGACACTGGAGGTTAGCTAGTGGTCAAGCGCTAAAGATAACGGGCGGCGCTTCCGGACATCTGGAGGAAGACGCCCGCTGAGTTGACCGGTGCCAGGCACGCCCCGCCTCCGGGCAGGTTTCCAAGAAACCGACCGCCGGAGGTCAGGGTTCAAAACTTAAATGAATACACATCCATTTTCACATAAGGGTACCTTGAACATGTGTCTACAGAATAGCAGTCACATATTTGGCATACATCACTTCCAAATCACTCATTTGGGGGGACTTTAATGGCTATTTTCAGCAAAAAAGGGCCAAAAGTGCTGTAACCGTTTCATGTTCTATCTAAAGAATAGCCCGTTACATCTGCCCTTGGCCATAAAATATGCTGTATTTGCTCCCAAGTAAATGTCGGCCTCTCTAGTTTATGTTTAGTTACGTTTTTCATGACGTTTCAAGACCTACCTGGGATAGCGTGGTTTCCCCTTGTTTCTTTCCCAATTTATGGTTTTCACTCAGTGCGGCCATGAGGCCAAAGGCGAGGATGCTACCTAGGTGCATAAATGTGATTATGTGAATTTGCTGCAAATTCTGAGAAAATGTGACAAAATGTGAAATTGTTCGAGGTTCAACAGTATCGCATTTTATCACATAAGATGACAGATAATCACATAAAATAACATTTCTGAAGTGCGACACCTGTATGTGAAAAAATTATTTTGCGTCACGTTTTTTCCCATTTGCAGCAAAAGGTCGAGAAAAATCACATTTTCAAATGTGAAAAGATGTTATCTAAATGTGACATTGGCTTTCGACCCATTATGTAAAATAATGTGACTGCCTGTATATTCTTTTTCCGCCGATGTCTATGTGATTTTTATGTGAATCGTACTGTGAGTGAAAATGCGAAACGATGTTAACCTGAAACACATTTTTATATTTCAGTCCATACCATGGTATGGATAAAATATATTTAAAATGTGCCTTTATGTGAAAGTTATGTAAAATGCGTTTGACTACAAAATGTGAGAAAATGTGATGAAATCTTACATTCCGCAAAATGTAAAATTCATGTGATGTTCACGAAAACCAAAATGTGAAGAAATGTGACATTATATCACATTTTTGACATGTGAAATTAATGTGAAACAAGAATTCGTAGATCTCATACCTCCATGAAATATGACTTTGTAAATGACATGTCCTCATTAATTATCCAAATGACCTCTACATTAACATAATATATGCATAGCGGTGTTAACCTTTAAGTAACACATGTCACAAGGTATAAAATTCCCATCATTCACCTATAAGGAGTCACAAAATTTTCAAATTAATTATGCAAATAAGGTCATCATTTGCATAATTAGTATCTGTTAATGTTTCAAGATTTATACCATTCTAGTAAATCGTTCTCAAAACGGATGGTATGTGTAGGATATGAAAAAATCATCTAAATACCATTCTCGAAAGAAACTGTTCAACAGCCTTTTTTCGCAAATGTGACAGTTTAGTGTTGTTTCCGAAAACCAAGAACACCTTAGGCCCTTGAAAAAGCTTTTTGTACTATGATATGGTATAGGGCGTTCTAGTAAAGCATTACAAGTAACTGATTATTACCTTCGCCAAGAAGGTTATGTTTTCAGTAGCATTTGTCTGTCTGTCCGACCGTCTGTGAACAGCATAACTCAGGAAGCTTCATATGTATTGTCATGAAACTTGGTAGGTAGGTAGGTCTTGGTAAGACCTAGAAATTATTAGATTTTGGGCCCCCTGGCGGCTTTTGTTGGTACTGCAGCAGAACGTCCAGTTTTCATATCTCATGATCTGAATATGCTAGGGTCACAATTTTTGGATGGTAGATAGCTCTTGGGCTAGGGAAGACGTGACATGAGTTTGGGTTCCCTAGCGGCTTGTTCTGGAACTGCAGGAGCATTTGTTGAAAAAGTTTCGAAGGAGGATATCTCAAGAACCGGTTGACGGATTGCCACGATTTTTGGTATGTAGGTAGCTGAAGTGATGCTTGACATAATCAGATGACAATTATTCAAATCACGATCTAATTTTCATAATTAATGAGGAAATGCTATAAATCTGCTTTGTTCGATAATAGTAGTATGAAACAATTGTCACATGTAATCGAGCACGGGAAAACATCTGAGGATATAGATTATGCAAATGAAGACATAATTTGCATAATTAATGGAGGATTATTATAATTTCATAGTTGTAACTTCTGGGAATTTCATACTTACCACATTTGGAAGTTAAGTGAAGGTGAACATTATTATACATAATTTATGTAGATAATTTGCATAATTTATGAGGAAGTGCTATAATAGCCTTTCTTGTTAAAATAAGGCTGTCATTGGGTGGAGAATATGATCAACTGATATAATCCGTGCAAATAGGCTCTAATTTCCAAAGCTAATGATTAAAATTGTATAATTCGTCAACCGCATAGCTGGCTGGAATTCGGAAATTTTTTTAACGGTGTCGCTCAATGCAAGGCCATTTTTGGCCACTTCTAGGCATAGAGCTACAGGTATAGAACTGTAACAGCAACTCTTCCCCCTGAGTCAGAAACATCATGATTGAGACCAGCCCAATTTCTCACAAGTTGTGAGGACTAACTGACCCAATAGGAGAAGCAGGGGTTACGAGGCTGATCGGAAAATTCCCTACCCCTAGACCATAATGGTTTGTTCCACTTCCGCTCACATGGGTTCTTTAACGTGCTTGAGGTGTATCTTTCCTCAAACTCGGGACCTTCATTTTAACGATAAGACGCCCCTAACCTAAGTTAGGTACTCATTTTCACCTGAGTGAGGAAAGTGAGGAAAGTCGTGTAAAGCACCTTTCCCAAGGGTACAACGTCGCGGAACGACGGTTCCGGTACGACCCGGAATCGAACCCGGGTCTCCCCGTTTCATAGTCCAGTGATGTACCACTACACCACACGACGCTACGAGCAAAACGCTGGCAAGTATCAACCATACCTGGGGGGTATTAAAGTCAGCAGTGTTTGGGCATGTTCAGAGGACAAATTTAACCCAAATTTACTACAAATTCGTTTTTAATTAGAATACTATACGTGGCCTAAATCTGGCCAGAGTGCTTCTGAGCACTAGCCGACCAGTTCGACTTGTGGGGCTTCTTGCGTCTTTATTTTGCATTTGCGATGTTTGCCTCTGGTGTGAAGTTCAAGCCTTAGACGTTCAGTGGCGTTGGTGATACCAAAGAGATTCAAATATACAGTATTTGAATTAAAGCTCCTTGATCTTAGTTGAAGCTCTTTCGTCAAGCAGTTTTTCATGCCCTTGGTCTTAACATCTTTACCACTGTTCTCTGACAGAAAACAAAGGTCAGAAGCTATCGTGCATTATGCAAATTGGGTGAAGCTCAACGTGAAGTTTGAACTTCACAATAACGCGAACATCGCAAAGGGAAGGTGCGAGAAGCCCCACAAGCTCTGTTTGCATTTTCACATCTATTTGAGGAGGAATTTCGGAAACTTAGAAACGGGCGTAAATGAGTCTGTTACCTGTTACAAAATTTTCACATAAAATCACACAATTACCTAGGACATAGGCAAATGTGAAATTATGTGAAGCACTTTCACATAAAATAACATTCTGACTTGTTCTGTGAAAAAAATGTGATTTGAGCATAATTTCACATTTGACTCCTTGCAGTTTGCGGGGAAAACCACTTCACATTTCTTCACATTTTCTCACATTTTGCATTCACATTTTTGGTCACGCTTTCGGGTTGTGTGATTTCACATAATCGATTCACATTTTCAAACGGTCACATTGTTTCACATAAAATAAGATTTGACGATTCACATTTTTAAAAAAAATAACATTTTGGGTTTCACATATTTCTGATGGGATTCACATTACATCACATTTTTTCACATTTCCTTGAAATTTTGCACGAAAATCACATAATTTTCACATTTATGCACCTAGCCCCTCATGCGCAGCTGCGCCGAGGGTCATGAAGTTGCTCCCCAGCATGGACACCTGGATCCCTTTTAACGGCAGCAGCTTGGAGCCAGTGGGGAGGCTTTTTCTGGTTTGATGCAGCCTAAAACAACACAAAAAGCAAACGTATAAACAGGAAATCTAGCTCCCCAGCACTGTCTATATAAAAATATTAGGAAAAGATGCTTTATATAGGAGAAAGAAGCTCGATGTTGCGTTGTAGTCATTTAAAAGGTATCTCTGTGTGTACCTTGCATCATTGATAAACGTTGAAACATATTACACTATGCTCTCAGTCCTGTATGAAGAATCCTACGATGTATGTCCTTTCAGACGGGGATATGTTGAAATATCTTACCTGCACACTAGTTTGAATGTGCTATTAAAGAAGCTATATCATTTTTAATACCCGGTTTCGCAGACGTCCTGTGACACCTTGACCTCTGTGCTGTTCTTTCCGCCGAGAAGGTTCAACTTGATCACGAAGTTTTCGTCTTGCACGCCTATGGGCTTCACCAGTGTCGTCACGGTGTCTGGGGGGGGGGGGGGTAGACGATCAACGTCCGTCTTTGCCTTGGTAAAATATAGGCTTGCCCTGTCTAGTATAAATTTCATTTTATACATAGATATCAACAAGACTACCGGGAAGTATTTGGATTTTTATCACCCTGTCAAATTAAAAGAAGTGTTTGAGGTTTTCGTGAATGTATTGGAATTGTGGAGGTGGTCATATAATGTAATTCAATCGGGTATTACACCACTTCCCTGGTTCTACCATATACCACCCGTTTACACACATCCAGCGCGTGATGGGTCACCTTCCGGCGTGACCTGCCTATCAATTATCTGTCAAAGTCCACCCCCACCCACCCACCATGAAATAGAAGCAATTAGGACAGAGACACAAACCCACAACTGAACCACCCAAAACAATACTTCCGTACCCGGACGTAAACATCATCCTACTCACAATAACCCTTCCTCTCCTCGTTACCGACGCCCAGGGTGTAGTGCCCATTGTAACTCCCTCCGGCCACTACAAAGTCTCTCTCTATGGTGCCTAGTTTGTCATAGTTGACTCGGGCCAGTTTGATGGCAAGAATCGTACTGGTGTTGCTGCGTTCCAGGAAAATAGCCGTCCCCTTGGTAGTGCCAACTCCAGCATTAATATCTACTATTCGGACTTTAGCAGTGAAGTTTACCTGAAATCATAATAGGTACTTTTATAATTGGATATCTATGTGTTCGTCTTGTGTGTTTTAGATTATTACCTTCGCAAAGAAGGTTATGTTTTCAGTAGCGTCTGTCCGTTTGTCTGTTTGTCTGTGAACAGCATAATTACATAACTCAAGAAGCTTAATATGCATTGTCATGAAACTTGATAGGTGGGTAGTTCTTGACGTGGCCTAGAAATGATTAGATTTTCGGCCCCCTGGCGGCTTTTGTTGGTACTGCAGCAGAACTTCCGGTTTTGATATCTCGCGATCTGGACATGCTAGGGTCACAAATTTTGGTTGGTAGATAGCTCTTGGGGTAGGGAAGAAGTGACATGAGTTTGTGTCCCCTAGCGGCTTGTTCTGGAACTGCAGCAACATTTGCTGAAAAATTTTCGAAAAATTTTCGAAGATACAATAACCAAAATTGTATCTGAAGCCGGGTGGAAACCTCCGTTGACTGATGTAATGAGATTTCCCGGCGTACTTTTTTTGGTGGAGTTGTAGCCCTTCGGTCTGAGGGTGTCCGCCGGCTCAAAAATCGTGAAAAAAAACTCCGGTCCGAGAACCTTCCACCTGGCTTCAGATACAATTTTGGTTACTGTCCGTCGACTCTATAATTTGGGTAGAAACTGTAGTTAAACGTATATTTTGGATACGAAAAATATAGCTTTTTTGCAGCTTTTTCAACGGACCTGCTAGGAAAAACGAATTTTCCCAGGCTAACGGCTTATATACTGAAATAGCTTACTACTTCCTGTTTCTGAAAAACGGGGAAAAACATAGGTTGTTGCGATAAGTTTTTCGCAAAATCCGGTGAAGCGAATGTCTTGAAATTCCACATAGAACGCAGCTATTTGGGTCATCAGGCGACAAACCGCATCACCCTTGCTCGCGGACGCTTCGCTGGCCGTCCAACTTCACCACGCCGAAAAACACTACAATCACGAGGTTTTTTTGAGCAAGTCAAAACCTATTTGAAAATCTACAACGATCGCCGAGCTATGGGGAGCCAAACCTAGCGTGACAACCTCGCAGATCCGGCGATTTACTGCGCACTATCTGGAACCCTGGTCAGATTTAAACTCCGACCCGGAACCTTAAATCTGCTTTGTTCAATAATAGGACTATGAAACACTTGTGACATGTAATTGAGAACGACAAAAACATCTGAGGATATAGATTATGTAAATGAAGTCCTAATGTGCATAATAAATGGCAAATGTTTATAATTTCATAGTTGTAACCTCATACTTTGAAGTTGGAACTTCATACTTGCCACATTTGGAAGTTAAGTGAAGGCGAACAGCAATAAACATAATTTATTCAAATCATGACCTCATTTACATAATTTATGAGGAAGTGCTATAATAGCCTTTTTGTCAAGATAAGGCTGTCATTACGTGGAGAATATGATCAACTGATATAATCCATGCAAATGGGCTCTTATTTGCAAAATCAATGATTAAAATAATTATTGTATAATTTGTCAACCGCAAGGGTTAACACCAGTTGGCGAAGGTATGAGATCGTGGAACTCTTGTTCAAAACTAGAGACAGTTGAAGAAGAAAATCAACTGTATGAAGTTTAAAGTTTCGAGCATGATAAAACCTTCGTCATTTCAATAATGCCTGTCATTTTAGGCGATGTAACACGCCGAACTTCAGTCAAGTGACTCGCACAGAAGAGTCAAATAGAATACAATACAATACAATACAGAGCAGCTCACGTACCTTCCCGCCCTGCTTTGTGCATTCTGCCTCCACGATGCTGACGTCATTCCCGACCAGCACGTCGGTGACCACCAGGAAGCTGGTCTCGTGCCTCATCCCTTCTGCGCGGGTCTGGACCGACAATTTAGACAGGGCGTTCCTCAGGTCTTCTATATCCACACTTCTGTGCTCCAGATCGGTACAGGTGGTCTCCATATAACACTTGGTCGTTTTGCTGCCCTCAGCCGAGATACTCCCGATGCTCTCTGCAGTGATATTGAGGTTACCACTGACGCTCCTCTCGTAGCTGTATATACGTTTCCAAGACGCCTTCTTTGGGTAGGCCTGGACGGGGAATTCGTTTAGAAGATCCTCCGTGCTGGGGCCCTTATATAGCACGAAAACAGATATTTAAGCGAAATTTACGACATCCGTATTGAAACTTTAAAGACAAGGAAATATTTAAGCAGACTTTAAGATCGATTAAAGTCTACTGAAAAAGAAATCTAATCTTTACGAAGGATTTTCGCTGTCGTAAATGTAACGTATTACGGTATGTTTCTGGACGCACGGTTTACACTTACTGAAATATTCAGTTCCGACCAACATGTTAAACTTATATGTCCCAGAAAGGTACAGGAAATGTTTCGTATTTCTGTGACAAAACTTAAGTCAAATTTGAAACATGAGTAACACTTTTCTACGCACACTTTAAAGCAAGACGGAATGCGAAAAGACGCCGCATAAAGGTACCTTAAATCATCGAGAGCCTGTTCCTAGAACTCAGTTTCCTTTCAACGCCTGACATAAATTGTAGCAGATCTCGGTGCACACTTTCAGCTAACGGTGGGCAGACCTTCCCCCTTTAGCTTACATGTTCCCAAAATTTATATGAAAGGTAGCGTTTATTCAACAACAATACGGCGACAATACGACGTGTATAATCTTTCCCAACGCGCATTTTAAGTGATATGTTTCCAAAAGCTATAGATGATATGTAGCGTTTTTTTTTCAACAAACATACGACGTGTTATATCTTTCCTTACGGGTATTCTAAGTGAACGGAAAGAGGCCTCCTCCCTTTAGCTTATATGTTCACAAACTGTATGAAAGTCAGCGTTTATTCAACAAATATACGACGCGTTTAATCTTTCTCCACGCTCACTTTAAGCGAACGGGGGGAGAACCTCCCCCCTTTAGCTCATATGTTCCCAAAAATAATATGGAAGGTAGCGTTTATTCAACAACAATACGGCGACAATACGACGTGTTTAATCTTTCCCAACGCGCATTTTAAGTGATTTGTTTCCAAATTAAGCTGTAGATGATGTAGCGTTTTTTTCAGCAAACATACGCTGGGTTATATCTTTCCCTACGGGTATTCTAAGTGAACGGGGAGGTACCTCCTCCCTTTAGCTTATATGTCCCCAGAAGTTATATAAAAGGTAGCGTTTATTCAACAAATATACGACGCGTTTAATCTTTCTCTACGCACGCTTTAAGCGAACGGGGGGAGAACCTTATACGTTCCCAAAAGCTATATGAAATATAGCGTTTATTCAACAAAAATACGGCGTGTTTAATCTTTCCATACGCGCATTTTAAGTGACGTTGGATTATATTTTCCCAAAAGCTATATGAAATGTAACGTTTATTCAACAAACATACGACGTGTTTAATTATTCCATACGCCCATTTTAAGTGACGTTGGCTTACATATTCCCCAAAGCTCTATGAAACGTCACGTTTATTCCACAAACATACGACGTGTTTAATCTTACCTTATGCGTATTTTAAGTGACGCTGGCTTATATTTTCCCCAAAGCTCTATGAAACGTAGCGGTTAGTCAATTAAACGACGTGTTTAATCATACCTTACGCGTATTTTAAGTGACGTTGGCTTATATTTTCCCCAAAGCTCTATGAAACGTAGCGGTTAGCCAATTAAACGACGTGTTTAATCATACCTTACTAGTTTTCTAAGTGACGTTTGCTTATATGTTCCCGAACGCTATATGAAATATAGCGTTTAGTCAACAAACATACGACGTTTATTTTTTCCATACGTGCATTTTAAGTGACATTGGCTTAAAACTCCTAAAAACTCCATGAAACGTAGCGTTTATCCAACATACCACGTGTTTAATCTTACCTTACACGTATTTTAAGTGAAGTTAGCTTATATGTTCCCGAAAGCTATATGAAATATAGCGTTTAGTCTACAAGCATACGACGTGTTAAATTATTCCATACGCGCATTTTAAGTGAAGTTGGCTTATACATGTATATTCCTCAAAGCTATATGAAAGGTAGTGGTTAGTCAACAGACATACGACGTGTTTAATCTTACCTTACTAGTTTTTTTACCATTTTCGCCTTAGCGAAAATGGTAATAAGACCAGAACAAACATTGCATGCATGGATCGATGCACTGTTTAATGGTAGTGCGGACCAAACAAAAAATAGTAGCCCCTAAAAAGGGGCGCACAAAACGCACCGCTCTACCTGGTGAGACAACTATGTTATCCCAGCCAGGTAAGCACAAGGACCCACCGCATGCACGGATGCATCGATGCATCCACCCATGGGTGGGTGAACAGACATAGAAAGACCATGCCACAACATTTATCCATACCTTGGAAGTTTATATACTTTCTATTGCGGTTGCTAATTTCAAAATCATGGTTATAATAATGTTGCATAACAAAGCTGCTGACAAAACAAACTTAATTTGTCTTAAACAATAACTTGATTTTATTATTTGCCAAAAATGTTGATAAAAACATGTTTATAATCACAGTAATGAAGGATTTCAATAAACTGCATAAATTATGTCAATGAGCATTGGCAGTTTGGCTTAGTCTAGATTTTCAGCTTTCCATATTTGGTTCAAACTTGACCAATTTTAATTTCGTTTCCACAAAGAGGAAGCCTATAAAATGGAGATAGCACCACAGTAGTCACGTTTTATTCCATGGTGTAGTTTTCCATCGGCGTGGCGCTTTACATGATGTAAACAAAGCCGGCCGTACGTAAGCACTATTCCATAGGGAGGGGGACGCCTCGTCATCTCGTCTTTTCACATAAATACATGTATCTCGGCTCAAACTTTATTTCAATTTGGTTTCCACAAAAAATAGAGGAGATTTAATCACAGTAGTCACCTTTTATTCCATGCATTAGTTTTCTATCGGAGTGTGGATAAACATGATGTAAACAACTTCGTAAGGGTGGGAGGGGGGCATGTCGTCTGCTAGCCATGTTGGTAAATTATGGAACTAAACATAGCCTAGTGAATGCACTCATTATAATTATATATGATTAGTAGAAGATGACTTTTGAAGTTCTCTTCAAGTATTATTTTAGGGTTGAATGTTACGAGGTTTATAAACTTGCATGTTGGGGACAAAGCCATGGAAGAGATTTTGAATAAAATTATTTACTTAAGTTAAAATGTACTTTTGTGTCTCATTATTCTGTTAATAAGACTCTTAAAAGTGAGAAAACAGGTTATTAACTGTTATATACTAGAGTTTTGTAATGTTTTAAAGAGTTGAAATATAGAAGTCCATGTTCTATCATTATATACAATATTAATGAGAAGTAGAAACATTTATATAACTTAGGATGCACTACGGTACGTTCCACCACCATATACTCCTCAATCATCCACCAGTTCGTAAAAACTGTAAGCCTTTTCATAAAAAATTTGCTGCGAAAAAGGCAGCTTTTTCCAAAAGCACTTGTTTAAGTGACGTTTACTTACTGTAAGTCTCTTTAGATTCGCGGGGCCTAAAGTTCGCGGTTTCGGGAAAATGGACAATCCGCGGTATTTTTAGATTCGCGATTTCTCCTTGGCCATTCCAGGAAGAACTTGTAATGTGAATGTTAAAAATAATAAAAGTTCGTGTCCCGGTTCATCCCCTAAAATGCGGCGCAAAAATTTCGGTTTCGTGCACCGCGCGAGACTGCCGGCGGTAAAGCTCTATCAATCTGACGCGCGTGTAAACAATTTTCTTTGTTCAGAAATAAGCACTAAAACACTATTTTCCACGACTACACATCGATAATCTAGTGAAGAAATGCATAATCGTAAGAATCTTTCGGGAAATTATATATTCCTATTATATATATAAAACAAATTTATGCCGTTTTCGGCAAGATTTTGATCCCGGAAGTATGCAAAGGTCGCATTCGGTTTTGTAGGCCCACGGTAGCGTTTCTATCCAGCAAAACAAGAAGAAAAAAAACGCCCGCATAGCAGGGCGCAAAAGAGCATCAACTAACATTTCCCAGATACCGGCAGTTCTATTTTTCATAAAAATATTTGCAGATTTGCCCAATGTGCCCGCAATTTTCTTTTTAGTGCCCGTGCGCGCATGGCCGGCGCTCTGCACGCAAAGATTTTTGTCCGGCGGTGCACGTTTGACACGGCCAGGGCTGCAGTATCGCGATTCGGTGTCTCATATTATTTTTGATATCAGTATAACTTAAAAAATTTTGGTACTCAACATACATACATTTTTTACAAAGTTGATTTGCAGTGATTTGTGGATCGCATGTGTTGTTTCAGTGTTTCGCTTACCGTCGTGAATCGGCCCTCGTGAATGCATGTGGGGAGGGGGCCAAGCACACTTACGCAAAACATATTCGCGGGAAATAGATTCGCGGTACAAAGGTCCCCGCGAATTCCGCGAATCTAAATATACCGCGGAAATTTGTAGACTAACAGTATATGTTCTCGAAAGCTATATGAAATGTAGCGTTTATTCAACAAACATACGACGCGTTTAGTTTTTCCATACGCGCATTTTAAGTGACGTTGGCTTATATAGTCTCGAAAGCTCTATGAAAAGTAGCGTTTATTCAACAAACATACGACGTATTTAATCTTACCTTACGCGTATTTTAAGGGCAGTTGGCTTATATATTCCCAAAAGCAAAAGGAAATGTAACGTTTATTAAAAAAACATACGACGTGTTAATTTTTCTGTACGCGTATTTTAAATGACGCTGGCTTATATATTCCCAACACCTCTATGAAACGAAGCGTTTATTCAACAAGCATACGACATGTTTAATTTTTATCCATGCGAATTTTAGGTAAACGGGAAGTGATCTCTTCCCTTCAGTTCATATGTTCCTAAAAGTTGTATAATTTTAAATTTTTGCGTTATTCTATTTTGTCTCTGTATTTAAACTGGCAAATACTGTCTGTCCGTAACATGTTTATGATGTTACGTACTCCGTCCTGGAATTTATTACAATTCGGGTGTGAAAGTACGAGACCGTTGTTTCAGGATGGACGAATCAGTTGTCGGCGTCGAATGTAAAAAGAAATAAATGTAAATGTAAAAGTTGTTTATAAAAACATGGAACAAACAGTATCTGCGGTGTGT
Organism: Branchiostoma belcheri; assembly: GCF_001625305.1. Classification (NCBI taxonomy): domain Eukaryota; kingdom Metazoa; phylum Chordata; class Leptocardii; order Amphioxiformes; family Branchiostomatidae; genus Branchiostoma; species Branchiostoma belcheri. Next base: position 87,806 of record NW_017803953.1, on the reverse strand, counting down.
TTCGGTAAGATGCGCTGACAAGGCATGGTGTTTTTCAAAATGTAGATTTATTCAGTGCCAAGCTGTGAAAAAACAACACAGGGATTCAAGATAATCGCCATATGGGGGTGCCAATATCTGTCTGATGGTGTGTCATGTGACAGGGTATTATCCAATGACAGACAACGGTGTTTTTTTTAAAATCTACTGGATATGCAAGACGCAAACTCCAGGGCTAGCATTTTACAAGGCGCCTGTTTGAAGACAAGTACGGGATGGAAGATAATTTGGACCAATTCCATCAGGACTCACAGGTTATGGCACATGGTTCTCGTTCTGTACAAGTTTACAAAACGGATTGGGGTGGAGATATGGAACAAGGATTTACTTCTCCAAGCCTGCGGTGGCCAAATGGACAAGAGTGCTCTTTCAAAGTAAACTCTACCTTTGCCTATTTAACGACGTTGGATTCGGAATTCCAGACTTGGATACAGTGCAGAATCTTGAAGGAACTTTGCACGGACACAGTGACTTATCGCTCGAGCTCAGCCGGCTACATCATCGAGCTAGACTCTGGTTTGAGTTGCATTATCAATTTGTTTAATCAAGAGATTTTTGTTGTTAATTTGTTTCATAGATGACTACATTAACTTATTATTAATTTGATTTCGAACTTACCTTATGTTACTTAATTATGTTACTTTATTTAATGTCAGTGATCACTCTGATTCGAACTCAGCTTATGTCACTTAATTATGTTAATTACTTTAAATTATTCAATTTATGTTAATATTGTGTTGAATTCTGTACATTTCTGTTGTTATAATTTTGAATTTTATGTGGACTCCAGGAAGAATAGTGGTCAGTTGAACACTAAAGGAGATCTAATAAAAACAAACAAACAAACAAACAAAGACTAATCATACGACTTGGTCACTAGTCTGGTTTCCAGTCTACGGGGTATGGCTTTCTTTAGGGATGCAGGACCTCTTCGCCGCCCGAGTAAACCAGGCTCCCCGGTATGTTTTGCATCGATATCGTGCCGCTAAACTCTATCCAGGGAACCTAACTTGAACAGGACGGCAGGGATACATTTGTACTAGTAGTCTACAGGCCCGAAGATAGCCCACCCAAACCACGACAGGACTGGACACCAAAAAGCCACAAATACCTCTGTAAACGCACCTATCCGTCATTTTACACACACTTATATGAGCCGTAATAAATGCATAAAGAATGAAAATACGTCAACTTTACTTACAATTTAGAAATATTTTCATCATTATTTAAGACATCTTGAAGTGCTTAAAGGCTACGTAAAAACCGGAAAAAAGGATCCATCCGCACCTTTTCGTCATCTTTACACATACGTATATTACCCTTAAAAATGCTTAAACAATAAGAATACGTCAACTTTACTTACAATTTAAAAATATTTTAATCATCGTTTAAGACATCTTTAAGTGCTTAAAGGAGTACTAACCTCCAGAAGGAAGTGCTATTTTCCGATACATCATGCTGCAATGAATACATAACTACCCGACTTTTTACGTAATTTCGCTTTACGAGTTGGGCGGCGCATGTTTGCAAAGTGATATTTATATTCACTAGATGAAAACCGACGTATCCGGGTCGTATACTCCCGTACACACGCCCGGAAATTCCAAATATACGGACATTTCCAGGTGTGCGCGACCCGTACACTTGGCGTGTGCAGGCCTGCACACGGCCCGGATATGAACCACTCAGGTGTCCGGGCCATGTACAGGCCTGCACACGCCTGCACACGCCACCCGTACATCTCCGCACACGCCCGGATACGTCACACGTACCTCTGAGTGTGTGTGTGAAATATGCATAAATTAGCGGTAATTTTCACCTAATTATCTTCCTCATTATCAGCCCGTGTACGGGTCGTACACACCCGCACACGTCCCCCCTACAATATGCCTTTTGTAATGTAAAGTAGCATTATAGCGCTTTATTCCCCCTTCTTGTTTGCATAATTTTGTTTTCTTTATTAATTGTACATGGTGCTTGGGCTTTGTGACTTTTCTTTAAGTGTTTGTATTTTGTGCGCCTCCAAAATTTCCAGTGTTCTTCGGCCGGTCTTTCAGCTCAGCTGAAACAAACTGTAGGTCTCGACCTTCGTCCTTCTGTGTCTTGCCTTTAGACGCAGCTAGTCACGGGAGCAGATATTAGTCTCGTCTGGGCACCAGTCGTTAGAAGCCGTCCCAAGCTCTTTATTCCGCGCTGTGCGACAAGCCTCGCTGAGGCTGCGACCCACGGGCCGCACATCTTGTGCCACAGCACGGCCTTGAGTCGGGACACAGAGGATAGTCGGGAGGGGTGTACATCGGTCCTCTGGTCCGGTCTATTACTCTCTTGCACGCGGACTATCACTCGCCTATGCCCGCAGCCTGGCTCCCAGGATCCTGGCTACCGTGTTTCTAAAGAACGAGTCAAACTCTGACGTTCACAATCTTCCCAATCAACCTCAGCTTGGACAGTAGTCTTGTCCCAGTTCGTCTTGCCAGTGTCCCACGGCGTTCTTGACTTGAAAACTGCTCCAATTTACGTAGAATGACGCAATACCGATATGTTGATGATGAGATATGACACAATATCTCACCATGGAGCTTTTTTACCTCCATGCTCTCACTAAGTTCCTAGCGTGTTGCTTGTGTCCAGGATAGTTGTATAATGCACGTTCCACAACCATGCATGTAACGGAAAGATTTCAAAAATAACTAGAGTTCGGAGGACTCATGCCTTCGACAGTGTGATATTGCTTTCGTGGGTGTTGTGTGTATGTATAGTGTAGGCTTTTTGAAGATGATTATCGTAGTTTTCGTCAGGACCAAAGAAAAATGATCGCAGTTGTATATCGCGTTGGGGTGGACGGATGTACTGTAATTGGGACTCGGTATACGTTCTGCTATTGGGCTGTAGATGGTGCACGTTCTTTTGTTCTTATTGTATATGTTTTTTCGGGCGTGAAAATGAATTTTATTGGCGGCCCCCGGACACCCCTTTGACTCAGTTTGAGTCTGAAAATGGTCGCCCGGGTTGACCTTTGGTGTGTTTGTGGTATTATGAGATTGGTCCACTTTTTTGTCACAGAGGGGTGTTCCACAGAGGGGGTGTTCGGTGTCGATGAAAGATTTGTTTTCAACAAGGCACTGGTATCATTGGCGGGCGGACGTGGTGAGATATTAGTTGTTCCTGACGTTTTAAATTAGATACAATCGAACGCAAGTTTTGCGAGTAGTAAAGTGGTGTATGCTAAAGTACGGGACATCACCAGGACCAAGGACATTCTATCACCGTGTGATGAAAGCTTCTTGCCGGGACGGACCTCGATCTGCTCGGAAACATGTATAGAGAGCACCGGGCCGTCACGCCGAAGGTTACGTGGCTTACACTTCCGGGTTATCGAACAAGGACATTATACAGGTCCTTGAACGAACGTAAAATTATGTGGAAAAATGCCATAAATCCGCAAATAGATATATATTTTCCCCAAAGGTTCTTTGAATTGTGGCAATCATATTTTCACTAAATGTGGCTATGCAATCGTGGAAAACAGCGTTTTAGGGGGCACACCCCAATTTATTTGGGGCCTCTATTCGAAGCTGCACACCCTCAAATCTAGCGACCGTCTCTGGCGTGGAATAATTCGGAAGGAGAATAACTGTATATGGGACGAAAGGATATCTCTTCAGCTACAAGACAAGCTGAGTTTGGTTTCTTCAACTCTTTTAAGTTTGGTAAAATCAACGGAAAAAAACATTATTTTCACTCCAAAATTAATGCCCAAAATTGCGAATTTTCGCGTAGGATAATCCCACAAAAAAAATTTACTGGATGCTGGCAGAAAGAACCCAACGCCTTGACTATACCCGAGTAAATTATAAAGAAAATTCTAGTACTGTAATTTTCTAAACAGTCCACGGCGCGAGGGGTTGCAAATCCACCCCTACGAAGCCGCAGAGCGAAATCTAGGTCAAACGGGCGGATTACACTAGGCGCGCAAGGATACCCGGAAGTAAGGTTCGGAGCCAAAAGAAATTTTCACCCCAAAATCACCATTTCTTACACTCTTCAGCCATGTTAAAGTTTAATGATACTTCGTGGCAATTTATTAGAAATGTCACCTCAAACTTGGACCCTCAAAACCCTTTCGTCACTTTTTTACAACGGACTATCGCGGAGGTCGCGCAAGAACTGGGGTGTGCACCGTTTAGTGCATGTTCCTCAAGAAAGAAATTACTCCGCACGTGTAGGGTCTAAAAGAGTCCCGACAAAAAAATGATTGTGTCCGAACAGCGTGAGTTTAGGTCCACCATAAAATCCCTTTCATCCCTCAGACCTGATCTAAAAAGGATTTGAGATGAAAGCCTGTTTATTACTGACAGGATCAGGCAGGGAAGTTTCGGCGTTCGGGCGATTGTCGGACGTATACGCTTATTTTGACCTGAGTACTGCGGTGGGGCACAGTGAGCCAAAAGAGGGCCTCTTGCGGGTCATGGGTAATTGCCATACTAGCAGTGTGTACACCGATGATTTATTTTGGTACTTCTTTTTTAGATAATTTTTTTTTCTTGTGCAAATTATGCTCAGAAAGGCCCAGTTTTCTGGTAAGAAGGACAGAAGAATGTATATTTGTAAAATATGGCCAAAAAGTCTGACATTTTTCATGGTTTGACCTGTTATTAGCCTTTAAAAACTTGTGATCTTGTTACCTGCTATTAGCTGCGTGTATT
>NW_017803953.1:82174-83041 GCF_001625305.1 Branchiostoma belcheri | reverse complement strand
AGCCACAAATACCTCTGTAAACGCACCTATCCGTCATTTTACACACACTTATATGAGCCGTAATAAATGCATAAAGAATGAAAATACGTCAACTTTACTTACAATTTAGAAATATTTTCATCATTATTTAAGACATCTTGAAGTGCTTAAAGGCTACGTAAAAACCGGAAAATACGGATCCATCCGCACCTTTTCGTCATCTTTACACATACGTATATTACCCTCAAAAATGCTTAAACAATAAGAATACGTCAACTTTACTTACAATTTAAAAATATTTTAATCATTGTTTAAGACATCTTTAAGTGCTTAAAGGAGTACTAACCTCCAGAAGGAAGTGCTATTTTCCGATACATCATGCTGCAATGAATACATAACTACCCGACTTTTTACGTAATTTCGCTTTACGAGTTGGGCGGCGCATGTTTGCAAAGTGATATTAATATCATTTTTTCCCATGCTGAACCACACTTGATACATCCGGGAACTCTGGCTTATGCAATACTCAATACAATTCAGGTCAACATAAACATTTTTGGACGAAAATGCACGGCGGTCGGTTGCTAGGCTAAAAGTCGCATTACTAGGGAGGTATCGGGTTACAGAACGTGTTCGAACGTGGCCGCGCGGGAGTCCCGGGCCGGCCCGGGGGCAACGGGTAAAATTTGAAAATAAACAAAAGTAATTGGAGAGTAAATACTCGTCAAAATAAAATGTAATAAGTGATTTTGTTTACCTCAAATGTTATTCTTGCACTGCCTTTGCTCCACTTTGTGTACATTTGCTTCCAAATAAGATCAATTTCGGATTTCAAAAAGGGTTTACGAGAACCAAACAACTGATTTTAAGAGGCCCCGAAAATTAAAA
>NW_017803953.1:79800-82154 GCF_001625305.1 Branchiostoma belcheri | reverse complement strand
ATTTTCAATGGTAACTTGCCCACTAAAAATCATGAACATCCATTTAAGGATACTCGAGATATCTTGATGACAAGAAAAAACACAAAAAACAAAGGTCAACTGCAGTGACATAGAAACCCCCACGGGGCCCATCTTTGAACTTGACCTCGGCATTCTCAACGGTAACTTGCCCACTAAATATCATGAACATCCATTTAAGGATACTCGAGATATCTTGATGACAAGGAAAAAACACCAAAAACCAAGGTCAACTACAGTGACTTAGGAACCCCACACGAAGCCCATTTTTAGCCTTGACAATGGCCACCCCCAAATCAACCTGCCTGCCAAAAATCGTGAACCTCGGACCATGCCTTCAAACTTTACCGTGCATAATCTACAAAACAGGCCGAAACCGATTTCATAGCCTTCTCGTCGAAGGCAATGACACGAGCGTTGATTGGCCCCCTTTTCAAACCCCAACAAAGAGAAATGCATGCAATTGGCTGGTCTGGTTTACAGGTCACTGCAGGCTACAAAGAGTTGTGAAATGTCCCGCTTGTCTATTGTGTAAAAGTTGCATGCACACTAATAAAAATCATAGGCTATAAAATAGTCTGGAATGTTATAATCAACACATAATTTTCAGTTGACCTGTGTAATATTTTCAACTTCGTGTTCTTTAAGTTCCAAAATATTATATAACCATGGAAGTTAAACCTCTCTTATATAAAAGAAACAAACAAGGTAATTTAAAATAAGACATAGGCGCTGTCTCGTCTCTGACCATGACACCACAATACACATCTGACAACAGTGTACAAGTAAATCGTGCATCTTTTGTCTCTTCCGAAAAATAATTTTTGCACTTAAAAGTGGGCTGATATTTGAAAAACAGCAGGCCGGTCCCTCTCATTACCAACGAAAACGACCATGTTTGCAAAGGTGAAATATGTCAAGTTCGAAGGTTCCTAGTTTGCCTCCATGCTAGTTTGGTAAAATTCTGATCAGTAATTGTGTTGTTGTTTTTTTGCCCTTTGTAGATTCAATATGGTGCCGGTATAATGAGGCGTTAATATATGCGGGGAGACGATGGACCACACAACGAAATCTGCTCATTGTTCATAGCAAGGGTTATAGTTACAAATATAAACTTTGGTATACACTTAGACCACATTATTTCATACTAAGGACGTTATATCATAACCTAGTTGAAGCTCCGTGTTCATATAAAATCCTTCTTCATACCAAGCTTTACATATCCTTCTAGAATCTTTAGCAGAGTTTATATAAGCCTGGCATTTCCCAAAAATCAACCAGACTCTGGCGAGGGCGAGTTTATAGCAGACATCGGCCCCCAAACAACATTTATTCTATTCACCAACTTTTAATGTAACGCTGATTTCCTCTACCATCCAATCTGGGTGCCTTGTCTTTGTGTTGCGTTGCCTGTTACCTACAACGTTTTTAGATAGTAATTCGGTTCACGGTGCGAACTCATGTTTAGGTAGATTTCGGGAGTGAAAATAATATTGTTTTCTAACCAGCACTCTTCCCGCTCTTCTTACCCGCTTTGAAAACACATGTGCACCTCTCAATTCACGCATTTGCGAAACAATCTACATGTATGGTGACCCCTCATTGTTTGGCAGTACTTGCGACGTGTGACGTGTGCAGGCCCGTATATTCCCGTACACACGACTAATTACCAGGTTTCCGGCCGTGTCCGGAGGTATCACAGACCCGCACACGGCGTGGCCCATATTTCCTGCACACACCCGGACACACCCGGACACGCCAAGTTTCACGGGACATGTACAGGTCCGGAAACGTCCGGATATTGCGGTTTTCGACCAGTGATTTCAGTCCATACCATGGTATGGATGAAATATATTGTGTTCTCTCATGTTTCTTCTTCTCCTTCTCCTTCTCCTGCCAAACAGTCAAAGAGATTCAACTCCGCCATCATTTAGTCAAATGACTTGAAATTTGGCATGGAGGTAGAGTGGGCCAATCCCCCCCAGGCGTTTTTTTTCATTTTTTTGATACATGCCTTTGAAAAATTTTAAAGAAGGTTTTTTGGGGCATTTTTCCACAAAAAATGGATTTCTGGATCCTGAGCCCTGGTTTTACAACCAAATGATCTGAAATTCGGTATAAGGGTACCTTGAACATGTGTCTATAGAATAGCAGTCACATATTTGGCATACACCACTTCCAAATGACTCATTTGGGGGACTTTAATGGCTATTTTCAGCAAAAAAATGGGCCAAAAGTGCTATACCCGTTCCATGTTCTATCTAAAGAATGGCCGTTCATCTGCCTTGGCCATGGAACACGTGTTCCATTGCGGTTACCTGAGGTCACATTGCACG
>NW_017803953.1:79319-79780 GCF_001625305.1 Branchiostoma belcheri | reverse complement strand
ATCTCGTCATTGTTAGTATTTTCATACCTGTAATAAGATTAGTAAAGCTTTCGAGATTCAATGTGCTTGTTCTTGCATCTTTGTTCTCAATTACATAGCTACTATATAATTCATTTATTTGAGTTTTACACTGGGGTAAGTTTGGAATAGTCCACTTTTGCGTGGGAGGGAGATGGACTGAAATATGCTGTATTTGCTCCCAAGCAAATGTCGGCCTCTCTAGTAATATCATTTTTTCCCATGCTGAACCACACTTGATACATCTGGGAACTCTGGCTTATGCAATACTCAATACAATTCAGGTCAACATAAACATTTTTTGGACGAAAATGGTAGGAGACAAGCACATCAACAAGCTGATTATTGAGAGATTACTTGCTTTACTTTGCTTGACCTGCGGTTTGGATACTATAATATGAGGATGTCGAATACAGTGGGAGCCAGTTTCATCCTGCGTGTTT
>NW_017803953.1:68261-79299 GCF_001625305.1 Branchiostoma belcheri | reverse complement strand
CGTTGTCCACCGGTAGCGCGTTGTCCAGGTACATCCAGCCAGCTCCGCCCACCTGGTCTTTGATGATGTCTTCGGCCAGACGGAGGCGGATTTTTCCATCTATGTCCGCCATGGTTGTAACTGAAGGACTGTGACTGTGGGAGAAAAGTCAAAGTGGCCAATGTAATGACGATTACATGAATTTGCATTGTGCGCTGATGTGCATTATGTGATACCTGAACGGGGTTTTTCTTAAGCTAGACGCAGAGTGACAGAGTGATGGAGCATATTATTAACTCCGAATGTGTGCTAAGATTGAAACTTTAAATAAACAAATGCACACGTTCGCAAAACATGTTCCCTTCGTAACAGTTCCATCCATGAAGAATCATTATATGAATAGTTAATTCAGCAAAAAGCAGACATCTACTTCTTACAAGAGACTTATTATACAGCCGATAAGGAATTTGAACTTGACCAGGACTGGAGCGGTTTACAGTTTCACGATTTTAGTGCTCATAGCAGAGGAGTCTCAGTATTATTCAGAAAGGGACTTGATATTCATGTTGTCGATGTTGTAAAAGGACATGATGCATGATGCAAAATTAATTGTTAAATTGTTTGAAAATCCTTCAACGATATGTCTTGAAAGTTAAACGACATCCTAGTGAAAAGGGACCTTTATAAGATGATACAATCAAACCCATGCCAGAAACAGATTTTGTGTTAGTATTACAGTTGTGCCTCACTTGGGATTTTTTATTTGTGATTCGAAGGCAGATAATACCGACGGATGCGGGGGTTTTCAGCATGGAGTTGGGATGGTAGAACATTATCGATGTTCCTCCGTAAACAACACTGATCTTTGTCAAGTGCATCTTAGTGGAAAATTGATAAAGGCGGGGCTGGCAAGTTTTGACATCACCACCAAATACCGGCGATCTTCCAAACATTTTTACAAGGGAAGTAAGAAACTAAACTTCAATCATATCTGTTTACCCTCAATTCATTAAAAAAATAAATGTTCATGGGAAATAACAGTCTACAAAATTCTCAAAGAATGATTTTGTGAGGTAAAGCACAAGACGTGTGTGTCTGTCTGTCTGTGACTGTGTGTGTCTCTGTGTGTATCTGCGTGTGTGTGAAACTGCACCCTAAAAGGTAAAAAGGTAGAAGAAAGGAGTTCAATTACAGGGATAGAGTTCTTAGGCGATAAACATGTATTATGTAAAACGCTCAGTAAAACGCACAAGCTCGATGAACCCTTGATTAAACGCAAATCTAGTGTGCTCGCACAAGACTTGGCATCGTCATAATCAGTCATAACAAAAGTGGTCGTTTCCCCGTTTACCCTACCTCTGTACGCGCTTGTACGATCGATTGGGCGTTCCACAAGCCGAAGTACGGACGGTACCGCCTTCTGTAGTACAGTTTTGCGTTTAAGAGTCACCAAATCCGTCTGAGAAAGCCGTGTCGAGTACAGAGGAGGCGTGTTGTAAAGCCACAGTCGACTCAAGCTCGCCACAAAATACCTTGCAGTACTGTTTCAACCAGAGCGATAACTACTATTCTGTTGACAAACTCTCAAACTCCTCTCGGCACTCGCATACTTAGGTTAAAATCTTTTAAAGCCTTGTCTTCAAAGTCGTCTGAACTGAGCAAAATCAGTCACTGGAAAGTAAATCGTTGTCATTACTTTACAAGATGTTACAACTAAAACACAAACCATGAAACAGACTTTGTGTCGGTATTTTCGGGGAGCATCACTTAAGATTTCTGTTTTCAAGTGGCATTTTTTGTATCAAAGCAGAAAAAAACGAAGGATGCGGGAGGGGGCGTCAGTATTGATTGGGGATGGGGGTGGTGAATAGACCCTAGAAAGTACGTAATCAACTTTGACACGAAGTAGTGCGGCGTTTGCCTGTATAACACAACAGGTACCGTCTAGTGGCCTTGACATGACGATTTAGTGTTGTTTTTCTCACACGCGTTCTGGCAGGACAACTTCTGTCAACGTTCTGTTGATGACAAATATATCTTATGACCCCTAGTGTCGAGATAACGTCTGTTGAAGAACAAGCTCTTTGATCGTCTGAAATACAGAACCCGAGGCGACGGACATCGCTTTTCATGTGCAAAGACGTAATTTTCGTGTCAGTGAATCTACCTTCGCCAATGATCGGTGAGTGTATGTATGTTTTTTTTTTTTTTTTTTTGTGTACGTGTCGGTATGTGTGTGTGTGTGTGTTTGTGTGTGTGTGTGTGTGTGTGTGCGCGCTCGTGCGTGTCTGTGAACACCTGGCCGAACACCAGGGAGCAAATATTAGGGTCTCTGTTCAACCATGGTTCATTTGTCATCGGGTCTTTTAACCTTTGGGTCAAATTTACTAAGTCCAAAGTTGGTTGAACACAATTGGAGCTCAAATATACCACGCCATTATTAGTTTCTCTGTCATCAAAGCAAATTTAAATAATCTCCTGATTAACCGAGCTTAAGGAATCTATACCGTCGACACAATTTAAAAACTTGACTAGCTGAACACACCTTTAAAATTGTATAATTTGGGACTTTCAGGTCAAAATTTACTGTATAGTGTGTGTGTTTGACTAAGGGGAATGGAATGCAGAGGAAGAGCAGTGGGCAATAGGCATGCAGCTTTCCTCTATTATTCACAACACCTTTATTTAATCACTTTTAAAGGCCTACTGTGTCAGGTGAATAAACATAGCTATTATACGTAGCTTAAGAGATACAGTGGACTCTTTGAAACAGAAGACTAAACCAGAGCTGCGGCTAAAATCATGTTGAATTTCTGCATCTGACTGTTGGGGTGTAAAGGTGAAAATAACATTGTCCAAATGTTTCAAACAAGCACTTTGTGGGGTAACACGCAAGGCTTTGATTCTAAAAAAAGCAGATCCAGGCTGCTTCCTAGGCGTTGCGTTACAGACATCTATCACACATGCTTCAAATGTGTCACCCTGTTCTGAAGTCTGAAGAGTGGCTTGTAACGCCAAAACCCCCGTCTCCTTCTTGTGCCATTTCAGAACTAACTAGAGGTCGGAGATCTCATGTCTTCGTCAGAGGTACATCGTTCTAGAGAAATTAACATGCGTATTCTTCACTCTTTTAATAATCAATTTGGTCTAAAGAACAAAAGAATCTCTGTACTATTTTTATGGTACAGAACACCCTGAAATGGTTTGCCGCAGATTATACAGATGCGTCGTCACCCGTGTGACCCCTACGTTATTTGAGTTTGGACTGTTACTGAAAAAAAAACGTTCAAGAAATTCTTACTGTGTTGAAAGTGTCACGACAGCGCCGCAAAATATAATAAGAGAAGATGTTATAAAGGAAAGAATCAGAACAGGGTGACTACTGCTGTTTTGTTAATTTGTCTTTATGACGAATAGAAGACTTGTTTCTTGTGTTCTTTGTGTCCTTACATTTGTACTTCTACAGTTAGTATATTCCAAATCTAGGCATCTCGTTTTTCGGCCCTTAGTGTTTTTATTGCGCGCTTGCCTTAAATTTAAGGTAATTAGATTTAAGGTCTCCAGTAGACGTCATCCATAGCAATTACTTGGTGTGGCCTTAGAAAATAACCTGACACATGTCCAACCTATCCTCCCCCTGCTGAAGTTATAGTACAATCCCTCAATGTAACGTCATTTGATCCCATCCCATTATGGGGTTCCCGGCTATATCCAGCTGTCGGCTGTCTCCAAGCAGATGTAGGTGGGGGATTTCTAAACACAAAAGGTCCAATTACGGGGACATAACGACCTCCACGACTCTCACCTTTGAACTCAATCTTGGAGACCACGACAGTAACATGCCTATCAAATTTCATTAACTTCCATCCTCACATACAAAAGTTATCCTGCTCACAAGAAAAATTAACAAAATGCCCCCTGTAGTCACAACGAAACCCCCCACGAAGCTCAGTAACGAACTTAACCTTGGTCCTGACAATAGTAAGCACCACACCAAGAATTATAATCAAAATTTCACAAATACTTGAGTTATCTTGCTAACAAGCCACAAACACAAAAGGTGCACTAACGTGACGCACGGACCCCCCACGAAGCCGAAACTTGTACTTGACTTTGGCCTCAACAGCGGTAATCTGCCTGCCAAAAATCATGGACGTCGAATTATGCCTTCCAGAGTTATATCGCAAAATCCGCAGTTCCTCAAACTCCGGCGAGACAATTTCATAGTCCTTCTGACGAAGACAAAAACAGAAGTTAGTTACTCTATAAAGTCAGGCTCTTTTCTGTGACAAAGAATCATATTCAAACACCTAATGTTTTGCTTAAAATCACCAAAATGTAAAATGGTGGAAATGTGTGCTTTTCTAGAAGATCGAGGTTGTAGTCTACTATGTTCCGTTCCTCCTACATCCATGTTACGTGTTGAATCTCAGAGGCACTCATTATACCTATAAAAGAAGAAGCCAAACCCAACAAAACTAGTACCACGTATGTTTATACTGTGGAATGTAGCACACCGTTAGACGTAGTACTTTGTTATGTTGTTTGTACTTGCCATTAGCGCTCGGGCATGTATTTTAAAGACTTCTATCCAAATTGAATGGACTTGGAATTGGAGGAAATTTTCTTTCAACGATAAAGGACATGTATTCAAAAACTACAAATTGTATTAAAACTAAATGTGGTCTTACCGAAACATTTGTAACTCACTGTGGGGTTCGTCAAGGCTGTAATCTGTCTCCGACACTGTTTAATTTATTTATAAGTGATATTACAACTGTATTTGATCATGATTGCTGTAACTCCCCTGTTTTTCACAATATGAATGTTCCATGTCTTTTATATGCGGATGACTTAGTCATATTTTCAGAGTCCCAACGCGGCTTACAGTCATCCCTATCTAGATTAGAACAATATTGCAAAACCTGGAAGCTAAAGGTAAACCTTAAAAAGACTAAAGTAATTATATTTACTAAGGGTGGCCGCTTACCAGTACATTCTTCCTTTTTGTTTGATAATAATGTGATAGAAATAGTAGCATCCTATTGTTATCTTGGTGTCATTGTAAGCTCCGCGGGCACGTTCAAAGCCAACAACAAACACTGGTACAGCAAGGGCCTGAAAGCATTATTTGGAATAAGACAAACATTAGATAAAGCTGACGCATCATTAGCCGTTAAAAACAAACTCTTTGACACTTGTGTTAAGCCCACTTTACTTTACGGATCCGAAATATGGGGGGCATTCAAAAACTTAAAATCTTGTCCAATTGAAAGTGTACATTTGAAATTTTGTAAGTACTCACTCAATGTTCCTAAAACCACTTCTAACCTTGCTGCACGAGCTGAATTAGGGAGATACCCCATTCACCTGGAAACCTCCCTAAACACCATTAAGTATTTTATTCGTCTTTGCAAGGACGTGCCTGCCGGTAGTCTTCAAGCAGACGCCCTCTTGTGTCAAGTAGAGTTAGAAGCTACAGGTACCAAGTGTTGGGCGTCTGGTGTACGCAACAGTCTAGAGAAATGCGGTTATTCTTTCGTCTGGCAAAGCGTTCAATCAATCGGCTCAAATACGCTCCAAATTATCTCAGCAATTTATCAGCGTTTAAAAAAGATATTCATTTCCAAACATTTCTTTCCGAAATCCACAACGATAACAAAGTTGCTAATTCAAAAAATAAACTTCGAACGTACAGATTATTAAAACACTCATATAATGAAGAAGATTATCTTAAGATCGCAAATGTACGTCACAGATCTTCCATTACTAAAATAAGAATCAGTTGTCACAATTTGCGAATTGAATCAGGAAGACATAACCGCACTCCTCTAGAGCAAAGAATCTGCCAATATTGTAGTTTAGGTAAAGTAGAAGACGAGGTACATTTTATTGTGGATTGTTCCATGTATGACAGCGAAAGAGACGTTCTTTTCGATTTTGTGTCAAGCAAATACTCCCAATTTAAGTATTTGAATAGTATAGAGAAATTTATATTCCTTGTAGTCTTTAACAAACCAGCTCTAACTACTCATACTGCCAACTACATTTTATGTTTCTCATTCTTTCCCTGCCATGTCGTAAAATGTGGTGAACCCATCGCTGTATTTGCTCCAAAGCAAATATTGGCCTTTCTAGTTTAAATGGATTCAGCTTCTTCATTTTAGGGCCTAAGGTCCTGAAATTTGGTCACCGTGCAGTGGGCAAATACCCCTAGGCGTTTTTTATTTTATAAGATTACCAGAAAGCGAGAGGAAGTTGAAAGTACTTGTGTACTATAGCAGTTTTATTATCAATATTGATGATGTACTTTGTCAATATGTGACCTGTCTTTAGCCCAGTGGGGCAAAATGTACAATAAAGGTCTTCATTCATTCATTCATTGAAGACGACGATACTTTAAATTATAAACTTTACATTATGGGATGTATGGGGTTTCTTTAACACAACCAAACTATTCTGCTTCTCGCCGCTATATATACCCGAGGTAGGTGGTGCTTTTGCGGCGAGAAAACAATCTCACACTGGCGCATACAGAGGGCGTACACTAAAATAGCTTCGTTTGTCACGCTTGGTCTGCTTGACATCAAAACCCACAAATTAAATCGCGGTCGATGCTGACTTACCTGTGGCAGTGATAGCCACAGTATTCGTTCTGTCTGTTACACCGCTAGTTTGTTAGGTATGATATAAGGATCACCATGAAGAAAGGGTTTACAAGACGGGACCGAGAGGTATGTCATAAAAGCTGAAATTCAGAACAAAACCTTTCAATTACAGGGGTCTGATACCACAAGCTCTAATTGAACACGCACACAAGCTCTAATCAAGGAAGTTCCATAGAACGTTCTTGATTAGAGTTTGTGTGCGTGTTCTATAGAACTTCCTTGCTCTAATCGAACACGCACCAATGTGTCGCAGAAAGTTGCGGACAAAGGGGAGGTGAGGGGGGGTGCAGTCAAAGTCGAACTGAGCCTGCTGTTACGTGACAAAGCTTATGGGTGCGGCTACATACATGTATAAACATGTCACATGATGTAGCTCACGTCACCATGCTGATCGTGGTGGACACCTTGCAAGCTTGCAGTTGTAAACAGACCGATAACCGGCATTCTGTTTGATAACTCTCGCAATTTAGGATTTGAAGATCCTTCAACGATATGTCTTGAAATTTAAACGACATCCTAGTGAAAAGGGGCGTTTATAAGATGATACAATCAAACCCATGTCAGAAACAGATTTTGTGTTAGTATTACAGTTGTGCCTCACTTGGGATTTCTTTATTTGTGATCTAGGCAGATAATACCGAAGGATGCGGGGGTTTTCAGCATGGAGTTGGGATGGTAGAACATTATCGATGTTACTCCGTAAACAACATTGATCTTTGTCATCGTGCATCTTGGTGAAAAATTGATGAAGGTGGGGCTGACAAGTTTTGACACCACCACCAAACACCGGCAACCTGTCCAAACATTTTTTTACAATGGATGTAAGAATCTAAACTTCAATCCTATCTGTTTACCCTCAATTCATTAATGTTCACTGGAAATAACAGTCTACAAAATTCTCAAACAATCAATGTGCGAGGCAAAGCGCAAGACTTTTAGATTCTAGAAAGTTAATTAATCAAAGCTGTGCCCCCGACGACATTCTAAATGTGGCTTGTTACGCGCTGTTAAACTCCCGGTAAAATTTAACCAAAATCTTCTTGCGGAGTGCTATCTAACATAGACCGTGGCTGTAAAGAAACAGATGTGTGTTTGTGTGTCTGTCTGTCTGTGTGTGTGTGTGTGTGTTTTATTGGGATATAGCAAACAGCCGCAGGCCTATAGGAATACGTAAGGTCTTGTCTAGTCCTTGAATTCGGACAAGCCTGCACAACCGAGAATTGGACGCTGTTTAATCTTTCACGTCTAGTTCGCGACTTTCAGTTACGTAATCAGTACGTACACAGAAACTCGTAGAAGCCTAAGACTCACCAAATCTGTCGAAGAAAGTTGACGAGGGTGGAGGCGTGGTGTGAAGCCGCGGTCTGACGGGGCCGGGGTCGGAAAGTGCACCCTAAAAGGTAAAATGTAGAAGAAAGGAGTTCAATTACAGGGATACAGTTCTTAGGCGATAAACAAGTATTATGTAAAACGTTCAGCAAAACGCACAAGCTCGATGAACCATTGATTAAACGCAAATCTGTTGTGCTGGCGCAAGACTTGGCATCGTCATAATCAGTCATAACAAAAGTGGTCGTTTCCCCGTTTACCCCACCTCTGTACGCACTTGTACGATCAATTGGACGTTCCACAAGCCGAAGTACGGACGGCACCGCCTTCTGTAGTACAGTTTTGCGTTTAAGAGTCACCAAATCTGAGAAAGCCGTGCCGAGGACAGAGGAGGCGTGTTGTGAATCCACAGTCGACTCAAGCTCGCCACAAAATGACAAAGGTCATGGGTGTGGCTATATATGAAGATGTCACATGACGTAGCTCGTCGCACTGATAATGATGGACACATTATACCTTGCAGTACTGTTTTAAACAGAGCGATAACTACTATTCTGTTGACAAACTCTCAAACTCCTCTCGGCACTTGCATACTAAGGTTAAAATCTTTTAAAGTCTTGTCTTCAAAGTCGTCTGAACTGAGCGAAATCAGTCATCGGAAAGGAAATCGTTGTCATTACTTTACAAGATGTTACAACTAAAACACAAGTCATGAAACAGATTTTGTGTCGGTATTTTCGGGGAGCATCACTTAAGATTTCTGTTTTCAAGTGGCATTTTTTGTAAGCAGAAAAAAAACGAAGGATGCGGGGGGGGAGGCAGTATTGATTGGGAATGGGGGTAGCTGAAAATACGCTAGATGTGTCGCAGAAAGTTGCGGACAAGGGGGGGGGGTGCAGCCAAAGTCGAACTGAGCCTGCTGTTACGTGACAAAGCTTATGGGTGCGGCTACATATATGTATAAACATGTCACATGATGTAGCTCACGTCACCATGCTGATCGTGGTGGACACCTTGCAAGCTTGCAGTTGTAAACAGACCGATAACCGCCATTCTGTTTGATAATTCTCGCATTTTAGGATTTGAAGATCCTTCAACGATATGTCTTGAAATTTAAACGACATCCTAGTGAAAAGAGGCCTTTATAAGATGATACAATCAAACCCATGTCAGAAACAGATTTTGTGTAAGTATTTTAGTTGTGCCTCACTTGTGATTTTTTTTAATTTGTGATCTACCGAAGGATGCGGCGGTTATCAGCATGGATTTGGGTTGGTTGGTGAAAAGGTGGTAGAACATTATCGGTGTTACTCCGTAAACAACACTGATCTTTGTCATTGTGTATCTTAGTGGAAAATTGATGACGGCGGGGCTGGCAAGTTTTGACATCACCACCAAACACCGACAAGCTGTCCAAACATTTTTATAATTGATGTAAGAAAAAAACTTCAATCATATCTGTTTACCCTCAATTCATTAATGTTCACGGAAAATAACAGTCTACAAAATTCTCAAACAATCACTTTGCCAGGCAAAGCACAGACTTCTAGATTCTAGAAACTTAGAAAGTTAATTAATCAAAGCTGTGCCCCAGGCGTCATTCTAAAATGTGGCTTGTTACGCTGTTAAACTCATGTGGTAAAATTTTACCAAAATCTTCTTGCGGAATGGTATCTAACATAGACCGTGACTGTAAAGAAACAGACGTGTGTTTGTGTGTGTGTCTGTCTGTGTGTGTGTGTGTGTGTGTGTGTGTTTTATTGGGATATGCGCGGAACAGCCACAGGCCTAAAGGAATACGTAAGTTCTTGTCTAGTCCTTGAATTTGGACAAGCCTGCACAACCGAGAATTGGACGCTGTTTAATCTTTCACGTCTAGTTCGCGACTTCAGTACGTACACACTACACAGAAACTCGTAGAAGCCTAAGACTCACCAAATCTGTCGAAGAAAGTTGACGAGGGTGGAGGCGTGGTGTGAAGCCGCGGTCTGACGGGGCCGGGGTCGGAAACTGCACCCTAAAAGGTAAAATGTAGAAGAACGGAGTTCAATTACAGGGATACAGTTCTTAGGCGATAAACATGTATTATGTAAAACGTTCAGTAAAACGCACAAGCTCGATGAACCCCTGATTAAACGCAAATCTGTTGTGCTGGCGCAAGACTTGGCATCGTCATAATCAGTCATAACAAAAGTGGTCGTTTCCCCGTTTACCCTACCTCTGTACGCACTTGTACGATCGATTGGACGTTCAACACGCCGAAGTACGGACGGCACCGCCTTCTGTAGTACAGTTTTGCGTTTAAGAGTCACCAAATCTGTCTGAGAAAGCCGTGCCGAGGACAGAGGTGGCGTGTTGTGAAGCCACAGTCGACTCAAGCTCGCCACAAAATGGCAAAGGTCATGGGTGTGGCTATATATGAAGATGTCACATGACGTAGCTCGTCGCACTTATTTGTCACTGCCCTCATTATAGCACCGAAAGAGATCAGTTATTTGAAATGGTCACCAAAATGTTCCCCAGCTTTATTCACCTTCCCAGCCTACAAAAAACTGCATTTCTATTAACACCTCCCAATTCATATATCTCAAAATGTCTTTCATTTCATACTCCACTGCACACGGAAAAGAAATCAAACCCAACAATAACTACAAATGTATATATAAAGTAGCATTAGCATAACTTATTATCATTCTACTGTTTACTGTTGTTATCATGTTCTTGCAATTAGCCCTCGGGCATTAATTTGCAATACACTTTCAGATAATGATGGACACATTATACCTTGCAGTACTGTTTCAAACAGACCGATAACTACTATTCTGTTGACAAACTCTCAAACTCCTCTCGGCACTTGCATACTAAGGTTGAAATCCTTTAAAGCCTTCTGAGGGGTATTTACGCACCCCAAAGCAGGTTCGGGCGAAGTTCAAGGCCCTGAAACACAAGTATCATAAGGCCAATGAGGCAAACCGTAGAAGCGGTTTGGGGAGGTCATCATAGGTCACTGTGGGTCAGAAACATCCTGCGCCACGGGCGGCCCGAAACACTTCCGCCTCTGT
>NW_017803953.1:56171-68241 GCF_001625305.1 Branchiostoma belcheri | reverse complement strand
TGGCAAAGGTCATGGGTGTGGCTATATATGAAGATGTCACATGACGTAGCTCGTCGCACTTATTTGTCACTGCCCTCATTATAGCACCGAAAGAGATCAGTTATTTGAAATGGTCACCAAAATGTTCCCCAGCTTTATTCACCTTCCCAGCCTACAAAAAACTGCATTTCTATTAACACCTCCCAATTCATATATCTCGCAAAATGTCGGTCATTTCATACTCCACTGCACACGGAAAAGAAATCAAACCCAACAATAACTACAAATGTATATATATGTATATATATATCATCCGGGCTAACGCCGTCATTTGCAACTGTGAAAGGTGTTAGACAAGGGTGTAATCTTAGCCCGACGCTTTTTAATCTTTTCATAAATGATTTAGTACATGTACTTGATGATATTGAATGCTCACCGCCCTCTCTGCATAGTTTATTTGTATCGTGTCTGTTATAAGCAGACGACGCTGTATTACTTTCCGAGTCCGATAAAGGACTGCAAAGCGCTCTAAATAGATTGAAAGACTTCTGTGCTAAGTGGAAACTTCAAGTTAATTTAAAGAAAACGAAAATTATTATTTTTAACAAATCTGGTCGGTCTTTCCCACACCAAAGTTTTATGTTTGGTCAGGACAAAGTGGACATATAGTTCACTCCTACTGCTACTTGGGCCTGAATATTACCTCATCCGGTAGCTTCTCTCTTGCAAAAAACAGCTCTCACTCAAAGCAAGGAAAGCCATGTTTAGTCTCAAATCTTTACAACGTTCTTCTGTCTCTCCTAAGTGCCTGCTCAGAATATTTGACGCTTGTATCAAACCAATACTCCTGTATGGGTGTGAAATCTGGGGAAAAGATCCTGTAAATGAGACCTCACCAATCGAAAGTTCCCATACCCGTTTCTGTAAGAATGTACTTGGGGTGCATAGAAATTGTAGTAATGTAGCTGCTAGAGCAGAACTAGGAAGACTCCCGTTAGATTTAGATATATCCCTTCGTACTGTTAAATTCTGGACACACTTGACACAACTTAATACCGATACACACCCTCTGCAAGTTGATGCACTCCTGTTACAACGTAATTCCCTGACATATAGTCGTAGACGGACATTGTTACAGCGAGTGAAGGAGATCCTCGACCACTGTGGATATTCCTACCTACGGCATATTGATAGTACAACCTGTGATCCTCAACATATGTATAAAGTATTAAGGACAAGACTTTCAGACATGTACATTCAAACTTTCTTCCATAGTTTGTCTGTTAATACCGGTAAACTGAGATTCTATAGAAAATGTAAAACTGAATACTGTCTAGAACAATACCTAGAACACTGTGACTTCGAGCAGTGCTCCGCTATTAGTAAAATCAGAATCAGTGCCCACCCCCTGGAAATCGAAAAATGGCGATATATGAAACTACCTGTGTCGGAGAGAATTTGTAAATATTGCTCCTCAAATGCAGTGGAAGACGAAATTCCTTTCATCTCTAACTGTCCATTTTATGACGACATCAGAAAACAATTATTTAGTACCGTGTCCAAAATGCTCCCTTACTTCCCCACCGTTCCCTACCACAAAAAAAAATTTTTACTACTAAAATCAAAGAACCCTCATATTATAGAAGAAGTGGGTAAATTCGTCTTCCACTGCCTAAAAAGAAGAAGTCAAACCCAGTAAATATAGTACCATGCATGTTGTAGAATATAGTATAATGCTAGACGTAGATATAGTCTCACATACCACTGTATTTTCTTTCTTATGTTGTTTGTAACTGCAATTAGCCCTCGGGCATGTATTTGCAATAAACTTTCTTTCTACTATAAAGTAGCATTAGCATCACTCATTATCATTCTACTGTTTACTGTTGCTATCATGTTCTTGCAATTAGCCCTCGGGCATGAATTTGCAATACACTTTCAGATAATGATGGACACATTATACCTTGCAGTACTGTTTCAAACAGACCGATAACTACTATTCTGTTGACAAACTCTCAAACTCCTCTCGGCACTTGCATACTAAGGTGAAAATCCTTTAAAGCCTTGTCTTCAAAGTCGTCTGAACTGAGCGAAATCAGTCATCGGAAAGGAAATCGTTGTCATTACTTTACAAGATGTTACAACTAAAACACAAGCCATGAAACAGATCTTGTGTCGGTATTTTCGGTGAGCATCACTTAAGATTTCTGTTTTCAAGTTTCATTTTTTGTATTAAAGCAGAAAAAACGAAGGATGCGGGAGGGGCAGTATTGATTGGGGATGGGGGTGGTGAATAGACGCTAGAAAGTACGTTACTTCGTAATCAACTTTGACACGAAGTAGTGCGGCGTTTGCCCGTATAACACAACAGGTACTGTCTACTGGCCTTGACAGGACGATTTAGTGTTGTTTTTCTCACACGCGTTCTGGCAGGACAACTTCTGTCAACGTTCTGTTGACGACAAATATATCTTATGACCCCCAGTGTCGAGATAACGTCTGTTGAAGAAAAATATGGATCCCGAGGCGACGGACATAGTTCTTCATGTGCAAAGACGTAAATTTCGTGTCAGGGAATCTATCTTCGCCAAAGTTTGGGGAATGTGTGTGTGTGTGTTTGTGTGTGTGTGTTTGTGTGTGTGTGTGTGTGTTTGTGCGTGTGTGTGTGTGTGTGTGTTTGTGCGTGCGTGTGTGTGTGTTTGTGCGTGCGTGTGTTTGTGTGTGTGTGTGTTTGTGCGTGTGTGTGTGTGTGTGTGTGTGTGTGTGTGCGTGTGTGTGTGTGTGTGTGTGTGTGCTTTCGTGTCTGTGAACACCTGGCCGAACACCAGGGAGCAAATATGAGGGTCTCTGTTCAACCATGGTTCATTTGTCATCGGGCCGTTAAACCCTTGGGTCAAATTTACTAAGGTTGCTTGAACACAATTGGACTACGAATATACCATGGCATTATTAGTTTTTCTGTCATCAAAACAAATTTTAATATTCTCCTGATTAACCGAGCTTAATGAATCTATACCGTCGACACAATTTAAAAACTTATCTAGCTGAACACACCTAGCAACCGGACCATCGTGAACCTCTGTTTGGAGAGTAGCCGGACCTTTCTCTTCATCCCTCCTGCCTAATCTGTTTTTTATCGCCTATCTACGCGGGTCAGTTGGTAGCACCCCCCCCCCACACTGTTACAGAGACGACGTAATGAGGATTAGAACGGAATTTAGGCAAAAGCTGTCTCATGTCTCGTGTCCAATGGGAGAGATACGCTGGGCATAGAAGACGGGACAGGGGTTTGTACACTGGCATACAGTGAAGGGCTGATCGTCCCAGTGCTTGTTGCAATGTAAGTTACACTACCAGTTAACATGGAAGTCGTATTAGCACCTATTAAAGTATAATGGCAGAAGCCAAAGTCAGGAGGCTGTTGGGCTGCTTCCAACCCCAGCGACGGCATGGCAGGTGGGACTAAGGGTTGTCTGAGTGGCCGAAGTACTCCCACTGGGCAGCAAACTGGAGTGCTGCGAACTGTCCTCTCAACGGACAAACTCCCTTGGCATGCTTATCTCTCTATTTGGCCGATTTATATACTCTCCAAGCAGAGGTTGAATGGGAAGATTGTGACCTTTTTCTATGATCTGCTTGGAGATTAGGGACCCATTAGGCAACGCCTGGCTTATGACCAGAAAGTGTGGCGGACACCCGCAGCGCAGAATGGCACGCCGCGCGCCAATTCAAAATCCCCTTTTCGGCATGCAGCAGCATATTGTTTTTATTCTGCTTTTAAGTCGTTGTCCTGCCAGTTGATGAGACGCCAAGTTTGTGCCCAGCAAAGAAGGGGCACATGTACCGAGCGGGGCAATACTCCGGGTTTGAACCGGGTCAGTCTAAACTGGCTGGGCACAGAAAAATAAAAAAAATCCCCCTTACTACCAGTGGATGGGCACAGAAAATTTAAAAATCTCCCATGTTACCTCTGGATGGGTAACGTTATAGCAAATAATGAAAAACAATCCCATACTACCACTGGATAGGCACAGAAAACATTCAAATCTTCCATACTACTACTGGATGGGTACAGCAAATAATGAAACACAATCCCAGACTACCACTGGCTGGGCACAGAATATAATCAAACACATAATATTATATAAATCTCCAAAGGAACAGAGCATAGACAGGTAACACGTGTGCAACACCGGAAGAACGTATATAAAACACAACATAATCAAGTTACGGGTTGTACGGCGAGCGTCATAACAGGAAAGTTGTACAGAAGTAGGAACGCTAAAAACATATCGTAACTTCTTACTAAGGCCACACCGACTTAATTTTATGGATGACATCCGCGCGCGCATTGATTTTCGCCTGTTCTCAAAAAAACTAGAAAGGCCGACATTTTTGGAGCAAATTCAGCATGGCTTCACCACATTTTACGACAGGGCAGGAAAAGAAGGAGAGTACAAGGGAAACAATGTTTTACATCGATATAACTATAGTATGAAGTGACATATAACTATGAATACAACAGTTGGATAGCTATCCCCTACATTATTGATTAGTATTTTTATTTGCATAATGCAAACTGTTGATTTTCAAGATTAAAAAAAAGCATTTATGCCACACATTCCAATGCTGGAGCAGGAAAGATTGACATACCTACCAAACACTTGCAGTACCTACTTTTAATATGTTATGCAGCTGTTCATCGATCATGGACTTAACTCAATCAAATTCCAACGGCCAATCAGCAAGAAGATTAGAGGAAAGCTGCATGCCTATTGGTTCTTGCCCTGCATGCCTATTGGTTCTTGCCCTGCATGCCAGACTGATGACTCATGGATAGTCATCCCAACTATATCATAAATTGACCTAAAACGGTCAAAAAGTCCCACATTATACAAGTTTAAGGGAAAGTATGCCAAAATTACAATTAATTGTTGTTGGTAGATATATAAAGCATACCCATACCAAATTTCAGATGATTGTAATACCCAATCTCCAGAACCCAAAATGTACAGATTTTGTCCAAAAATAGGCAAAAAGCCCTATTTTACACAATTTTTAAGTACTGTATGTCAAAAGCGGGAATTGCATTCTTTGGACATGTGTCCAAGGTACATGTATCCCCATACCGAATTTCAGGTCATTTGGATTTAATATTAGGGCACAGGAACCAAAAATGTACATTTTTCGCCCGAAAATAGCCAAAAAGCCCTATTTTTCACAATTTTAAAGTGGTGTATGTCTAAAGCTTGAATGAGGTTTTATAGACATATGTCTAAGGTATCCCCATACCAAATGTCAGGTCATTTGATTTTATTACCAGGGCTCCAGATCCCAAAGTGCATATTTTAAGCATGAAAATGGCAAAAACAACAAATAAAACAATTTTTCCAAATATGAAAAAATGCCTGGGGGTATTTGGCTACTATAACTTCATGCAAAATTTATGTCATTTGGCCCCAAAATGAAGAAATTGAATCCATTTCACAAAATGGCAGAAGAAGAAGAAGAAACATCAGAAACTAGAAAGGCCGACATTTGCTCAGAAGCAAACGTAGCATGGCTTCACCACATTCCTCCCACACAAATGGATTGTTCTTAAGTCACCCCTGTTCAAAATGTGAAATGTTCCAACAGTCTATACCCCCATGCAGCAATAGAATATTCCAATGCCTTTTCCTTTTGGAACATGTAGATTGACAGGATCCATGCCACCCTATATCTGCTTGGAGGCCAAGCCACTTTGTATCTGCTCGAAAATACTCATGCCACCATGTATCTGCTTGGAGATTTCAGAGGTCATCAGGTCGTTTGGTTCCCAAAATTGAATACGTTCAATGAAGTGGCAGGCGTAGAGTGAGAAACACAAAGAAAAAGATTGTTTTTCATCTATATAAATATGATATGAAGTGATATACATGTATAACTAAAAACACAACAGTTGGATATTGTTGGATACTACATGTAGTAGCTAATATCCTATACATCATTGGTAAGGACTTATATTTGCCTGATGCAAACTGTTGATTTTCAAGATTAAAAAAAAGTTTACGCCCCACATTGCAAGATAGTGTGACAAAAACACTGTACTAAAACAAATGCAGTTCAGCTGGCAATATGCTTTAGCCTGAGCAGGTATTCAATGTACCAGTATTAATCCAAATAGTCCAGCACCCAATCAGCAACAAGATTACAACTGCCCTACCATCTTGAAAGCTTCATGTATATTGGCTGTTGCTCTCTGCATTCCTTACTGATGAGTAATTGCTATAAGGTAAGTAAACGTCACTACTCGGTATAGAAAACAGTCAAAAAGTCCCAAATTATACAAGTTTAAGGGAGAGTATGCCAACAATTATAATGAATGAAATGTTGTTGGTAGATATAAAAAGCATACCTAGACCAAATTTCAGGTGATTTTAGTGTAATACCAGGTCTCCAGGACCCTAAATGTACAGATTTTGTCAAAAAAAATGGCCCAAAAATCCAAATAAAACAATCTTAAATGCCTGTATCGAAACAAGAAAAGCTTTAAAAAAAGCTGGCCGGGGCGTATTTGGAAGAACTACATGAAAGTTGCTTATTGTGTTCCGGTAAAGTTGTTGCAAGAATCAAACTAAATTGCTGTTTGAATTGTGCATGCTTTAAGTAGAAGTGCTTTGGCTATGGCAAAAGGAACATTGTTTTAAAGTGCATGATTGAGGTTCGGCCTGGTAAAAAAGCTGGCTGGGGCGGAATTGGAGGAAGACTGATGAGTAGTGACTACAACCAATATGGAGGTGACATCAGGGAGTGCATTGATTTTTGCCTGATTTGAAAGATGATAACTGAAGAATTGGTTGATTTTTGTTATGTATGTGGCAATTTGGGATGTAATTGAGTTTAAAAGTGTGTTTTCATTTCAATCAGACTTGTATAGAAGAGAATGTTACAATGATTAGGTAATACATGTATGCAAGAAAGAAGATGAAGACAAGATGCAAGGACTGCAGATACAAATCAGAAGTTTAATTCTAGAGCTATGACTGAGCAATGTGCACATATATCATTGAACGCACACTATGATCACTTTACTGATGTCTTTTGTATATATGGTTGTTTATATGTATTATTTCTTCTATGTGAATGCTGTTTGATGCTTTAAATAATGTGACAAATTGTACCTAATTCAGGGGGATGCGCTTCTGCTCCCCCTGCTGTTGTACATTTGTTTAAATGATGAGCAAATAAATAAAAGTTGAAGGTTTACAGGTAGAGTGATTTACATGAAAGTACCTTCTTGGAGTAATTTTTTGCCTGAATGGTGTAAATCACATTGAAAGCACGGTTGGAGTTCAGGTACTGATGTCAGCTGCGCAGGTACTGCATGCAGGGTTGGAGGTTAGATACTGATGTCAGCTGCGCAGGTACTGCATGCAGGGTTGGAGGTTACGTACTGATGTCAGGTGTGCAGGTACTGCATGCAGGGTTGGAGGTTACGTACTGATGTCAGCTGCGCAGGTACTGCATGCAGGGTTGGAGGCATGCTTAAAGTAGAAGTGCCTTGGCTATCTGGCAATGCTGTTATGGGACTTCTGGCATGCGAGTCATAAACAAAATACTTGTTATCATTGTTCAGCAATGCTACTGTTGAACCAGTTATTCCATGTGCTGACATGAACAGGCAAGTGTTGGATACAGCAAATGCTGCTTCTAGGGCTTTCTTTAAGGTGTAATAAGGATAGACTGCGTCTGTGGCAAATATGTCTCCAGTGTAAGACTCTTTTATTGATATACGTACAGTATTGTTGTTAAGTTGCAAATAGTCTGGAATATCATCAATGGAGAGGAACTCAACACCAGATCTTAATGATGGTTTTATGTAGGTGTATAGTGCATCTCCTTAAAATAGTATACTATCAAGATCTGTACTTGTCCAGGTAATTGCTTGTCTGCAAGTACTGTGGTTAACAACTGCCATTAAAGCATTTGCAGTGCATTGTTTGCCTCTATTATCTCCATTGAAAATGATGTCACCTTGGTGGCATTTTCCTGATAAAATAGATTCACACATCGTTCACAATATACGTGTTCTTTGCTTGACTTTATGTGCAAGCGCAAAATGCACACTGTGCTCAATGGCACGATTGGTCTGGTGTGTGCAAAATACACAGTGCTCAATGGCACGATTGGTCTGGTATGTGCAAAATGCACAGTGCTCAATGGCACGATTGGTCTGGTGTGTGCAAAATGCACAGTGCTCAATGGCACGTGTAAATGCCAACTTCCAATTTCGTATTTACCGCCCTTAGTTTAGCAAGTTAAGAAGGTACGTGCAAGTTCCCGCCAAAACTGGGTCATGTGATTGGTAGTATAAAAAGGGACCGAACTCATCCGGCTCTCAGTGATACCCAGGAATTAGAGTAAGACAAAAGGACCATAAGGCAAATAGGCTTCCAGAGAGGAAGAAATCAGGCTTCCAGAGAGGAAGAAATCAAGCTTCCAGAGAGGAAGAAATAGGCTTCTCTAGCTAGAAGAGAAGAACAGGCTTCCAGAGTGGAAGAAACCAGGCTTCCAAGGCGGAAGAAATCAGGCTTCCAAGACGGAAGAAAATAGGCTTCCTAAGACGGAAGAATCGGGATTCTCAAGAGGAGAAGTTGAAGAAGTTTTAGGCCAGAAGAGGTTAGGAGGATCAACCAGTTTTTACGGCACTACTTGGAGGATTTACTTGGCTGTACATCGGACTATCATTATCGGACACCCACATCAAGAGCATTCCGGGACTTGCAGTAAACAACAGGCGGTACTTGTATCTGCTACTAACATTACTAGATTAAACCATCAAAAATTCAACTCTGCTTCGTGTCATGTGCATCTGACCGGATATCCAAGGTAGGCCTGTACATTCTTTGCTATTCCTAACTCTGTCTGGAGCGGGCCACGGAGTTGAGTAAAACAGGGAGATTCGTGGCGCTGAGCTTACAGCACGATTGGTCTGGTATGTGCAAAATGAACAGTGCTCAATGGCACGATTCGTCTGGCGTGTGCAAACTGTTGGAGCAGCTAGTGCATGTTCGATCCTGGGCACGAGTTTCCTCAGGTCACGTGATGCGTTTATGAGGCAAGATGGCGGCACTTTCTATAGCGAGTTTCTCTGTGACGCGTCCATGTATGGGATACCAGTAAACCGACACATCTCGGCTCCCGCATACAGGGAACACATGGGAAAACCGAGATATCTCGGCGGCCGCAGGACTAGGGTTTTAATTAATATATTTGAATCCAAGATCGATATCTTTTCAACTTGTACGATAGTGTAAATAGCAATGGTAGTGCACCCCCGGGTTCGAATGGTATGATCCGCAGCTTATATATACATAATTTATTCAACCGTAAGAAAATTATATTTTCTTTAGTTTTAAGAGCAGAAACGAAATTTTCATGTGATGGCAGTGACTTAATGCACTGCGCTACTTGTATGTATATGACAATATGAATGTGAATTTATTGTGAAGTCATCTTATTTAAGTGCTGTATTTATTGAAAACCACATGGCATGGCATAGCAGTCAGTATAAATGGCTTCTGCATGGCTTTCAACCGTTGAACCTACCAAACACTGACTGACCGTGCCATTAAACAGTCTGCAATAATTGCAACAAGGAAGGCCACACCGCTCGCCGGTGCCCAACATCCTACGCAAATAAGCTACAGCTTGAGAACAAATGGACCAAGGGTCCTGAAGCTGTGGTAGATAAGTCCACGTGCAGCTCTGGAGTCCCTGCTCAGGTGGAGCAGACTGAGTCTGAAACAGTGGCTCACGACTCTCCTATGTCGCAGGGGCAAGACCCTGATGAGCAGGATAATTCCGAGGAGGAGTCAGCAGATTCCTCCGAGGAGGACACAGAGGAGAAAATGGAGTTAATCCTAACTCCCTCCCCTGGAAACGAGAGCGAGAGCACCCAGCCCAAAGCTGAGGCGCAGAGTAAGACTTCCCGTCGCAAAAACCGACGACGAAACAAGGTCAGGGGAAAGAACAACGAACCCCCTAATCAGAATAATGAAATTGAACAGGCCGTAACTCTCGAACTTATGGCAAAGGAAACGGGTGTCAAGAAGACCACGATCTCTGAAACCACTGGTACGTCATCAGATGAAAAAGACTCCGAGATTACAGGAATGGAAGTTGGCAAAATGACGGCCAAGAGGCCGGCAGCATCAACCCGGTCGGATGACGAGGTCAGCCCTAAAAGAAAGGCTAACCCCTCGTCAAAGACAGTCCGCCCCACCGATTACGACCTCCCTCTTGCTGAGGATCTCCAAATTGAAGAGTTCGAATCCTCTGAAGAATCTTTATAATAATAATGATGACTCGAACCAAGCATAGGCTGTATGCCTTAACTTTTTTAACAATGGTAGTCATAGCAACTTTAAACGCCTGTGGGATGCGTAATCCCAACAAACGCAGGCAAGTGTATAACTTCTGTAGACAACAACATTTTGACATTGTGTGCTTGCAAGAATGCCACATTTCACACGTTGAAGAAACAGCCTTGTGGGAGAGGGAATGGGGTGGGCAAGCTCTTTGGAGCTTGGGTACGCCCAATGCGAGAGGAGTAGGAATTCTGCTTTCCCCTTCCCTCGACCTCAATGTTGTTAAAAAATTCTGCGATGAAGATGGGCGTGTCGTGTGTGTTGTTCTGTCTAACGGCACACGATCTTTAAGAATCTGCAATGTCTACGCACCAAATGAAGCTGCGGAAAGATCAGACTTCTACCGCAGTTTAAGCAACTTCTTATCTAACGCCGATCCTACAATTCTATGTGGGGATTTCAACTGCATAGAGAGTCTCAGCCTGGATAAAAGAGGGGGAAACCCGAATCGTAGTTCTGGCGGCGCAAAAGTTTTAAGACACCTCTGTGATAATCACAATCTACATGACCCATGGCGGCAGCTAAACCCGGACGCTCGGGTATATACTTGGCGCTCAGGGGACAACAGTGTAGCATGTCGTTTAGATAGATTCTACGTATCCAAAAGTCTACCTAACCACAGCCACACTTTTCTCCCAGCATACTTCACTGACCACGACTGTGTGAAGATCGAAGTCCTCCCCACAATTAAAAAGAAATCTTCCTTGTGGAAGTGTAACGTCTCCATCCTAAAAAATCAAGAAGTCCAGACTGACTTTATAACATCCTACAAGGACTGGCAGACGCTAAAACCGGGCTTCCCATCTTTAAGGTCTTGGTGGGATGACGTTAAGCAGAGAACCCGCTCCTTATTTATCAGACACTCCTGCAAGATAGCGAAAGAAAAAGAGACGACCGATACCAACTCAATAACAGGTTGGGAGACCTCACCAACCAACTAAATGCTGGCAACGTCTCCCCTGCCACACTGAGACAATACCAGTCAACGAAAAATCTCTCGCTGAACTGGCACTGTCTGAAGCACAAGGTGCCATGGTACGATCAAGAATTAAACACTTCGAGGAAGGAGAGAAGTGTACGTCATTTTTCTTAAAACAGGCTGCTTCCAATGGCAGGAAAAAGAACATCTCAGCCGTGCGTGACTCGGCAGGTCAAGTCGTCCACGAGGATGACGAGATTTCCAATGTTTACAAAGAATTCTACGCAGAATTGTTCACGGAAGAGCCGGTAGACCCGGTTGCCTCCGATGAGCTATGTAGCAATCTTGATAACACTCTGAGCACAGAGGAGGTCCAATTACTGGAGACCCCCCTCTCTTCCGATGAACTTTTCAACTCCGTACATAGTATGGCGAACAACAAATGCCCGGGCAGTGATGGACTCCCAAAAGAGTTCTACATTACCTTTTGGCATTTAATAGGCGATGATCTACTGATGGTGTTCAATGAAGTTTTTGACGCCGGGGAACTTTCCCCTAGCCAGAAATTCGGAGTTGTAACACTGCTGCCTAAGAAAGGGGACGAATTGGATCCCAAAAACAAGAGACCAATCTCCCTTTTAAACACCGATTATAAAATACTAACTAAGGTCCTCAACAACCGCCTTCAGTCCGTAGTATCGTCGGTGTTGCACCCGGATCAAACCTGTGGTGTACCCGGCAGATCAATTCAATGCAATCT
>NW_017803953.1:52458-56151 GCF_001625305.1 Branchiostoma belcheri | reverse complement strand
TGGATTCGAAACAATGGACCAGTGATGTGGTCCTGTAACGAGTGTTACTCACATGGACATGGGTGGAGGGCTTCATCAGGAGATGGATATTGTCAGACTTCCGGATCAATAAACATATGGTCATCTTCGGTATTGTGCCAACCTCCTGGCCAAAGTGTAAGAGAGATGTCATAATCTACGTCATCGCTATCGCGAGGAAACGGATTTGGTCCTCGAGATGTGAGGCACTCTTTGACAAAACGTTTATAACCCACGTTGAGATAGTGCCGTACATCAAGGAGTGCCTCCGCTCAAGACTGAAGCTAGACTTTGTACGCCTCGGTGAGGCAGCTTTCCGAGCACAGTGGTGCTCTTCAGTACGTTGGGCGAAGGTCGTAGGGGGAAAACTACGCCTGCGGTTTAATCCCCCGTTCCCTTCTAGTCGTATCAGTTTTTGTGTGAAATGTCTGTCTTTTATGTCATTATTTTATTTTGATGTGTCAAGTTGGCAGGAGTGGGTTGGTGGGAGCACTTGGACAGTAACCTGTCGTGGGTAGCTTGGCACATCCTTTTTCTATTCCCCTTCCTATGTCTATGTCTCTGTCACGTCGGAAAGTTGAAAAAAAAAAGAAAATAGTTAAAAAACCTCCTGTCTCTCTTGTCTAGTTTTCACTCTTTTTTTGATTTTGTTATACCCCAATTAAAAACGGGCCCCGGCAAAAAAACTCCTGGGGGTATGTTTGCCCACTCTACCTTTATACCAAATTTAATGTTATTTGACCCAAAATTGAAGGAGTTGAATCAATTTAAAGAAATGGCAGGAGAAGAAGAAGAAGGAGGAGGAGGAGAAGAAGAAGAAACATGAGGAAAAACAATATGACTTCACCACATAGTGGTGAAGCCATAAAAAAAAGATCACGTCCACCGAGGCTCTGGCTTGGCTCTAGGCCCGGGTATTCCATGGTAGTTAGCGGCAATACGGAGCCGGGCACCCGGCTACCAAATTGAGACCTCAGTACATACATGCAGTGCCGATTCATCCATTCCGCAAAAAGCCAGCATGTGTCGGCTTGTCGTATACGTCGCTAAGTACTGCCGCAAATTTACTATACCCGCTTTGTACTTTTTATTTATTTATTTATTTATTACAATTAACCACATACATAATATACATGGAGGGCATGGTGGAACAGGTGCACCTACGTGCTCCTTTTCAAGGCCACCATGCCCACAAATAAATAGACAATGTGCATTAAAAAAATACAAAACAGTGATACTATATATACAAATTTACAAGATGGTAAAAGCAGTAATAACTGGGCTTAACGGGGCCTCGTAGCGCGACAGGAGGTGCAGCCACACGACATCACCCAGGAGCACGGAATGTCCACACTGAAATGTTGATCGAACCTGTTGCGCATGGACAACCGACACTTTCTCTTGTAAGCCGCCGCGTCAGTTGGACTCGACGCGTTAGCTCCCAACGCCCTGGTCTCGACGTCCAGTTTGTTCCATATTGTTATGACTCGTGGCAGGAAGGATGAGGCATAGGACGAAGTTTTCACTCTCGGTGGGACAAGCATGTGAGCCCTAGAGCTCCGAGGAACTCTAGACGAGAAGTTGACTAACCTCGCTATGTCAGTATCATACACTTTTGCACGAGACTTAACAAATGTTACCACATCGGAAATCTCCCTTCTGTAAGACAGAGGCAGCCAGCCCAAACAGGCTAGACGTGACTTGCCGAGAGGAGGGCCCTAAGATGAATTTCGTAGCCCTCCGCTGGACACCCTCGATAAGGGAAATGAGATTTCGCGATGTAGGGCTCCATAGTGGAGAGCAATATTCAAGCACACTTCTGATAAGATAAAGGTACAACGTTTTCCGAATGTCAGTGTTGTAGTGGAATCCTACAGTTCGCTTTACAAAGCCAAGCAATGAGTTAGCTTTGGCCACTGATCTTGCAACGTGGGTGCTACACTTTAGGTCTGATTTTGCTGTGACATCACGATCAGACATACTGCTCACTACAGACAGGGATTTCACTATTTCTGTGGTTTAGTAGCATTTTTATTTGTGGCCGGAATTTATTCGCCCGCGCGCACTAGTTTGGGGGTCTTCATAGGATGTCATCCATCAAATTACTAAGTCGGTGTGGCCTAATCAAACACGAAAGGGAGGGAATGGGAGGGAAAACTTTGTGGGCGGCTGTCCGACCCGCTCTGCTGCTTCTGGTCCGCGGAGCTCGCCACGTGCGAACTCACGGTCTCATGAATATTTATGAGATTCGAAAGGAAACAGTGCCATGGTGATCATGCAAACAGCGCGTGATAACATGAATATTAATCAGGTCAGAATGAGAGCCCCCGCCCATAGATACATGATACTACACATGATACGTCGAAAACATTGTTACCACCTACCTTGGCCGACAAGG
Source organism: Branchiostoma belcheri (assembly GCF_001625305.1). Lineage (NCBI taxonomy): Eukaryota > Metazoa > Chordata > Leptocardii > Amphioxiformes > Branchiostomatidae > Branchiostoma > Branchiostoma belcheri. Next base: position 53,735 of record NW_017803953.1, on the reverse strand, counting down.
ACACACCTGCGTCGTCTGCGCGCACACCTGCGTCGCCTGCGCGCACACCTGCGTCGACTGCGCGCACACCTGCGTCGACTGCGCGTATACCTGCGTCATCTCTGCAAAGAGCTTCCTCGTCTGCGCACGAATACCTGCGTCGTGCCTGCCAAGAGCTTCCTCACGCCTGCACAGAAAGAGATTCCTCGGCGACCTCGCTGCGCGCAACGAAAGCTCGCTGCACGGAAGAATACGTGTCACCCCGCCTTGTTGAAGAATGGACGGTCCCCTATTACAGGTCAAGGGTCACAATTTGATTCCCGTCTTTTTCTGGGGTTTTGTTGTGTCTGTCCCGTAATAAAATCACTTTTATTTTTATTCAACGTGTTTAAAAGCATTTATTGCAATAGTGACGTATTTGTTAACTAAACTAAAGTAATCATGAACAATTCTATTTTACTGCAATTGATAAATAGTGCAAGGGAGTAAAGATGCAAGGGCAAAGACCGGTGCCTCTATAGGAATGGTACACCCAATACAGTGTTCCCTATCAACCTATTGCCACCCCAACAATCCAACATGCACAGGGGAATCGTGCCTTCTAACACATTTCCCCCTCAAGTAGCCTCAGAATGTCCCATTTCAACCTCAAATTCTCAAAGGCTTTGCGTTGGTCACTCCGCTCCCTCGCCATTAAACTGATTCTGCTCCCTCATGATTTTAAACACGTTGATAGGGTATTTTTTTATTAATGAATAAAAATAAAAGTGATTTTATTACGGGACAGACACAACAAAACCCCAGAAAAAGACGGGAATCAAATTGTGACCCTTGACCTGTAATAGGGGACCGTCCATTCTTCAACAAGGCGGGGTGACACGTATTCTTCCGTGCAGCGAGCGTTCGTTGCGCGCAGCGAGGTCGCCGAGGAATCTCTTTCTGTGCAGGCGTGAGGAAGCTCTTGGCAGGCACGACGCAGGTATTCGTGCGCAGACGAGGAAGCTCTTTCTGTGCAGGCGTGAGGAAGCTCTTGGCAGACACGACGCAGGTATTCGTGCGCAGACGAGGAAGCTCTTTGCAGAGATGACGCAGGTATACGCGCAGTCGACGCAGGTGTGCGCGCAGGCGACGCAGGTGTGCGCGCAGACGACGCAGGTGTGTCCTTGTCGGCCACGGTAGTGGTGGGAGTCTTTCCTCATGCCCCAGGGCTGTCCTGCACGCAACCAGAAGTGCCTGTTCTGTTCGAAGCTAAACCATTTCGCTAAAGTGTGCAGGGCTAAGAGGGAGAGAAGGTGCAC
>NW_017803953.1:36337-52438 GCF_001625305.1 Branchiostoma belcheri | reverse complement strand
AATCTCTTCTGTGCAGGCGTGAGGAAGCTCTTGGCAGGCACGACGCAGGTATTCGTGCGCAGACGAGGAATCTCTTTCTGTGCAGGCGTGAGGAAGCTCTTGGCAGACACGACGCAGGTATTCGTGCGCAGACGAGGAAGCTCTTTGCAGAGATGACGCAGGTATACGCGCAGTCGACGCAGGTGTGCGCGCAGGCGACGCAGGTGTGCGCGCAGACGACGCAGGTGTGTCCTTGTCGGCCACGGTAGTTACCAAAATTACAAGCGTCTGTCTCCCCGCTCGAAATCGATTTGCCCTGCGGCAAAGTCTTTTCTCACTACTATGCCAGACTTCAAATCATAACAGAAAACGGAACGACCAAGAATCATGTTTTGGCGGAACATATTTTTAATTCACAAACCAGCAGAATACAATCATATTCATAGATGAACAGAGCAGGGAAAGTCAGAGCTTCTGTGAACAGAGATAAGTAAACAAATGGTGTACATGTCGCAGCGCAAATCTTTTTAGAGTTCGGCGCTGTCAATTTCAGACACGTAAATACATGGGGCGGATAACAGAGAGACATTTTTGTACAATATTAGCCACCGAAGCACGCCAAGTGCGGGCCAGCAGCTCACAGACAGATGGTCTTTATTATGGCCTCTGCGCAAGCGCCTAAAGACCTTTAAACTATGCTGTAGCAAAGCCCGTTGTCAATAAAGCACTAAAAATGGATGAAAACACTAAAATCTAAGAATATCGAAGGAAAATCTGAGTCCAGTGAGTCAGCTGATATCTGCTTCTTACCCAAATAACTGATTTCAATGAAAGCCCTGACGGGCTATCAGGACCCCCTCCTCATATGGCTGCATGCATAGCCATAGATCCCAAATTCAAGGTAGACAGTTTTCGATCATTTCACATAATCCAGGAGGGATTGTAAACTCCCATCCCAAGTGTCAAACATATCAGGCCAGGTCCCCTGGGAATAGAATTTACAACAAGTGTTCGGGGCTCTTTTTGGGGCTATTGGTGAGGCCCATAATAATTAGCAAAAAGAAACAAAAACGGGAAGGGTAAAAACTTGCTCACCCTGGCATAAGAATATCTTTCCTCATGCCAGGCCCCTAAGGCTGCATTCAAGGTTAGCCTTTTAAGCAACTTCAGGACAGCATATGACGTTGTTAATAAAGGATACAGAACCTAACAAAAATGGCTAAACCACTAAAATCTCATTATTTCGTAGGAAAGCTGAGTCCAATGAGTCAGCTGATTTCTGCTCCTTACCCAAATAACTGATTTCAGGAAAATATAAGCCCTTACGGCATATCCGGACCCCTTCCTCATATGGCTGCATGCATATCTCCAAAGTCAAGGTAGACAGTTTTCGATCATTTTACATAAACCGGTGAGGGGTTGTAAACTCCCATCCCAAGTGTCAAACATATCAGACCAGAAATGGTCCCCTGGGAATAGAACTTACAACAGATGTCCGGGGCTTTTCTTCATACCTACTAAGTAGGGCACTGGTCTGGGGCTCTTGGTGAGGCGAATAATAATTAGCAAAAAGTAACAAAAACAGGGGAAAAGTCAACAGTTGCTTACCCTGGCATAAGAAAACTATCTTTCGTTATGCCAGACCCCTAAAGCTGCATCCGGGTATCCAAGATTAGTATCAAGGACAGCATATTACATTGTCAATAAAGGATACAGAATCTAACAAAAATGGCTAAAAACACTAAAATCTAATAATATCGTAGGAAATCTGAGTCCAGTGAGTCAGATGATGTCTGCCCCTAACCCATATAACTGATTTCAGGGAAATGTGAGCCCTAACGGCCTATCTGGACCCCCTCCTCAAATGGCTGCATACATAGATCCCAAGTTCAAGGTATATGTAGACAGTTTTCGATCATTTCACATAAATCCGGGAGGGATTGTAAACTCCCATCCCAAGTGTCAAACATATCAGGCCAGGAATGGTCTCCTGGGAATAGAATTTACAACAGGTGTCTGGGACCCTTTTTCAGGCCTAGAGCACTGGACTGGGGCTATTGGTGAGGCCCATGATAAATAGCAAAAGGTAACAAAAACGGGAAAAGTAAAAAGTTTATCACCCTGGCATAAGAAAACTATATTTCCTCATGCCAGGCCCCTAAGGCTGCATTCAAGGTTAGCCTTTTAAGCATATTAAGGACAGCATATTACGTTGTAAATAAAGTATAAAGAATTTAACAAAAATGGTAAAAACGCAAAAATATAAGGGTTTATAATAAATATAAAAAATATATGAATAACTAATTTTTTTCTATCACAACCATTTATCCCAAACATGAAAAGAGGCAGACAGCGTCAAGACGGGAAGGTACACCAGAGCAAGGAAGAAAGAAGCTGAAAAACAAGAAAACAAGTCAGCAGTCACAGACCACAATACAAGAAATAACTGTGTAATAGATTGGGACGGGGCCAAGGTAATAGACCTAGAGGACAACAGATGTATCCGTTGGATTAAGGAGTCTGTATATGGATTAGAAAATCCAATCAAGTCATGAACCGTGATGAGGGGGGGGGGTATAAACGTATGTTTGGGATCACATTCTTAATAACTGACTTTGGTTTTCTCATTGTTTGTAACTATTATGATTCCTAACCATACATATGTAACAAGACTTTTAATAATTTCTATTTGGGACTGTGATAGCTCAGTATTGTCAGTTAACAAATCTTGTATTATATATAGAAACACTTTACATTTGGAACAGCATATTTCCCTATGATGTAACAATGCCTAGTATCTATCTCACAATTACACTACGTTCCGGAATGTATTGTAAACTGAAAAAAACGAGCTTAAGTGCACTATGGACTATGTAACACCTTTAGTGCACTATGCACCAAGTAACATCTAGTGTCAGTGCACAGTAAACCAGTCAGAATTGCCCTGATGAAGATGACAGAAGGTCATCGAAACGTCGGCTTGAAAAATAGATTGTTGTGATAGAATTAAAGAACTTTGCTATTCAGTCGTTTACCAACCTGATGAAATTATTTACGAATATAAGGATTTTGTAAGAAATCTAAGTCCAGTGAGTCAGATGATTTCTGCTTCTTACCCAAATAACTGATTTCGGGGAAATATATGCCCTAATGGCCTATCCGGACCCCCTCCTTAAATGGCAGCAGACATAGCTCCCAAGTTCAAGGTAGATATTTTCAATCATTTCACATAAACCGGGGAGGAGTTGTAGACTACCACCCCAAGTGTCAAACATGTCAGGCCAGGAATGGTCCCCTGGGAATAGAATTTACAACAGGTGTCTGGGACCCTTTTTCAGGCCTAGAGCACTTGACTGGGGCTATTGGTGAGGCCCATAATAATTAGCAAAAAGTAACTAAAAGAGGGAAAAAGTAAAAAGTTGTTCACCCTGACATAAGAAAACTATATTTCCTCATGCCAGGCCTCTAAGGCTGCATTCAAGGTTAGCCTTTAAAGCATTTAAGAACAGCATATTACATTGTCAATTAAGGATACAGAACCTAACAAAAATGGCTAAAAACACAAAAATCTAAGAATTTCATGAGAAATCTGAGTCCAGCTGATGCCTGCTCCTTACCCAAATAACTTATTTCAGGGAAATATAAGGTCTAAGTACCAACGTAGACCCCCCTCCTCAAATGGCTACATAGCTCCCAAAATCTGGGTAGACAGCTTTCAATCATTTTACATTAGCCGGTTTCGGGTTGTAAACTACCATCCCAAGTGTCGAAGATATCAGACCAGGAATGGTCCCCTGGAAATAGAATTTACAACAGGCTCTTTTTCAGGCATAGGGCACTGGTCTGGGGCTATGGGTGAGGCCCATAATAATTAGCAAAAAGTAACAAAAACAGGGGAAAAGTAAAAACTTGCTCACCCTGGCATAAAAAGTTGTCCAGTGATTCAGCTGATTTTATTAGCTCTTACGGCCTATCTGGACCCCCTCCTCAATTGGCTGCATGCATAGCTCACAAGTTCAAGGTAGACAGATTTTACAGGAGGGGTTGTAAACTACTAAGTGTTGAAAATATAAGACCAGGAATGGTCCCCCGGGAATAGAATTTACAACATTTACAATTTCAGGCATAGAGCACTGGTCTTGGGCCATTGGTGAGGCCCATAATAATTAGCAAGAAGTAACAAAAACGAGAAAAGTCAAAACTTGCTCACCCTGGCATAAGAAAACTATATTTCCTCATGCAAGGCCCCTAAGGCTGCATTCAAGGTTAACCTTTTAAGCATTTTAAGGACAGCATATTACATGGTCAATAAAGGATACAGATAACAAAAATGACTAAAATCACTACAATGTAAGACTTTTGTGGGAAATCTGAGTCCAGTGAGTCAGCTGATGTCTACTCCTTACCCAAATAATTGAAAAGTGTACACTAAAAGGTAAAAAAAAGTTTCCAATTACATGCCTAAGTGCATGGACACAAACTCGTTTAAAGCTTATCTCAAGCTCACTCAATATGTCGAAGGAAGGACAGAGATTCCACAGTTTACTCGAGCTCGTCCTGAAATGACAAAGGGTATGGTGTGGCTACATATGAATATGTCACATGACGTTGCTCGCCGCGCTGATCACGATGGACACATTAAACCTTGTAGCTATGATCAGACCAATTCTGTTAACAAACTTTCGCGTACTAAACTTGAAAATCCTCGAGTGCCTTGTGTCTCTCTCTGACTCTGAAATGTCTGAACTGAACGAAATCGGTCATCGGGAAGTTAATCGTTATCATTACTTTATACGATGCCACATTCAACTAAAACACACTTCTTTATACGAATTTCTGTATTTCAGCAGTGTAACCCTTGTGCTTTATCTTTTCACTTGTCATTTTTCGTAGACAGAAAATACTGAACTATGCGGGGTCTTCAGCATGGACTGGGGCCCCCGGGGTAAAAAGAAGTTAGAACGTTATCAATGTTACATCGTAAACAGCTCTGATCTTTGAAATGTGTATCTTGGTGGAAAATAGTTAAGGCATGGCTGACAGGTGTTAACGAAAGACAAATGGCGCCCTTTCAATACATTTCTTATCATTTAATTTCTCTTTACCCTCTATTCATAAATGTGAAGTTCAAATAACAGTCTACAAAATTCACTTCTAGAAGAATCACCCGGAAGACTTAGATTGTAACAACTTATTCAATCAAAGCTGTGCCCAGGCGTCGTTTTAAAATGTGGCCTGTAACGCTAAATTACATCTTTTGTGGGAATATTGTTCATCGAAAAACGTCTTCCTGAGCGCCAATTTAACATAGACCGCTGTAGTAGCTGTAGAGAAATATTGTTGTAAATATAGCCGGGCGTTGTGAGACCGTCCATTACCTTTTGTCCCGGTCACCCCAGTCTTGTTTAGTCCTTTGACTCAGAGAAATAAGTCGCTATTGTGACCTGAGATAGTTTCATCTTACACGTCTAGCTCGCAAAAACCTACTAGGATGGCGACCTAAAATTGGCCAGAGTTTAAAGATCGCAAAGGTCGCCATGAGAACACCACAAGAACGCACCGAGAGCTACTACGTAACACTTTAGAATAAAGTAAAAATAAAAATAAATGAAAAATATGTCCCAGCGGTCACAGATTCACACAGTTACAAATAAACAATTAAGTCATGTTCTTATGTAGCAGCACTTCTACTGTAATAAATGGTATTGCCCCCATTCTACTAGCACACGGTGTTTTCACCGCGCTCTCTATGCGATCTCATGGTCGGAGCACAGAGAGAGCGCCGAGAGATCGCCAAGGTCGCCATGGGAGCACACGGGGAGCGCGTTGAGAGCGCCATGCGTCACTAAGTGACCAAGGACCAACTACGAAGGATCGAGGACGCGAGATGCACTTGGATGCGAACAGCATTAAATCCCAACATGGTTGCACACATGGAGTCAGATCTTAAGACTGACCATGGAGGGGATACACAACCTATGAGCACACGGGCTCAGGGATGGGCATCACGTGACCCGTGACGTTATAACTAATAACATAACATAGTGGCGTGATCCATCTGTCTTCTTTCTATTCTTCGTATGAAGTAACATAATGTCTTCTAGTACTCTACGCATATAGTGAACGAAAACAGAATTCTATTGTAGGAGTACATGCTGACGTTATCGTCGTCCTACTTAATTAGTCTACCATCTCATAAAAAGGGCTATAATATGAGATACAACGTTCTATATTAAACTAGAATAGAGTCATTCAACATTTCTATCTATGACTTGTAAAACAGAGGAGTTAGGAAATACCATCTAACTTGGCATATCATGACAATGGAGTATACTTGAACAGTATAACATTACCAGTGCATGGTTTTCCACATAAACAGAGTTACATGTATATTGCAGAGATGGTATTGATCTAATTTTGCAGTTATCATTGTTTTGGACATAAGAAAATAACGGCATAGGGTACAAACTGTGTAGAATTATAACAGTCCGTTAAACCATACAGTTCACCGGGAACGGGTTTTCTGCGCGTGAAAAATTTGCGCGTGAAAAAATTAATTTCCTGAATTATGTCAGAAAATATGCAGTACAAAATTCTAAGATAACAAAATGTGATCCCATGATATAATTTTCCATCTGTTAGCCATGGTCTTAGCTTTAAGAACTACTGATTCTGTAGGTCCCCTGGGAATAGGTTACTTTGCAAACCACTCAAAGTTGTCACAAATACAAGAGATTGTTCCTAGCATCAGGTTTTGTATTGTAAGACAATTGGTAATTATTTACATATAACCTAAATTTCAGATGTTTTCAAGCAGATTCTCAATCACTCAAAAAAAAGGTTCTGTACTCTAGGATAACTATTTTTTTTTTTGGTGAAAACTTTATTCACATAACAACATCATAACAATACATTGCAAATGAACTAACAGTTGGTTTCATATTCGTGAGCACAAAACTGCTTACGATTTTCCTGAAGTTTTCGGTTTACAAAACATGTAGTATACATTGTTTACAACATGGTAAGCAACGTTTAAATTAAGCCTCTCACGGAACATTCATTTTCATATAATATCCGTATACTACCCTTGTATTCACCATATTTATACTTACAAATTGAGAATTTGCCAAGTAGTATCAGTACATTAATATAGTGATATTTTACAATGTCGTGAAGTTTGTAGCCGAGGATAACATCCTGTACAGACAGCAATAATGTGTTTCCGTATTTGATACAATAAAGCTTTTCTACGTCTGACCAAATGGGTTTTACAATGTCACAATAATAAAAAAAATGACGAAGAAATAACGATTTCCATATTGTCTTCCAAGGTGTGGATTGAAAATCCATCCCCTGTAAACGCTTTTCCCAGAAACTTTGGCCCGTAGGCGTGACTGCTTTCCGAAAAAGAAGAATCACGGTGGTCCCGTTGCTATGTTAAAATCCTCGTTGCTAAGCAAATAGGCCCCGCCCACAACCCGGTGCGCAGTGAGCAGCGGTAGTGTTCAAATAAACAACACAACTTTCGCCCAATATAACGCACGATGCGATTATGAAGTTAGAAAAAGAATCACGCACACACACAAAAATTTAGTTCGCTCCCCAAATATGTATAAAATAAGAAATGACAACGTAGAATGCAATTCAAATTTCCCGCCGACTATATATGTGCGTACATAAGGTCATTTTGGGTCATTGAACTTTAACCTACCGCTACATTTCGCTAATTTACGCATCAAACATATGTTTTATCCATACTGTAAACTTTAGGACCTTTAAATTTCATTTCTCTTGTAGAATTTTTGTTGTCTGTGAGTTTTTAACTTATTTTGTCGATTTTCTAGTATGTTTTCTCCCATAATTCCATAACGGCGCAAGAGAATCACGTCATTTTTTTCAAGATGGCGGCCAAATGTTTACTTTTCCGATTGGTGTATTTTTTATCGGATTCTACCGATAGGATCGGGAGATATTGCTCAAAATACATTTTCTGCGTTTTAGTTCAAAATTCACGTGGAACAGGGGGTTTGTTTTAGAGTTATAATGAGGACGTCGGGTGAGATCAGAGCGGTTCGTTCTCACCTTCTTCCCGGGAAGGCCAGTGAAATGGAAATTTCGACCAGCGTGGCCCTATTGTTCTCCTCCCGGGCGCGAGTTTTAAAGACAACAGTGCGTTGGCTCGATGCAAATCAACCGCGATACTGTCCCTTTGAGAAGATTTTCTTTTACAGTTCAAGGAATTTTTCCAGTCGTATATATCGTATTTATCAGGGAAAGTTCATATTTCCCCAAGTGGACGCCTATCATTGTACCGTGACAAAGAGAAGTCAAAACTACGTCGCGGTAGCGAACGAGAATAAAATTTACTTCCCCACCGTATGTTTTTTTTAACTTCTTGGCTTATTTGGACGACATCATATGGTAAATCTAAAACTATCCCCATCCGTTCCGTCGTGCAACCGTGTCGAAGTCGTCGGTTGGAACCTGAAGCTCCATGGTTTGAAGAAATAATTTTGACAAAGATCACAAAAGCTTTGTAGTTTGTGTCGGCACGCGCGAGTACTAGTAACTGAAACAATTAGCATCGACAGTGATCGACAAAATGGTTGCTAGAGATAGAACGCTGAACATTGCATTGAATGTGTTATTTGGGATTTGAAATGCAGGTAGGTGTATAACCTCCTTAGCTACACGAATTTAAAAAAAACATGGGGCTATAGGTTTGTAAACTGTGACACAAAATGGCGTCGGTTTGTAAACAAAGGAAAAAAGAGGGAACCGGTCTAATCCAGATAATGTTGTGAAAAAACTCTGGCATTAGCCGACTTTCTTCTACAAAGATTTACTATTATACTTCTACTATTTCTAAAATCTTCTTAGTACGGTCATTTTTTAGTACGGTCATCATTTGACTCCAGAACGTTACGATGTATTCCCCGAGACGAAGTACTCGGCACGCCGACCAAACAATCATGGCTTCTGTGCTGTTTCCGCGCCGTAAACCTCGTTTTGTAACAGGTACAACAAGAATACATGTATAAGAATGTATCTGAATCGTATGTAGTGTGTTTTTGTGTTTTTGGTAGATGTTCTTGAATAATCACTCGAGTCTGGAATTTTTTAGACATATTCTAGATGTTCTGTCATGCAGCCGATGCCGGCGCGTTCCGTGCCGTTTGAAGTATGCAGTAGCGCGGTCAAGGCCGATTGGACCCGGGGAACTTTAATATCTGTGGAATTTTTTAGTGTGTTGAATTACGAAATAAGACAAATTGTAGCACAGTTTCGAATTATTGTTGGTGGCATAAGGAAATTAAACATGGCTTGAATGAGTGTTGGAGCATTGTTAATTGTGTGAATAAAAGAACAATAGGGGCGGGGAAAGGCGCGCATATGAAAGGACAAGATCGCGGGAAAAAAAAACAGCGACTCGAACTATCACCAAAACATACCAAGGCCCCGCCCGCTAAACGTGAACCAATCAGCTATTGTTGCCAATAGTGAAATGACTGATTGACACCGACTTCTCATTAATATTAATGATTTCCAAGTGAGGATTTTTGATGGCCTTTTTGACCATCGTGAATATTTTTGAAAAAAGAATTAGTCTGTATACAAACATCTTTTCCCTGTAGTCTTATCTTAGGCACTTCACTTTCTATGTGAAGAGTACTTCTCCATTTGGGAGGAATAGCATTAAATAGGGCATTGTATTGAAACAATAAACATGGATAATCTCCAACAATATTTTTCAGCTCCCTTAATGCCATAAAGTGTCCTTGTTTATCTACAATATCATTAATGTACATAATATCTTTTTGACCCAACTACTGAAATATAACATTTTACCTTTATATGTGATACAGTTGTTGTTCCAAAGAGGTTGCCATGGTACATTTTCATCAGTTATAGCATCTATCAATTCGGGTGCCTTTAAATCATACCAGATTTGTATCAATTTCTGGTAGAAAACAGGTAAGGATTGCATACAGTAGCTAGGTTGAATATGCTGAACACTGCAGTTACATCTAAAGATAAAAAGGTTAGAACCAAATCTATGTAAGTAACTTAACTGAATCTTCTTCCAAGTAGGTAAGTATGCACTACATTGGTATGATAGCTTTTTTATCCATTTCAAACTCTAGGATAACTATGATACTTAATTCCATTTCATATCTGTTTTATCCTCTAAAGTTTTAAACTACAAAAAGTTAAATTAAGATCCCTTGGGAGTCAAGATTTGCATATTTTCACAGGCAGAATGTGGTAGCTGTTTCAAATTGCCTGTTTCCTTCAGGCTCTTATGATGGCGAAGTCAAACCAAGAAATTCTTTATAATCACATACGTATATTCAGTATAAATGAATAGTGAAGTTAGTTATATCATGGAGGTAGAAAAACAAGTACATTTTCTTTCTTGTCTGTATGTCACACTCACTCACAGGGCCCTGGCAACGTGTAACACTCACCTTGTCCAGCCACAGTTGCGGCAGTGCGGACTGAGGATGGCGGCCGATGGCCCCGTTTTTGCCGCCGTGTTATTATCCAGAGTCCGTGGCTGTTCCAACCTTGCGACCTTTTGCCTTTCCTAACTACAACGTACTTGTCACCACGCAACTGTCCTTCAACACTCTCTATACATCCTGATACTACGTAGTTGTACGCTTCCAGACTCTTAGAGGGCTTGAACCGATCCTGTATGTAAAAACTTCTGCCAAGTACTAAATACGAAGCTAAGTCAATGAGCTACGCTGGCGGTAGGCGCCGTCTCAATCAAACCGCACATGACTCAGCAGAAACGGGTCAATCCCAACAGATTTTATTTGTTCCGGTAACGAGAGGTATGAGTGGTGGTAAACTCTTCGTGTAATTTGACAAAGGACAGTTTACCTAACGTTTGTCGGTCATTTCAACGCTTGGAAACTCACTGTAGAGATGCCCCCCAAAATGGCGTCGCACGGGACATGGGGGGGGGTGATGACGTCATGATGACGTGTGGTGAATAAGCTCTATAGTATAACTGTGTGAGGGAAAGTTTCGTTTGAAAACTGGTCAGGTGACCACCTCATCCCAATGTGACTTTTGACTTTTCCTTAGGTCATTTAAAATTTCACCAGAAAGGCAAAAGAGACCTCATGTATCTAGTATCTAACTACAGTATGTCACCACTACAGTTACCCTGGAGGCTGGTAGCACACTGGACACAAAGTATCCATGGATACTTCGTGGCCAGTCAGATACTTTGTGTCCAGTGTGCTAATTTTGGCACCCAGGCTAGGAGGCTGGATGCTTTGGGCCCAGTAATTTGCTATGGGTCTAACATCAAGGCTAGCCATCCTCCATAGTTTCTGCTGGCTCACTAATGTGTCCGGAGCCGGCAGAAACTGCGGATGATGGGACACAGGTGGAGTGGGTCGAACCTCCAAGAGCAGGACTAACCCTTGCATCCTTACTTACTAGTACACAAGTTTGACTATCTTAAAAGAATTTATCAAGTAGTACTTAGTCTACATGTTTAGAAGTACTACTCTACTCTAGAAGGGGCCACTGTTTCGAAATTTTGAGGGGGGGGGGGGCAAAAATCCATTGAAATTTGCTGCCTTGTAACTTGTGACTACATGGATGGGTTAAATTACACAGAAAGTCTTCTTGGTGTGTTTAGAAAAAAGAGGGGGGGTATAGCCCTGTATGAAAACCCTGTGGATAGATCTAACCAGAGATTATGCACACAGACTGTTACATGTTCACAGGACAGGATGTGTTTGTCACCTCATGCATGGAACTAATTAAGTTGCAACACAAAAATTTCACGGTAGCTAACCCAAGGGGTACCCAATATGATCTGTATAGCACACTCCTGAAGACACCACCAAGCATCACCAAGCACAAGGCACCAAGCACACAAGGCACCATTATCAGACAAGTTGAACTGAACAAATAGTGTACTGAAAAAAGTATTTTGACCATTGCACTGTTATGAAAATGTTCACCCAAATTTGGTTTCACAAATGTATCTACCAAACCACTGCTGTTCTCCATTCCTGTGTACTGGATTAATTATTATCAACCAGGATGTCAGTGGGAGATTTCATGGTAGATCAGTTACACTGACTTGTATGTGACCTCTTCATTGACATACTGAAATCTCCAGCCAACACTGACTGATGGAATGGGTCAAGTGACCACGTCCCTAAGACTAATTATAAGAGATTCAAGAAGTAACATCCTAAGGTGACTGCTTGGTCCCTTGAATTAACCTAAAGCAAAAGAGACTGATGTCTTTCATGGTAATTCTGTTTGTGGGAAATGATAACAAGCCTTTCAAGCAGGTTATATTATTATCTGTGCCTAGTAATAAATAAAAAAAATTCTTTTTTTTATTTATCACAATGTGAAAGGGAGGGCAAAACAGTGATAATGTTCGATAAGAAGAAGATTACGTTCCATTATTGATATTCCGACCCGTATGACATGGGGTTATAATATTATCACTCAGGCTTCCAAAAGTACTGTAGAATAATAGTAACATGTTCCACGTGCACCACATGCACTGTTTTAGAAAGCTTGAATAATGGATTTGGACATTGTAATAAAATTCTTTTTTTAAGGACATCAAATCTGTTAAATTTTTGACACATTTCACACTGAGATGTGTATTTTATAGGATAGTTATGAGTACTTGCAATGTCAAAAATAAAATACAACGGTATTTCGTATCACCCTCTGTCCTAGCCCTGACTGGCGGGTCTGGCTGAATTCTCAGGTAATACAGAATTATGAAATACACCACATTCTAATTTCTATACTTACAAGTTGCCCTTTTACACATAGCCTGGGTTCCAGACCCATAGCACACTGGACACAAATATCTCAGTGAGCCTGGCTCATAGCATATATGATGACTTGGACATAGCATATATGACTGGACACAAATATCTCAGTGAGCCTGGCTCATAGCATATATGATGACTTGGACATAGCATATATGACTGGACACAAATATCTCAGTGAGCCTGGCTCACTGAGATATTTGTGTCCAGTGTGCTATGGGTCTGGAACCCAGGCTATTTTACACACCAAAGATAATTTTTTTTTTTTTAAGAATGAAGCGACAGGGCGGGGAAAAAAACAGGCTTCAGAATGCATCCTGTGGTAGAATATTAGCCATGAACTTGAAGTCATCATACTAATGGTTCATAATTCAATCAATGAATTTTGAACTTTTAATTAAACTACAGTTGGCACTGATGGGGGTGTGACCTAGAAATTACGAAAGCCCACAACAAAACACTTAGCTGCTAGGCCTACCAGACCCTTGCACATTGAGATATTTTGTGTCCAGTGTGCTTTGGGTCTGGCATCCAGGCTATACTGTAATTTACATTTTGATCAGAATTTTCCAAGTGGTCACCAGTACGATGGCTCAGATATACAGGAAAAGGAATCCTCCTGAGAGGAATACACATGTAACATCCAAAACAAAGACAATTCCTTCTATCATCCTCTGAGGTCAGGACAGAATTCCATGGTCTACCAGACTCTACCTCATGATTTTGTACTTCTGCTACACCATGTATACATTTTCTCATCTTTCATAGCCTGGGTGCCAGACCCATAGCACACTGGACACAAAGTATCTCACACTGACTTCACTATCCGTGTTTAGATTATTCTGCTGTCGGTTTTGTGAGATACTTTGTGTCCAGTGTGCTATGTGTCCAGTGTAAGTGCAGAGATACTTTGTGTCCAGTTGTCACGGTCATCATATATGCTATGTCCAAGTCATCATATATGCTATGGGTCTGGCACCCAGGCTAATCTTTCACACTATAGAGAAGTTATTATCCCCCACCTGTATGCTTTGTGGTACAAGAATAACAAAAGTAAGGAATAGTATTTAAGGCAATTTCAAGACCTAATGCTATCAGACTGACAAACATTTGATATTAGCCTAACCTCTATTTCATAAGGGACCAATCCTTCTGTCATAATCCTTTAGACAACTCCTTTATGAATGAATGAATGAATGAATGAATGAATGAATGAATGAATGAATGAATGAATGAATGAATGAATGAATGAATGAATGAATGAATGAATGAATGAATGAATGAATGAATGAATGAATGATTACACTTAAAGGAGAGAGACTGAGACCTGCATTTGGCCGAATTCAGAGCTTTTAATCGATGTAAAGGAGAAAAAGACCTCTGAGCGCCAGGGTCGAGAGAGCGAGACGGCCAAAGCAGGAAGGTATGAGGAGAGGAGAGGAACCGCCCACCCAACACATGGGAACTAAACAACTAGTGCTATAAACTAACTAACAAACTAGCCAACTTGCTAACTAACTAGTGGATGAAGTGCTCGGAGTTACATACAGGATATTGCTGGAAAATCTGACATAAGCAAGTGGAGCTTAACGGTTTGAGGCAACAACTAGATAAACGAGGAAACATACCAGGCTGTAATACATCTGGGTCTACGCGTGCAACATTAGAAGAACAAGGGTTGTAACTAAGATAAAGGGGGAAACTAGGAAAGGAAAGAACAAACGTCTCTATGTCTCAAGATCTACATTTCCTGAATATTGAAATCGAACATAGTTACAGAAGGAAAAGTCGGCTCCGTAGCGTTAAGGAGCTCGGCCCGTTAACATCAGTTACATAATAACAGTGAACATGTGCCAAGAGTCCTCATTCATAGAGAGTTCATGTGCTCGTATGTCGGAGGATGTAGTCCCTCAGAGCAGATGGTAGCTTCAGGCGATCGCGGATGTTGGCCGTCAGGTAGAGATGGTCTGCATCTGATTTCCAGTCCCCGTGGAGCTGACGTAGCTCTCTCGGAACGCCCGCCTGGAAGGCGAGGGTGTACCCACCCCTGCGCAGATCGTGGAGGGTGACCGCACCCTTGGGGAGGGCCAGGGCCTTGATAGCCTTGGCTAGAGCCTTCTCCAGGATGGAGGTGGTCAGCGGGCGAGCAGTGTTTGTCGAACTTGGCAGGACGAAGGCTGGTGAATCAGGAGACGCGGGGATTAAGGTGCACGTGTGTTGATATGCAGAGACTGGGCATAGGACGGAGTCTGGTATTGGGACCAAGGGAATTTGTAGAACACGTTCACGGTGCTGCAGAGTCTTGGACCACTTGGTATAGACTAGTAGACCAGAGGGGGACGTCAGTACGTCCTTGCGTTGGAGATGACGTTTCGGATCGAACGACGTCTTGGAGTCGAGGACGACGTTGGAGCGGCGGAAGAAGGTGAAGAAGCAGAAGAGCAGAGCAGCCCAGACTGCGGCATCTTTTTGGGTGTCATGATTGAAACAGCCATGCAGACGCGTCAGTAAGGCCACGTCCACCAAGGTATGCTGACGCGGGCGGTGTTGTAACTTCTTCCGGAGTCCTTTCATTTGTGTGTGTGATTTCGAAATGCTGGAGAGTGTAGTCGGTGAATCCGTTCATGCGGTGAAGTAGTTTGACGGTAGACATGTAGTGTGAGATTGAGTCAGGCGAACGGAGTGTGCGGGAGAGAAACTGTGCGTAACACGCAATTTGGTGCGCGGAAGCGGGCATGGGAGTGAGGTGGAAATACTTGCAGAAATCCAGGTAGGTGTTGACGTGGGTCTGATGGTTGCGAGCGGTGCTGATGTTGAAAACCGCAGCCTGGGTCGCTCTCGTGTCTATCTCGAGAAGGTGCCACTGTAGTCGTGCGCCTGGGGGAAACACAAATTACCAGACATGAGTAAATTTGAACATCTCGTCCAGCACCTCGTCTTCTACACATTCTGCGATCGGTACGGCGGCGCTGAACCTTCGTGCATAAGATGGGTGCAGGTGCCACCTACTCAACCAGTCAGGGATAGTGTTCTGGTCGCCTGGTATATGTTGTGCTGCCAGCTGAAAGTCGTAGATTGCTTGTAGGTACACCAACTCCCGCGCACACTCCTGGAAGAATGGATCTGAAGCACGGCCAGAGTTAATGACGTGTACGGAAGCCTCATTGTCGCAGGCAAGCATCAGTCTCTTGCCCGCCCACGCGGAAGCCCACAGTTTGCACGAGACAATCACCGTTAGCAGCTCGAGACAATGAATAGGTAGATCTTGTTGGGTGATACACGGGGGAAACTG
>NW_017803953.1:33239-35284 GCF_001625305.1 Branchiostoma belcheri | reverse complement strand
TTTAACACGGCCAGAAGAAACCTCATTGATGCGGCCGGCCACGAGGCGGCACGAGCTTACTGATCGAATACACAACGCAGTTCGGCACGGGGCTGAATATGTGCTTACGGGGAGGAAAGACCACTGGCATTTTTTTTTCATATTATATCAATCAAGTAATGAATAAACACCTCATGAGTTATTGCATCCGCCAAATCGCTTTAAATAAAACAGTGGTTTTCAAAAATGAAGTCAGGGTTCTTGTAGGAATGGAGTAGTAATCCTGATATTGAAAGTCAAAATTCACACACATCTCGTAGTAGAACATTTCTCCCAAGACATCACGGCGCCCCATGGCCAGTCCTGTCAAAATTGATTGATGAACTCCGACGCAACCGCCGAAAGGGGCGGTTCGAGTTTCAGATCAAAGAAGTCGGTACAACTTTCGCTACACGCGTGCCAAGTTGTGGTCGGCAATTCTGTTTTACCAAGGAGAATTACGCTGCCAATAAAATGTTTCAGGGCTTCTATTTTATTCTACGGCGGCCGCTATTAGATGCGGAATACGATTTGGTAACAAATACAAACATAACACAGGCAGGTTGTAGCTTAAAGATTTAAACACAAGGAGCTTTGACTAATTTTCTACTGCAGTTTATATGGATTTTGAACACGTCTACTTTCTGTCAGTGTGTGTTTTTCTACCTTCATGGTGTAACCTACGAAAAGCTGAGGCTATTTTTTAATCATTCAGATTAAGGTTTAAACCTCCTTGTGCAGATTATACTAGTACTAATTTATAGCAAGAATGAATATGGTGTGTCTGATAGTCGGAGACGCAACGGTCGTTTCAAAACCAGCTGCATGAGTCCGTTGCGTGTCATGTTTCCTTTTGTATCGTCGACAGCTCTCACTGAATATAACAGAACTTGGAAAAGTCTCGGGGTCACAACCCCCCATTTTTATATAAGATATATTTCACGTAATTAACTTTTTGTATGTTCTCTTTTATACATACAGGTGCTTAGACTAAAACTGTACGAGGGAGAATACTGCATGCGCATGCCGACCTGTTCTTCCAAGAGTTGTTATCAATATAGTTTTTGGAACGATCATAGTTTGTCCTAACTCTAGATTAAGGTTGCACCTTCTTGTTCCCAGTAACATATAGTGTTGAGACTGAACTGTTTGATATTTCGCTTTGTTGGTTGAATTCTGCTGACATGTGTGAATCCCCACGTTAGTAAAATTATAATTCCCTGAGTATCAAGCTAGCAAACAGTAAGTCAAAACGGAAAAAATCCAGAACAGATATTGGCCAAAACAATTCTATATTGGCAAGACCAAAGAGGTAAAAAAAAAGATCTCCCCCGCAAGGCCTAACGGCATGGATAGCTTTCCTCCGACGATCGGTGTCCGTGTGTAGCCTCCTTCGCAGTCTTGTTGGGCGTGGGCGTAATTTTTTCTGTGAGCGACGCGAGTAATATGCCGCCGCGAGGGACGATTTGCTGCCGAGGGACTTTTGCCACGGAGAGAAGGTTTCCGCGCTCCAACAAGTTGGAGTCGTAAAATGTGGTGAACCCATCGCTGTATTTGCTCCAAAGCAAATATTGGCCTTTCTAGTTATGTTTAGTAGTTTCAACGGGCGCTGCAAATGGTGATGTGTGCACAACGCAAACGTTTCGATACAACTAATTATTACTCCGTGAAGGAGGTCAGGACCTCCGGACGGAGTGTTGTAATCGGCTGATTTTTCATGTTCGCAGTCAAAACACTGGGTTCTCTTTGTGTAATCGGCACGCAATTTTATACGCCGTCTGCGGGCATGCCCGTGTTAATGCACGAATGTGTATTTTTGCCGTTGCTGCTTTCGCGGTCAATGTAATATCGCAGACGCACCCCTACAATTACGAGGCGAATTGGAATGGTCGAGAAAAACGCGTTGTTTGGAATAGCAGTGGGGGGGGGGTAAAAGTTCGATGGCAGATACGGGGTGGTTTTATAAGTGGTTCCAGATGTTTTTGCCCATGGTTAAGAGATGCCAAGTTTTTGGAAGATGTTCGCAG
>NW_017803953.1:23360-33219 GCF_001625305.1 Branchiostoma belcheri | reverse complement strand
GGGGGCGACATGCTCTCTGCTGGTAACGACGGAG
Source organism: Branchiostoma belcheri (assembly GCF_001625305.1). Classification (NCBI taxonomy): domain Eukaryota; kingdom Metazoa; phylum Chordata; class Leptocardii; order Amphioxiformes; family Branchiostomatidae; genus Branchiostoma; species Branchiostoma belcheri. Next base: position 33,185 of record NW_017803953.1, on the reverse strand, counting down.
GCAGCGGGTGGTACGGATCTGGCCATAAACTAGGAATTCGCATATCATCGGGGAAGTCTAGAAGCTCCAGATCGGATGGGAAGGAGCGTGTAGCTATAGTCTCAGGACGGCAAGGTACGGTCCATGGGCATAGGTCAAGGTCATCAGCCAATACAGGAGAAGGGAAGTCCGAATTCATGTCCATAAATCGTGCGGTCAGTAGGCTAGAAGACTCGGCTGATGGTGGAGCTGGTCATACTGTCTGGCCGGCAGGGGGCGTGTGCTTAGCCCTGTATGCCGGGTCGCCGTAGGGACACTGCGTGACCGGGTGCTCCTGTCGTGATTGTCGCATGTTGATGCAAGGCCGGCAGAAGTGGTAAACGGTTTGGCCAGTGCTGTTCCTATGTGCCCGTTTAGCATCAGGACTGGCTTCACATGCCCCCTTGTTATAATCTTTGCATGTCATAGGCAGGTATCTTCTCTGAGATTGATTCGAACTGTTTGATCCACCCTTGTGCTCGAACGGCCGCCGTAAATGCTGTGATTTCATCGCCTGGACCTTTTTCATGAATTTCCTGTCCGTCCAGTGCAGCTCCTTTCTCTCTACCATCCCAAAGATGTGAGCGTTGAAGTCAAGGATGGACTTGTACCCGAACTCTGGTACCTCAAGCATGAGGAATCTCAGGATCTTCTGGCGTTGTTTACGCTCAGCCCTCGACACATCAGCTGATATAATGATATCCATAGAGCCGTACAGAAACTGGTGCCATTCCATATCATGGTACTTCACAGCCCCTGCCTCCGTGACGGGCAGGCGTTCTTGCGGATATATGACTCGGCATTTCACACTATCTGTTGCCTTTCTATGTAAGCCGCTCTTCATCGACTTCTTCTTCTTACTAGATCGAGAGCGAGAAGGCTTACCTCCATAACTCGTGTCAGAAGACACACTCCTGTCCGAAGATGAGGACGTAGACGAGAACTCCGGGGAGCTGTGCAACTTCCGAGACGGGCGTCGGGACCTGTGGGAGGGGGGCGGAGAGCTATTGGCACGCTTCGTGACGTCACCTGCCATCTTGCGAAAATCTCTCAGCACGGCGGCCGAAATCCTCGATAAACGCTGCGAGGAGGGAGAAGACGACCTCTTGCGACCTGAAGACTGCCGTGCCAGCGGTTCTTTGGGCGTCGTACGGTCGTCCTTTGTGCGCTGGATGTCCAGCTTCAGTTCCTCCAAGTCTTTGCTCATGTTGTGGAGCTCACGCTCCATGTGCTCCTGGAGTCCGACCGACTGTGACGCGAAGAATGGGCCGACAGCGCGTCGGAGTCATGAGAGAAGTCGTCAGCCAAGTCCGGGTCGTCCGTGAAGTCGCTGAATCGGACTGGTTTACGGGTCTTACGCTTTCCAGCGCCCCACATGGTTCGGAAGACAGAAGATGGCTAAAGGACCGAAAATGGCTGCTCCCTTTCGGTTGGAAATCGAACAGGCTAATGCGCATGCGCCCCTGGCTTCCCCTTAGAGGGGGGCGACCCAACTCCTCAATCTCCAGTGCAATCCCCGGGAATTACGCCTATTGCGCAATCCCAACATGAATGAATGAATGAATTTATTTGCTTCCGAAGGGACAAGTCCTTCTCACTCTAGTTCCAGAAGTCACTTTACATGATGTACTAGCTTGGTGACTGTTCTCTATGACCGTCTTCGGTGTGTTTCAGCCCTACTCGTACTTTTTTGGGCACTCAATCTTTTCAATGTTCTAACACATTTACAGCTATCCCCCGGTGTGTGGAGCTACGAACAGAGCAGTATAATGAACAATAGTGTGTATGCGAGAACATATTGTTAATTTGTAACACCAAAAAAGTCAGGGACTTTGTAGCCTGGGTGGCAGACCCATAGCACACTGGACACAAAGTATCTCAGTGAGATACTTTGTGTCTATTATTCATGCAAAATAACGTAAGTAGCATGTTAGCAAAAACTGTTTCATTTCTAGTACAACTACAATGATTTTATTATTTTTCTGACACTTATATGCTGTATACTACTATACATTTAACGTCTTGACATACATAAATTTTGGGGGCACTGACACACCCACAGAAAAATATGCACAGCTCCAGATATGGGTGCACTAAACTGAGTATTTCAAGCCCTGATATACATTTGTAGTAGATACATACTACCTTGTGTTTTTGGTTTTCAGCCTGGTAGAATGGTATTAATTAAGACAGCAACATGATAATTTCACGGTAACAGGCTCCATTTATACATTCCAGGGGTCAAAGCAGGGGGCAAGATAAGGAACTTTTGCTGACAGCAAGAGATTCACGAAATTGTGCATTCCTCAGACTACAAATCCAGCTAAGTTTTACTAGTAAGAGTTCAGTCATATTACATACATTGTACATGCTTGACATATTTTTTTAACAATTAAACAATTCAAGCCAAAACTCAGCAGCCTACAGCACTTGGCAGCTAACCAATAAGGTACAAAGGATTATCAGTCATGACAAACCAAGACATGACTGACCATTATAAAAAAAAATATGCGGTGGAATCAATACACTGTATATGTCAAAACATTATATATCAGTCCATTGCATAGGCGTCTTTCTACTGTCTACTTTTTTACTTGATTATTGATATCGATTTCACTAAACAACATTGAGATCTTACATGGAAAATCCAACAAAGAAGTTACATCTTAAAAAAACTACGCTGCGTCAAAGGGGTTATGTAACTCAGTTTTATATGTAACTTTTATATAAGTTTCTAAGCATCTTGACGGAGGAGAGTTGCTCACAGCAGTTTTGAGTGAGAGAAATGTTGAGAAGACACCATGCTTTAATTGGTTGCAGTGTCGAAGGGAGGGGTGCATAGCTCAGGATTAAACATGGTGCTTCATAACCCCAAATGTAAGCTAAAAGTCTAATGTTCCTGGTATTGTGTAGTATTTAAATTGAAAAAAAAGGAGTCCCATTCGAATGCCTATCTTCTAACCGTTTGGCCTGGGGTCCAAACCCATAAGACGTGTCAGTTACCGGTTATTATTATTATTAATTATGCACTTGAAGCTGTGGAGTCCACTGTAACTCTTGTTCACAGTGGCTGTGACTGTGAGTTGTAATGTCAAGGGAAGTTGGCCAACACTAATAGTATACTAAAGTACAACATTCTGGTGGCCAGGGGATTGGAACACTCCTACCATGAAATTAAATACATTTGTACCCACAAACATGATCCCTTTTACTGTAAACCATGTAATTAACCTGTGACTGTAAGCTAATAGTCTTACTAGCTGGATGTACATCTTGGGGGTGGAGATGTACTTACACTTGAAATCCGAAATCAATTGGTCCAGGAAATGGAGAAATAAATGCCATTGTGTAGAGTTTTATGAAGTGTATTAAGCCTAAAAAAGCTGGATTAAGTGGCACCTGGCCTGTACATTTGTAGTCCCTAAAGTATCCTTTTTTCTCTTAAAATTTAAAGGTCAAAGTTTGGAGATTTTCGTCTAGGTTTGGACTAGAAGGAGCAGGCAGAGTCTAGCCTTCTCTATTGTGGTCAAGTTTAAAATTTGTTTATTTCTCCCATTTTAGAGTGTAGGGTTGATGATGGGGTAGGGTCATGCCATGACCATCTGCACGCAGTACAAACAAATAGTGGCAAATGACAAATTAATATGAGAAATGTGTGAGATACAATCTGGAAGCATGGGGAATTTTTATGGCACCTTGGGGCAAAAAACCTCTACAAAAAGCCTGGAGGCAGTGGAACCAGCCTCATTCTATCAAAATGTCTTCAACAAGTCACAAGTCCGAGAGCCACAATGCTGGTAAGTCTTGTTCTCTTACATTTATCTTATACTATTATACTATTCCCTTATCTTGTAGTACATATTAAATTTAAATGTTTGACCAGGAGAATTCAATGTACAATATTTGGATAAGTCATGTCTGAGAATTTTTGGAGCTATGTGGAAGGTCACATTATTTTGTAAATCTTGCAGCTTGGATGGCGAGGCTAGTTCCTGTGCGAATAATAGTTGTGATCAATGTGATATTTTTCTTGGGAATTGAGGGAACTTCATTTTGTGGATTGCAACTAGCCTGATACTGTGTCTGACTAACTCCTGTGTCTTCTGATTTTACAGAAAGCTGTTTTGATGAAAGTGCGTGGGTGGAAGAGATGGTGGATCAGTAAGACAAAAGACAAGACAACGAGGCAAGTCTTTTAAAAATGTTATCACGATTGGATGATAAGTCTTTTGTAAGCTAACACATACAGGACATCGTAATGGCACAGACTGGTGAATGGCTCAGAATTTAAGAGGTGCCTGGTTTGTATCTTGCCATGTCACTATCTTAGCCCTTGGATTATTCACTTCAAATCACCCGGATAGAGGCTTGGCAAACTGTGCACACAGGATAACATTGAGCCTAGTGGCTGTGGCTCTGGCACCCAGGCTAGTCCTCACTATGACTCCAGGAAGATTGTCACTCTAAATCCACATGTGATGGAACAAACAAACAAATCAAAATGGCAAAGTGGTGTTCATGAAGTGAGAAGTATGACATTTTAACTGACTAAAAGTTGATTTTTAGGGTCGAAAAATCAATGAACGTTTTTTTTCTCAGGCAAACCTCCTTTATTTTTTAGGAAACCATCTAACTTGATGATTACCAAAAAATGACAGCTTAATTTCCACAGTAGGTTACTGAAAATGTATGGGCATTAATGAGATATATGAAAACATGCAATTTTTTTTGGTGCAGCAAAATAACTGGAAATTTAGAATGGGCGGGGTGCATGATAAATCTTGTACTCATGACATCACCTCAAAAGCCATTAGTTTAGGCATCAATATCTATGGAAGTACTTCTGTCCACCCATTATATACACATGTACTGGTACATGTACACGTATCGAGCACGGGAACATATCTAAGTGTACTAGTGTATAGAAGTAGCAAAAACATAACTTTGGCAAAATCTCAAGGAGGGGTAGAATATTTGAGTCTGGTGACACCAGTGAGGAAGGGCAATATTTCCTTTGGATGCACATGATTTCTACTTAACTTCCAACGATTATGTTTACGGTGCCCAGGAAAGGAGCAAGCTTACTTGATTAGAAGAGGGCCTTTGTTTGCTATCTGGCTTCAACAGGCAGCAAACTATTGTCGCAGTTAAATTGCTAAATTTAGGCTGCTTTATAAAGTGTATGGAGCATAAGCCTCGCATACAAGACATGACTTTTTAGACTTTTAGATCTAGATCAAGAGTGTGAGAGCGGGTTTTTTTCAACACTGCTAAGCTAAACTAAAAATCATAATGCATAAACAATGCCTTTGCCCACTCCAGGCCAGAGTTAATGTTGCTGTAGACCAGCAGCAACCTGCATTCTCTTTCATTTACCGATCACAACAAATAAATAACTACTATAGTATACATTTTGAATCATCAGGAGGACGATGCGGAGACAGAAGAGTACAAGAAGGAGATGGAGTAGGAGAGGAAGTGGGGAGAGGAGAACAGGATCCTCAACAAGCTGGAGCTGCTCTGCGACCACCCTGACCCAGTGACAAGAGCCTGGGCCAAGGTAAAGTGGAGGCAGGCAGTAGTAGAATTTAAACGTATGTTTATCATTTCCTTTTCATCCCAATCCCCATTACATTGGGGATGAGACAAGAGTTACACGACCTCATACTTTCGCCAAATGATGTTAACCCTTTCGGTTGACAAATTATACTATCTTAAGAAGGAAGTGATTGGCGTAGCAGATAGTGACAGATAATTATAATCAGAGATCCATTGTAAGTCCTATGGTTGGCTGTCAGATAATTTCAAGGATATCACTTCTTGTCCAAGATACAATGGTCTAGCCCTCCTAATGCTAAATGTATGTTTCTTCTTCACAGGCTGTCGTGAGGAGGGGTTGGGCTTTCTGTCCTTGAAACTGCAGGACTTGCAGCTGGAGAACTGACCTACCGGTATCACTTATCTGTCCCTTCAATCTGCCTAGTGCTCTGTCCCAAAAACAACAGGCCAAAGTAAAATATTTACAGTTTTCTGTCTCCTGGTTCATTGTAGTAAATTTGTGCTTCAGTGTGCCGAGCATTCAACTGGTTCTCTTTATGTTAGCCAGGGTTTGTTTTTCTGATCATACATCATAGCTGCTTTGTTTCATATTTTGTACCTTCATTTTTTTTCAAACTCTATAAATATTCACAATGTTACATTAAAAAGAGGTACATAGTTGACATACATGTACAATCGTGTGGGATGAAACATAACAATCAAGGACAGTTTTTTTAAGGTAACGTTATCTGGGGATTGTCTATATATAATGATATAACATAAAAAGTTCCCATTGTTCATTGTGTTCTACTTCTATAATTTGATTTAGTCTGTGCTTGAAAATTGAGAGTTTTGGTTTGCAATTTGTTATGAAGCATGTGTATATACAATACTTAGCGGTAAGAAGACAGAGTGCAAGTGCACCAACATGGCTAGGGTTATCAATTATACCGTAAATGATCATCTTCTCGTCTACGATTAGGTCTCGTTTGGTACATCGTTTCCACCAGTAACACTAACAGAACTCTTTCCAAAAGATTTGTTTCTTTACAGTGCAAAAATAAATGTTCGATAGTGTGCTTTATGATCTGTGCAATTGTTACATTGATCCGTTTGTACCAGATTTGCTTTTCTTAGCCAACTATTTGTAGCCAGGTAGTGATGGATAATCTTATAGTTTTACTGAAAACATTGTAATTTGGTTTCCCTTGTAGCAACAAAGGCAGCAGTATAGGCTCTCTCGATGTTGTCTTTACCAATTTTGTGTATAATTTCTGTTTCTCTACTTGGAGGCACAACTTGTTTCTGAATAAGAATATCATATAATTGTTTGCATGTTGTTGTGAAGGGATGTATCTTTTCGGTACATTCAATAATGTTGTTAGGGGTGCATTTTTTTCCATTGTTTTTTATTATATCTTTCCACTTTTTAGGTATGGCCACTCTTATAGAGTTGTATTTCATTATTTGCTTTGAATCCATGGTTATACCATATAGATTATGTAAGTCATTGATTGTTAGAAATGATCCATCCCCATACAACAAATCATTTACACAAATAATGCCAGCATCTATCCAGCTTTTGTAAAACACTGGTACATTCTCGACTAAAATATACCTATTATTCCACAGGACTTGTGAGCATATCTGTCTGTGTGTTTTTGGTTCATAATGGATAATTTCTTCCCAGGCAGTTACAATATCTTTGTAGAATGGTGGCATGTCATTAAGATTTAACAGTGAAGTGGAGTAATTACATCGGAACAACAAGAAGCCTCCCCATCTTGCAAACAAGTGTTCTTTTTCTTTTGACGGGTCAGTTATAAATCTTTTGATCCATATAGCTTTTAGAGTTTTGTTCATTATATTAAAATCAATCATTTTAAGCCCACCTTGACATTTGTTGCCAATCAGTTGCTTCATTTTTACTTTTGGAGTTTTTTCTCGCCAGATGTACCTGAATACATATCCATTTACTTGTTTTACAAAATGGGTAGGGTAGTGGTTTATCTTGTCTTTCTTTATTTGAGCCCATCCAGAGAGCTTTGAATCTGTTTTTCCGTAATTCAAATCGAGACCACTGCATTTTTTAAACCGATTTAAAGTATCTTCTGCAGTGCAGAAGCTATATCTAAGAGTAACGATGTCATATCGTCCGCGTACATGGATAATTTTTTGTCCTGTAATACAATTGTAGACCGTTAATGTTTACGTCAGCTCTAATAGCTGAGGCTAACATTTCAACACTAATTATGAACAGACTGGATACAGTGGATCTCCCTGTCTTACACCTCTATTAAACCAAGGAGATATAAAGCCATTATTAAGCACACAACTTTTTATATCTGCATCTTGTCATGACTCAAAGTTTAGACTGAGACTGTTTGTACTCTCCAAGCAGAGGTTTGGGTTTAGAAACTACTGTTGATCTTACGAAAAAATGGCTACCCAATCAGCAAACGTATATAACTTCAGATTATTATAATATATGGGACAAGTTTACAAGTGCCTCTGTCAGTTCCTGAATACATGGGACCGGTGCTTGGTGAGGATGTGCTTGGAAGACTTAACTGCTGTCTCTGGATAGAATTAGTTCCACTGGATTCTTGTCCTACAATTTCCATGTGGCCATAATCAGCCAGCAGAAACTCCCATATTCTCCCATTACATGATTTCCTTCTCAGAAGTTATACAGTAAGAATCAAACTGCATTATTTTTGCATACAGATTCAATACTCCTTTTTTATTACTGTAGTCACAATTTAGGCATTGTCTATGGTCAGTATTAAAGTTAAAACTTGAACATCCTGATGGGTACACATGTAGTAAGTTAGTTTCTTTGCAGCCTGCTAAGACAATGGTCCCTTCATCCACACATCATATTCCCTATGGAGTAAAGCTACCCCAGAGTGGTACCCATGACAAACCATCATTCCTGCCCTGGAGGACACAAGGAACACTGTCTTGTCACAGTTCTTCTTGAGTTTCAAAGTTTTTTCTGCTTTCTGCGACTGTTTTTTTAACAAAATGTCAGCCGCAATCAGTAGTTTGTTGGAGATTGAAAACAAGCGGGAGAAATGGTTACAAGTGAAAACCCGTCTGCCCTTGATGTTGCGCAAACTTTTACCCTTTGAAGAGGTGAAATCTGCAAGCAAGCCAGGTGCTCTTGAAACAGCCAGGGCAGATCTACAGAAGTTGTACAAGTAAGTAACACACTTTATGTCATACCTGAGCTGTAACATATAACACAGATGTCCCAGGTGGGGTGATATTTTGGGATATTGGATTCTACTTGTGTCACACAGGCCTCCATTGAATTTTAATACACTTTGCTTATTGAGGCCTCTGTACAAAATTCAAATACCGGATTCAGATATTGGAATGGGCTTTTACTGTTGTTAACACAGTTTGCTCAAATTTAAAGACTTCTGGCACGTCATACATTATGACATGTGTTTTCTCGTGTCGGCATGCCATACACTTGGTGTAACAGTAACACTGAAACAGTAGGCAGGATGACAAAACAGACCTGTATTATCCATTCATTTATGAATCTTTAGTATTATTGGTCCCTTGGTTAATTGGTGACTAATTTCCAAGGGAGCCCTTATCCAGTGGACTTTTTAGTTTGCAACATTAAGAAGTTAACTATTTGGATTGAATTTAACTTTCTCCTATTATTCTAAAATAATGAATAGGCGCTGGGCCATTAAAAATCACCCCAGTAGACGAGTCTGCCAAGAGGCCAGCACACCTGATGATGATGTTAGCTCCTTCATCGCCAAAATGTGGCACGAGATATTCACTGCCACAGAGGACAAGGTATGTCTTTGTTCTGCATACATCCATACAACATGTCTGCTTCAAAGTTTGTTACGTAACAGTGTCTTAATAAATTGAGGTACTGCTCTCAACTTATGTTGTACATGCCATATCATAATTTTCAAAATGTTATTAAGTTGGAATTTCACAGTGACCCCTTAGCTTCCTGGCCAGTCTTTATCTATTGATACCTTTATACATGTATTATTGTTTTTTACAGCTTTGACAAGGAATTATTTGTTTGTTTATTTGTTTATTTATTTGTTTATTTTGATTTCTCACTAAGTGAAAGGGAGGGCAAAACACATATACAACATCAAAATTATAGTAAACAACAACAATTATAGCATATATATGAATATATATGAATATATATGAATATATATATATATATATATATATATATATATATATATATATATATATATATATATATATATATATATA
>NW_017803953.1:10837-23340 GCF_001625305.1 Branchiostoma belcheri | reverse complement strand
TATATATATTGACCTCCTTACAAAACTACCTTGATATAGGTGTCGAAATTATTAAGAGACACTAATTCCTCTAAAAGCTGAGAATTCCTCAGGACCACACCTTACAGGCCATGAGCAGTGAGAGCACATTTCCTTGAAACGAAAAATTCTGATTAACCTGTCACTGACCCTGCCTGGCCACAGTGCCTAAGCCAGCTGTGGCAAGAAAAGCCTGCTTGCAAAAGTGCCTTGAGCCAGAAATTTAGTAGAAATTTACCCATCCAGGGAAGTTTTGTAATTAGATGACAGGGAACTTAAAGGGAGGAATTTACCACCCTATATATTACTGCATGTTTATATATCAGGACTTAGCAAAATGGTCAGTTATTTTGGTTAGTCTGTTTGTCAATATGAAATACAGTGCAGGACATGTTGGGAACATCTGCCCTACATATAATGTGTGGATCAGACTAAAAAAAGTCAATGTATCCATGTTTTGGATGTGTGTGCATGATGGCTGAATGACAAGTTTATAATTTTTTTCAGGGTCAGAAAGCATGGCACCTGCTGGAGAAATTCCACAAAGTGCTTCCCAAGGCGCTGATGCTAGAGAACCTGGGCAAAGCTGAGCTGGACAACTTCACAGCTGAAGTTGAAGTTCTGATGTCAGCAGTGCTTCAACACAATGATAACATCAATGGTAAGATCGACAACATTCAAATCGACGAGGAAACATATCACAACAGGTTTCCTGCAGAGGTGGAGGTGAGGGACGACGTGGAGCTGTCGCGTAAAGTTTCCAACATTATATGGAGTGAGATCCCCCGGAGTCTTGGCCTGGGAGACCCAGTGATTGTCACGGAGGTTTACCTCAGTGCATCTGGGTTTCACACTGAGGGCCAAGCATTCCAGGTGAAGGAGTGCACTGGGCACTACATCACTATAGAGCCCATTGTCAAAGGCGATGATGACTTTGTCATTAAACCTGATGTTGTTGTAAACCTAGAGTCCTTGCTAGAGGTTGTGACAGTTAGGAGGGAATTACTTCAAGATGAGATGTGCCTTGAAAGTGTGGAATGCCACGAGCATTCTTATGGTGGTAGCAAAGTACTCATGGTATCATGCTTGCAATGTGCACTTATTGTAAGCAAAGAAGTTTCTGTTAAGAACAAGGATGAGGTTGACATCACATGGCTAAGCGAAACAGATAGGTGTCTGATAGAAATTCCAAAAGATGGATATTGTATGGCTCATGCATGTGTAATAGCCCTCAGCTCTGTCCATGATGTGCACTACTTAGGAGGTTACTTGCAGTTGATAGATGATGCCATTAAGGAGCTAACAGAGTGTCCTAGTTTTTACTGGTAGGAAACTTCAAAGAAGATCTAGCGGCATATAGAATGCATGGAGACTTTTCCTCACCAATCCTGGATTGTCTCTTCCATGCTATTGCAAATGTCACTGGTATTACTATTCATATTCTCCAACATAAACAGAAAACCCTGGTAGTACCCCCGACAAAAGGCAACTGTAATGATAGAACCATTGAATTACCATACGATAGATTGCACCATCACTATAATGTAGTCACAAGCAGAACTATTCGGGAAAGGTGGAGCACCTTCCAGCAAAATTTGAAGGAAGCAGAAACTGCTTCTGTCAATGGAGTGTTGGAGGTGTCATTGTTTCTGCTAAACGATGCACTAGAGCTATATCCGAATGCCCTTTTTGTTTATGACATGATCAAATGCTGTGAGAGGCAAATCAACAGTCACAGAGTCAAAGATAAAAACCCCATGGTAGAAATTCAGAACCTGTTAGAAACAATCAGTGCGATAGAATTGTATCATAAGCTTGAGTGCTTCAGTCTAAAACATCTAAAAGCTGTATGTAACCAGTATTCCTTAAGTTTGGTGAACTGTATAGAAAAAAGGGATGTTTTAGAAGTATTAATTAATAACCAAGAGAAATTCAAACAATGCCATGGTGATCATCTGCAATCAAACTTAACAGAAACTAATATGCCAGAGACAGAAATAAAGGAAGAAAAAAACAAAAGAGATGAATTTAACATTTCAGATTCTGATACAGATGTTCTGATACATTCCGAAAGTTTCAGAAATGACGTTGACGATTATCAGAAGTTTGGACGAAGGGACAGGTCAAAAGTTTTTGTTCTTTCTGAAAACTCTTGTGATTCTGATGCAAACATAGATTGGTGCAGTGATAGTTTCAACAGTTCATATGGATCAAGATTAAGAAATGAAGAAGACAAACCTGTGCTGAAAGAGCCCATTGTAGAAATTTGTTTAAAACTAAAAACACACACTGCAAAAGAGTTGGTTCAGGACCTGAATCAATACAGTTTAAAAGATCTGAAAGCAGTGTGTAAACAGCATTCCCTTAGTCTTGTTCAATGTATAGAAAAACAGGATGTTTTACAAGTATTAGTTCAAAACCGAGGAAAATTCAAGAACTTTTCACAAACAAGTAAATCATCTGTGCACAGTTCCTCCTCAGATTTTGATGGTAACAGTTACAAGGAAACTATGAATACAACAAATTCCAGTGAAGAACATGACTTTGACTTTGAAGAACATGTCTACCCAACAGTGAATCTAGAATCTTCAACAGAAAGTGATATATCAATAGGTACCAAACGAAAGAGGAAAGGAAAATGTTCCAATACCAATGCTTATGGAAATTCAACCCCCCAAGATGGAGAAGACATGACTGGTGATTTCAGATTCAGAAGTGGAGATGGACACAAAAATGGAAAATGCAAGTTACCTAAAACAGCCAGATTGCTCTCACCACGGCCCCTCCAGTGCAGGATGACATTGTATTCCAAGATGTTGATGAATTGCCTCATGACCTTAATGGGACATGTATATACAAAATTCCATTTCATGCCGATCCATCCATTAAGAAATATAAAACACCTCATGATGGCAGGAATTGGGGACGATCATCAACTGCACCAACAAAAAGCTGCAAAATGAGAAGAATAATGTCCTGCAAAGGGTCCTATATTTGTAAAAATATCCAATGCCATTACAAACTTCAATTTGGCAGCGAAAACGGAGTGCTTTTTAAACAATGTATTGATGGCGGTGCCACTTTTAGAATTTGTGGAGAAAAGGGACTTTTTACACCATGTGATGCCCACAAAATTGTTGAATATTTTCCAGAAAAGAATTATATTATTGTTAAGCATTCTGGTATACATTCTTGTATTCCTAAAGTGACCAAACAAAGGCATCTCCCAAAGAAGACCAAAGAATTTTTGAAAAATCCCAAATGCGGGCCGAGAGCAGCTCAGAGACAAACTATAGTTGATGCAATCAAAAATGGCTCTAAGGAGGAAATTGAAAACATTGTGGATGATGTACTGGACTATGAAATGTTGAAGCGAGAAAAGAAAAAGTGTGCACGGGAGTCACATCCACTAGGACATAGTTTTGATGCTGTAGCTGCTTTAAAAGCAAAACTTGATAAGCTTGATTCATTTTACGTTTTCAAAGCCAACGATGGCCAAGTAAATGCGTCAATAAGTTATGTTCTTAAAACATCCGGTGTTCTGTGTAAAATGGCCATTAGTGTGGACCTGAACGGTCCATTTTCACCTCTGCAACAAGAATATGTATGTTTTGATTAAAAACATGGTCGCTGCAGAGGATACATCTGCCTTGGAATACATGTGTACAGTGAATTGCTTAGAAAAATTGTTAAGCTGGCAACATTAGATATTGAAGGAGAAGAAGATACAGAAGCCGTTGTTCTCCTATGGACACTGTTTAATGAAGCCTTACAATCCATTACCCAAAACAAGGCCTATCTTTTTAATCCTATTGGATGGATGTGTGATGAAGGGGGGGCAAATTGGGTCGCACTTGAAAAAGTCTTTGGAAATACAGGTGCTAGAGTGTCCTGTACATTCCATTATATGCAGTCTGTGCATCTTCATGCCAGGAGGCTGGGCAGTGAAGATGCAGAGAAATTCATAAAAAGAGCAAAAGAATACCGTAGGTTGCAAAATGTCATTAGCAGAAGCCAAAGACGGGTTGAGGTTCTAAAAAAATGGCTAGAATGGTGGCATGAACGTCGGTTTCATGTATGTACAGCATTTCGACCAAAACTTAATGTTCCAAACATGAACTTTTCAGAATCATATCATTCCCGTTACAAAAGATCCGGCTCCTGTAATCTGTCACTAGTTGATGCTGCCTATGACGATGTGGCAGATATTATGATAACAGAGCGTGAACTCAAGCAGTTGGAAGGGGGAAGTTTCCGGGGGGGGGTACTGGTCCAGATACCAAAACAAGAGAGGGCAGGGAACATGCAGACCAACAAAACAAAGCCAGGGCATATGGTGAGACATTATTTAATATTCATGAGAATGATGAGTTAAATGAGGAATCTGAACTTCACGACACTGTTGTCCCCCATGAAAGAAGTTCTCACCGACCAGATAAAAAAAGGAAAAAGATATCATGGAGGCTCAGACCCAAACTATAAGTATTAAAAAAATGTAATGAGCGAGGAACAATTGTGTCCACAGATTCAGATGAAAAATCTGACAATTTGAATCAGACCAATTCTGGCAAAGTTAAAGAAAAACGGCCTTACAAGTACAGACAATGTCCTAGCAAAATGCACAAAGAAACAGTTCAACGGGCAAAAAGAGATGTAAACAACATAACGATTAGCAATCTTAATGTTGATTTATCAGAACTTACATACAAAATTTTTAATAAATTAACCAGAGGTGTGTATAATACTGTAATCAGCCGAACACCGAACTGCTCCTGTCCATATTTCAAACAACATAATGGTAAACAACTTTGCAAACATATAGTTTGGCTGTATATGCATGTTTTTGAACTAAATACAGATGATCCCATTGGCTGGCAAATAGGTCTAACAAAAAGTGAACTTGAAAAGCTGTTGAGACATGTTAATAAACAGTCGGAAACAAATTGTCAACAATCTGAGAGTGCAAGCAGGGGGGAGGGGGAAAGAAGCAGCAAAACTCAGCGAGTCCAGCTTGAACCTATTGAGCAGGAGGCTCTCTTTGTTACTTACAAGAAAAACAGACCTTATAGTACACCTGATAAGTGGATAGCTGGGCGTTTAGAAAAATACAGGAAAGCTATATGTGCAGGTTGCCGAAAGTCTTCAATAATAAAACCTATGCTTTTTATTTCTGTGACTGGTCTATGGATCACCCCTCAACACAATGTTGAGGTGAGCTAGTCTAGCCTTGTAGTCAAGTTCACAAGCATTGGCATTTGCACCTATAATGAACTTGGTTGCCCGCCTCTGCACGCCCTCCAACAAGGACATCAGATTGCGAGACAGAGGTGACCATATTTGACAACAATATTCAAGTAAAGATCTAGCCAATGATACATACAAGGATTTGCGCACCACAAGGCTGGACTCATAACCAACAGTGCGTCTGATGAATCCAACCATTGAATTGGCTCTAGCAACTGTTTTCACAATGTGACTGTTCCAAAGCAGATCAGTTTGGGCCAAAACCCCTAAGTCATTCATATCTTTGACTGTAGATAGAACGATGTCTGACATATGATAGGTAAAAATTATTGGGCTCTTGGAACGTGTCAGACGGAGAACCTTGCACTTCGATGGATGGAAAGACATCCCCCACCGAAGGCTCCACTCGTACATAGAGAAAATATCATTCTGCAATTTTTTACAATCTACAGCGTTACAAATCTCTCTGTAGCATTTAGAATCATCTGCAAACAGTGCTACAGTGGAGTTTGCTGCAGTGATGGGTAGATCATTAATATACAATAGGAACAGAAGTGGCCCCAAAATAGACCCCTGAGGAACACCAGAGGTTACTGGTCGCCACTCAGAGTTGCTACCCTCTACCACAACCCTCTACCTGTTACCTCTTTCATATAGGAGAGAGATCGCTGACATCATGTTGTATGTTAAGTCCACGGCTAATGTGTACGATTTAGACATGCATAATTATGTTTCATTTTCATCACGTCCAACAAGAGGTAGTAGGTCCCATATGCTAATGCCAGTTCGCTGCAAAACATCAACATTCGCTACTTCCTACATCCCTCGCTTGGTGGCTGAGTGGAACAGACTGGAAGTCAGAGTCCGGGACATGGGGGCTGTCGCTTCGGGGCAGTCCGAGCTTTTAACATTCAAACGGGGTCTTGTCAAATCGCTGACCAAGAGATTTAATGATCATTTTGTTACTGACAATCTCTGCACGTGGACGTCTGCTTGTCGGTGTGCCACATGTCTGGCAATAAGGCCACGGTAGACATGGGGCACTTCCACGGCCGGATGTACATGTGCAGAGATCTAGCTATTATGAAATTGTGCAATTATATATATTGTTATTATTGTCTTCTTACGATGTTGTGCAATATGTTTAATTAGTTTTAACTATGATTGATTGTAATGTCATTTATGTCTTTGGGGAGGGAGCCTGTAAAGGTGGTCTCCACCTGTTTCTCCCTTCCCTTCCACTTGTGGTAAAGCTTGAATAAATAAATAAATAAATAAATAAAATGTTGTTCAAAGAGAATTTTTCTTTCGTGCAAAACTCAATTGTATTTCTGAAAAGCCCTATATGAGTGATTTGACTTGCCCGCCATTAGAAGTGCACTGTTCTGGTCCTCCTTGTAACCTTTACCCTGGAGATGTGGACAAGTTGAAGGACAGAGGCATTCCCATGGCATGAGTTCTTTTAAAAACACAAATTTGGACTACTTTTCTTCCTGTTTTATTAAAGTGAGCTAAATCCAAGTTGACATATTGTTTTCTTTAAAATCGAAACTGTTCATTTCATATCAGGTCAACATATGACATTTTTTCTATGGAATAGTTTGGTGATAGACTTAAGAAATTTGTAAGAACTCCTTAAGAACTTTGTATATAACTAGTACATATATGTTCATACATGTATATGTTTATGGAAAATGAAAACATATGTATCAGTGTTTAATGTACTGTGTTGTGACTTCTCCTTACAAGAACTTAGTATCTATATGTGTCAGTTTTCAATGCACTGTATTGTAGTTGCAAGTTTATCAACTGTGAGCAACCAGTAAGTAGTAACTAACATTAGCAATTCTTTCTTTGAACAATTTCTTACATACTTTTGCTGATGTCAACAATTGATTAGTTTTATGACCCCAACTTCTCTGCCGTAGTACAGTATTAGTTTTTGTGGAGAAATTATATTCAACTGTTAAAACAAAACATTTGTTTGCACAATATCCAATGATTATCCATAGTAAGTTATTTCTTTGTTTCGCTAGCAATTATATCACATTTATTATATCAAGTTTTAACATTTGCTACTTGTAAAGCAGATGTTAGAAACATACTTTTGTGTGCTGTGCAGGTTTTATATACTACCGGTATAGTACTATCTGGCAGCTGATTTCAGTAGAGACAACTTGCCTCACGCGCAAATTGTCAAGTATATGGTAATGAATTGAAAACAATGCTTGATTCAATATTGTACTTACGAGAACATAATTTCTACACCAATAAAGTTTCTTCCTGTACTACTGCACGTCTCTGGTGACTGTGTAAGCATTGTGATGAATAACTAGTGCTAACGTGTGGTACTTAAATGTACTCTCCAACTTCCAAGCAGAGGTTGTTGGAGGAAATTGACCTTTTTTATCATATGCACAATCACAACAGCGACATACAACATATTACACATCACACAAATTTACAATTATTTCTTCTTTACACCTTCGCATACTTCACAATCATTGAACCTGAATAAAAATTATTACTTAATTAATATATTACATTAGTATGCTTTAACCTGAGTTTTACATTGATTTCGTCTATGTTGCAATTGTTTTGGCACTGATTTGAAACTGTCCTTTGTTCCTAAATGCTGTAAATCCACTGGTAGGTTATTCCATGTAGAAATACTTCTGTATCTGAAGCTTATTTTCTTTGCATTCGTTTTTGGTTTTTCCAGAGCTAAAGTTAATCTAGTAGCGTAACGAGTTCTATGACTGTGGTGGTTGGAGACATAGGAAAGGTTGAATAGTACTTAAATTGATACAATAGAAATTGAGGGGTATTTGGTTGAAATATTATACATCTTTACTGTAACACATTATAGGAAAATCTATTATATTCTTCTTTTGAATTAGGATATAGACATACTGATAACCCTTCACACACAAAAAATTCATTTTAGCACGTCCAAATAACAACTTTTCAAAACACAACATTGTCCAGTTTCCTGGTTTTCAAAAGATAACTTTCACTAAAGTTTTTAGGTGGTTTCACGCGCAAAAAAGTTAAAAATTTGCGCGTGAACTTTCACGCGCAAATTTTAAACTTTTTTGCGCGTGAACTTTCACGCGCAAATTTTAAACTTTTTTGCACGTGAACTTTCACGCGCAAATTTTAAACTTTTTTTGCACGTGAACTTTCGCGCGCAAATTTTAAACTTTTTTGCACGTGAACTTTCACGCGCAAATTTTAAACTTTTTGCGCGTGAAACACTTCAGACAGGACTTAAAGCTTCTCTATTCCCAGGGGACCAACATTTTAAACAAAAAATTCAGGAATAAGATGGAAAATCACATCATGGGGTCACATTTTTTTTTACTAAGAATATTGCACTACACATTTTCTGGCACATTTTAAGAACTTTATTTTTTCACGCGCAGATTTTTCTCACGCAAGTTTTTCACGCGCAAATTTTTCACGCGCACAAAACCCCAACCCAGTTCACCTCGTGTCGTGGTTGATGTGCCTGTGAGTCTGGACGTTTTGGTTCAGAGTTCAGACCTATGTGGAATCGTCCTCTGTTATCTCGATTCGTCTGGAGCGAAGTATGAACTGTTTATCGTTGTCTGGAAGGAAGGGGCATTGACTGAGAAAGTGGTCTGTCACAGATCTGCCGGACTGAGCACACAGGGGACACTCTCTGTTGCGGCTCGTTGAAGTTGAACGCTGGGGGTTGGACGGGCGGTATGACGAGGGGTGTTTACGGTGGCGGATGCGAAGTGTTCGGATGTCTTCCGTGTTGCGGAGCTCATCTAGCAACGTGGTGAGAGCCAGGGATATTTCAGGTTTGATGGAAGCCAAGGTTTGATGGCGTAGTTCAGCTCCGTAGCGTTGTTTAACCAGAGAGGGTAGGTCGGGGTGAAGCATACGTAGCCATAACAGCACGACCATGTTTTCAAGGGACGGTGTAACCTCTTCGTTGGTAGTAACTGCTTCTCCATGGTGAGTAATGTCCCCCACTGTAGTTAATAAGTTGTCTTCCACAGCGGCCGTCAGACGTTGGTACAAATCTTCTGGGCACTCGTTCGGCTCTTGCTTGATGTTGGCAATTTCAAGGAAAAATCCCCCGGTAGCCTGGAAACCAAAATGGAGGCGAATTGCCTGCCAGATATCAGGCAAAGATGTACTGGCCTTGACAACGCGGTTTCTTGTGATTACGGGGCAGAAGTTCGCTACTTGTCCCAGCATCAATTCCAAGCTCGCCGCCTTCTGCGCCGCCGTTCTGCGTTGTGCCGCTGGGACGTCCTCCCCATCGTTGGTGAAGCCTCGATGTTCCACTCCTGGTGTCCGTTTCATCCATGTAACGCCATCAGCGAGAAACGGGGCGAAACTTTGGTCCAGGGATAAGACGTAGATGAGGTTGCTTTTCCAGTTCTCGAACGAGTTGATGGTTTCAGTACGTGTCAAACACCACTGTTTGGGCGCGCGGGCGGTAGCCATTTTGGATGGGAGCGTTCAGTTCTAGTTGGTGAGCCGATCTCTGGGGCTTGGACTAAGTAGGTGGAATACACGCGGCTGTTCGTCGACATAAATCGTGAGGGGGAACAATCGTTGACTGGTGTGAGTTCTGTAGGTACACGGGCGTGTTGTCGGGGAAGTCCGGGACGAGCGGGATCGGGGAGCGCTCTGGGTGCGGGGCGAGGATGAGGGAAATTTGAAGAAAAATGGCGGCCGTTTCACCGCCAGCACATGTGCGTCGAAGTTCGAGATGCACAATTCCGACCTGGGTGCAGGATAGAGGACCGATTCCTTCCCACGGTTCAGGAACACTTTGGAGAATTCTGGATTCTGCTTTCCTGGTTGTGGGCGTACAGGGTTCGATAGATCTTCCTACGGTTAAGGTCTGGAGGAATTCCGCCAACTCGCTCACGCTGGTGATTGTAGTGCGTTCGAAACAGTGCTGAGTGCCATCCTGTCCTTCTGCGCTGCGTCTCGGTCAGATTACGGCTGGAGACTTGGGTTGACGTTTCCCACGAGCTGCCACCACGTCACTAAGTGACCAAAGACCAACTACGAAGGATCGAGGACGCGAGATGCACTTGGATGCGATCAGCATTAAATCCCAACATGGTTGCACACATGGAGTCAGATCTTAACCCTACCTAGACCGGGGGGGGGCTAAAAGTGCCCGCGGCAACTTTGATGTCACCTAGCGTCTGAACGGCTAGCCGTAGAACGGCCAAACTTGGGGACTTTTCCTAGAATATTGTTGGCAACAATTCTCTATCATTGGAAAAAGATAATAATTTTTTGTGTTGCCATGGCAACGGGTTTCTGACAGGCATTTTTTGCTAAATTTAGTACTTTTTGTTTCAACAATAGAATTTTATGGGTTTTATGTCAAGTTACTCATGGTTTCTAATATTAATAACATCCCATATAATTTTATTTAAATTTTATCATTAAATATGCATAATTTATGCTAATTTGATGACGTCATTGGCCAAATTCCAAGATGGCATAAGGGGGGGGGGGAACCTAAGATGGATAAAGAACTGGCTACTCGACAGACAGCAACAGGTACAAGTAGATGGTGAGGTATCAAAACCCATTAAGGTGAAGTCCGGGGTCCCCCAAGGAACCGTACTAGGTCCCCTACTATTTTTATTATATATCAACGACATTGATTCAAGCATAGCTTCCCAACTGCGTCTGTTCGCGGATGATTGTTTGATATACCGCCCAATTGACACACCGCATGACCAGCATACACTTCAAAACGACCTGAACAAATTATGTGAATGGTCTGACATCTGGCAGTTAAGTTTTGTGAAAAAATGTTGCATCTTGCATATCCATAAATCTCGCAAGTCACCCAATTATATGTACTCAATGTTTGCAGAACCGTTAGAGGCTACGGAGCAGCACCCGTACCTGGGGGTAATTCTGTCACATGATCTCAAGTGGTCACATCACATCGCATCTATCACTTCAAAGGCTAACAGTACACTGGGTTTCCTGAAGCGTAACATTAGGGGGGCATCGAAAGAGGTAAGAAGCAAGGCTTATACATCCCTAGTTAGACCCAGGCTGGAGTATGCAGCTCCAGTCTGGGACCCACTCAAACGCCAACACTCACAAACAAACTCACTACAGATCAAACTTGAAGCCATTCAGAGGCGCGCAGCCAGATGGGTACACAATGACTACAGACACACCACCAGTGCCACACAACTTGTTCACAATCTGGGCTGGCCAACACTACAAGTCCGAAGGCAACACTCACGATTAGTACTATTCTTTAAAGCCTTCCACAACCTAGTCGCCATACCCCTACACAACCTTACCACTAGGAATACCAATAGCACTAGGGGGCACCCACTACGGCTACAAACAGTATACTGCAAAACAGATATATACCGCAGCAGTTACATTCCACGCACTATATCTGATTGGAATCAACTACCTACTGAAATAGCTACATGTACATCACTCACGAACTTCAAACTGGGGTTGGCCCGATATATGGGCCACCCCATACATGAGTAAATAGACATCATGTAAGACGGCCAGCACTTTTTCTTTATCTTTTTTTTTTCACCTTGTACAGAACTTTTTCACTTTATTTGTTATGAGCACTACCACCACCGGCCGTTCTTAGCCGTGCACCAAGACCTACCCCTGGTCGGCTATACCCGCGAGGGTTTTGTACCAGTATCATTAAGATAAGAAGATAAGAAGATGGCGGACCATATCATTAGAACAGGTATATACAGGTTATTTTCATTAAAATTTCTTCAATACTTCCATTTCTTTTTCCAAAAAAGGTTTAAATGAAGGTCTTTAGTATGTTTACAATGTATTTTAGGCTTTATCATGAAAAATCTATTTTTGAAAATTCAAGATTGATGATCCAAGATGGCGGAAATCTTAAATATGCATGACGTCATTTTATGACGTCACCGATGTTGCTATGGACAACATAAGACTTAGTACACCATAATATTCTGTCATAAACACTTTTGGTACAGTAATGTTGAATACCATTTAGTTTTCAGGGAAAAACCTATTTAGACGGTTTTGGCCAATAAAATCACATTAATGACGTCATAATGACGTCATATTACGTCATAACGACATAAAAATTGTCGATATGATAAATTTTCACTAGTACACCATTCTCTGAAAATTTGGTGGTCATACGACATACCGTTCGCGAGTTCTTAGGGGGGGGGGTCAAAAGAGCCCCCCCCCCC
>NW_017803953.1:0-10817 GCF_001625305.1 Branchiostoma belcheri | reverse complement strand
CCCCCCCCGGTCCCCCCATGTCAAAAAAAGCCCGGTCTAGGTAGGGTTAAGACTGACCATGGAGGGAATACACAACCTATGAGCACACGGGCTCAGGGACGGGCATCACGTGACCCGTGACGTTATAACTAATAACATAACATAGTGGCAATGGGCGCGGGCTACTGTTTTGAGCCGGCTCATACCGACGCCGTGAGAGCGCCAAAGAGGGCGTCCAACAGAGAGAGCGCCGTGAGAGCGACATGTATGACAACGCCACAACGTTATACCCCCTATTCCTGAGGGGGCGGAGAGATTCCACTTGAGTACGTTTTTCGTGGAGTTCGGCGCTCTCTCCGCGCTCTGGCTGATTTCAGCTCGCAGCGTTAGCGCGACGAGGGCGCCGTCATACTGGAATGGAGTCCGGGTATAACAAAATTGTATTCTAGTTATGTTTACCGAAGAAATGGTAAACATATTGTTTTTACTCGATTTCCTCTTCTTCTCCAAATACCTAAAAATCGCAGATATTTTCGTAATTAGAGCCTGCAAAATTTTACAGCAGACCAATTTTCTAATACAGAAAACACTGTTGTCTGTATGCAATGAAAGAATTACAATGCAATCATACATCTCCTTGAACGTGTACATTCATGTACATAACATTATGAGAAAATTGTAAATGCTGAATATCTGCATTGGGAAGCATGTATATTCACTAAGAGGTTGATAAAATGAAAAACTAAATATTACTTCAGACGTATTGCAAGTATGATATAACCGCTGAGAAATAATTCACAAGCGCGAAATTCGGCGGGCACATATTGGAAATAAAATAATGAAGACTCAACTAATAAATTTAGTGAAACCAGGCGTTCACATATTTCATTATATACTAGTACATTGAAGCCCGAACTTTATTTCTTTTGTCAATTTCCTATTTGTCAAATTGTCTTTATCATATTTAGAGAAATAACTTCATGGGATATGCATCATCGGGATGCGGAATTTTCGGATAGGCGTCCCGATAAATCCTACGAGATATCCACGTAGGTCAGAGGTCAGAGAGGTGGCCAGCCTTTTCATGGTCTCAGCGGCAACCAGCTTATTTTCATCTCAAATTTACCGACACTGGACCCCTTCCGACTCAAGACTTTACTGAGGCGTGCATGTGTCTAGTCCTCCCCCTTCTAGGGTAACTTGGTCCGTAAAAGGTGAAATTTTTCCTGTCTGGTCTGCCGGGAGAAGCTTGAAGGGGAGGGCGGCCTGCGATAGTGACGTGAGTAGACACTTACCTATTCTGTTTAACGTAGATGCGTAAGAGTTTATTGATGTTTCTTGTTGTGCATATTCTCTCGAAACGTATTGGATGTAAATTTGTCTACAGTTTATGATTCTGAGCCAGGAAATGTATATAGCTTTTGATATTTGTTGCTACCTACTACATTTTATGTATTGTTGATGACTGCTCATGATTGCCAAATAAGTGGGTTGAGAAACCAGGACTGGTGTAGTGGAAGTAACCACAAAGTGTCATTTGTGAAATAAATAAGCATGGCAGGCTGTTTAACTGTCCAGCTGGCAGTACTTACCGCTTTATTCCTCCAGTTTACCAACCCCGTTATAAACCTGAAACATGTCACTACCCAATCCAATCCTTGCGAAGTATTCAAACAAGAACACTGTTATAGGTCTCACTTCACTGCAGCCTCGCAAGGAGACTACGCACTGTCACTACTGTACCCAACTGGAAATGTAACTAGAAGTAAGAATACTACTCGTGTAAAATCCAGTGTTAATCTAGTACACCTTTGTCTTCACACATTACTTCTACTGTCCGGCGATGTAGCCTATAATCCTGGTCCTAACCAGAATGGTGACAGCACAAACTGGCAGTCCTTGTTTGAGAGTAAAGAAAGGTGTTAAAATGATACATCTAAACATCCGTAGCCTCTTACCAAAACTTGATGAAATTAGAGCAGCATTGATTAATAACCCTGTCGACATATTAACTCTGAACGAAACCTGGTTAGATCCTAGTATAGATGACAATGAACTGTATATACCAAATTACACACTGTATCGCAAGGACAGAAACCGGCAAGGCGTCGGTGTGGCATGTTATGTGACCGACAATTTACAGCATAAACTGATAACAGAACTTACCGAGTTAGATATCGAAGGTGTTTGGGTGGAAGTAAAGCACAATGTCGGCAAGCCTATTGTTATTGGTTCGGTCTACCGCCCACCAAATTCAACTACAGAATTTTTTGAAAACTTGGAAACGGCCATGACCGCCGCCACAGCTATTTCTGATGAGGTTTTCTTACTTGGCGACCTCAACTGTGATGTATTTAAAAGTAGATCCTGTAAGAAAATCGATAAGATCTGTAGCACCTTTCAAGCAAAACAACTCATAGATGAACCGACCCGTGTAAATGAGAACTCATCCACTTGTATCGATATCATTATAGCAACCTTACCTGAAAAGGTGTCAGAATCTGGTGTATGTTCTACTGGACTGAGTGATCACTGTTTCACTTACGCTGTAAGGAAAGCTAAGCGACCTTCGGGAAACCCTAGGACGGCAACGGTGAGATCCTACCGGCGGTTTGACGAAACAGCTTTTCAACAAGATCTTCACAGCGCACCCTGGTCCACAGTTGAGGAATGCACTAATATTGATGATGCACTTAGTAGTTTTCAGACAATGCTCACTGAAATTTGTGATAAACATGCCCCATGGGTATCTGTCCGTATCAGAGGCCATGAACCACCTTGGATAACGCAAGAGTATCTGTCCATGGCGCGTGAAAGAGATTTTTACTTTGATAAGGCTAAGAAAACAAAACACCCATCTATGTGGGAGACAGCTAAAAAGGCACGAAACAAATGTAACAACATGGCACGATATTTAAAAAACAGTATTACTGCAATGAAATCGAAACTAAAGGCAGTGACAGTAAAGGTCTTTGGGCCACACTTAAGACCCTTTTGCCATCACGTCAAGCCAAACAACATGTCAATGTTCCTAAACAAGAAGAAAAAAACACTGCGAATGAATTCAATACATACTTTACCTCAATTGGCTCTAAACTGGCTGCAGCTTTTGCGGGTATATACAGAACGGTCTCAGGACCGGCACAGTTTTCCTTTGAATTCGAAAATATCTCCACTGAGTTCACTCTTAAGCAACTGATGAGTATACCTCTGGGTAAAAGTACTGGATTGGATGGGGTGAGCAGTAGACTCATACGGTATGCTGCCCCGGCTATAGCAGGTCCTCTCACATACATCTATAACCTATCTCTCTCTTCAGGTGAAGTCCCGAGGGACTGGAAGAGAGCCAAAGTCACCCCCTTATTTAAAGAAGGTGACAAGAGCAGCTGTAATAATTACAGACCGATCTCCGTTATACCATCATTTATGAAGATTTTTGAGAAGGCTGTACATACTCAGATATATGCATATTGTAAGGACCATAACATACTTAACAAGTTCCAGTCTGGGTTTAGACCCAAACATTCTACCACAACAACACTCACACATGTCACTGACTCCATCATAGACAATATGGAGAAGGGTCTTGTTACCGGAGCAATCTTTCTTGATCTCAAGAAAGCTTTTGATACGGTAAGCCATAAGATCCTCCTGGCTAAGCTTAGAATGTTTGGGATACAAGACAAGGAATTGACATGGTTATGTTCTTACCTCAAAGACAGATACTTGTTGCGAAATCTCCAAGTCTACCATGGGTCCTATCACCGATGGCGGCGTGCCAAATGTTTATTTTTACGTGCCGGGCCGGTATACATAGGGTGAACACCGGGAGCGTTACCAAGATAATTGGCCGTTTGTCATTCAAATTAGTCCTTTGTGTCGGGTGCGCGTCTTGACATGTGACAGTTTTAGTCACGGTCGAGTGAATTGTCCCCGCTCTGAGAAGCTATTGTTGATAATAATCAATCACGGTTGGTTGGATGGGAAAAAGGGAACGCCTTTTGAGGGAATTTCTCTGAGCTTGGATGCTACAGTATAGATGTATCTTACACTATGCACTCAGAGAAATTTTAAGAAAATCAATTAGTATACATCCGTCAGAAGAGCAAGCCAAAAAAGCCTTGGAGCAATAAAGCAAGAGAGACAGAATACAAACTGAGAAGTAAGAATCGGACAAGTCAGCCAACAGGCAAACATGACAGCCGTCTTGAGAAAAAGGCTGATATTTTCTGATGTTAAAGAGGCCAGTAATACTATATAATGACCCCACCCTGCCGATATAAATTCGATAACATAAACTACCAGACTTCAGTCTTGTTCTGGCAGCCGCGCAGTGTACATGGGGGAGGCCTGTCTAAGACAGTTTAGCTTGCCAAGTAAAAATTTCTCTTCAAGACACTTTAATATGAGACACACACACATATATAAGAAGCTATATTCACGAGTATCCAGAAATATGAAGTATACTGGCTTGCCATATTCTGACTTGTAGCTTGAGACCTTGGTTGACAGTTACATGCCCAGTTCTACATACACAGAGCCTAAGTCCATACAGGTTTATCTGACTGCAAGTAGGCATCACATTTACAAGCCATATGTCAGACACAAAACTGCCAAAGCTAATTCAGTTGTGAGAAAGACAGATACAAGTAGACACTTTGAAAGTTTGATATAGCAAGGAAGGGTATTACATGTATATAGTAAGGGCGCCATATACATGTGCATGTATGTCATTGGATAAAACTTTGACAGGGCTGATTTGAAAGTTGGAATTTGTTCAAGATTGATTTTTCGAACTGAAAGTTGCGATTTCCTTGCTTATGTGGCTTCGTAACAAGTATCTGGGTCATTCTGCCTTTTGAAAATGTTACACTGAAAACCAGTAGATGATAAAAAATTTGAATCTTTGAAAACTGACCAGTATGCAAATGCTCCTGCCTTTGTTCTGAAGGATAGACAGTCTAGGATTTTTATGAGTTTATGGGCCAATTCACTATTCAATCTGCTGGGAAGGTCACAGTGGGAGCACTTCCTTATTGTTTTTACCCAGGGTAAAATACTGGCCGGTTTAAAACTGAGAAAAGGGCTTTTAACACTATCCTGAAATCATGTCCTCAATACGATTCGGGACCATAGAATTTCAAAATATCTGATAACTTGAGAAGCTGTTGTCTTCTTTCCATCTGTAAAGTTCCAAGTTTATGGGGCTACTTATTGTAATTTTTTGACGCATTGGCGCCCATTATCTGCTGTAATCCCAAGCAGACCATCAATATCCACACAACGGGCTAACGAAAGCTAACTTGTCAACTGAAACAAACGTCGCTTGCTTGGGCTAGGTGAACAGTTTCAACCACGGTCAATTATGACCTTTTGTTGACGTGCAAATGTCTTAAACGCGACACGCTGACACGCGAAACGTGTTCTTAACATCAGCGACTAGTCGACGGCGATTTTTTGAGGTCGCAGAGGTCGTTTCCAGCATGCGCGTAGCTCGCCCGTAGCTCGCCCCTGTGCGGCCGAGAGTCGACCGATATTCGGACGTACATCCGACGAGTCTCTGCCGTATTTCGTCTTTGATAATCGGGCGACGGTCGCTGAATACGGTCGACCCTCTCGTGCTTCGCGAAATATTCGGGCGACCCTCTTCCGTACCTCGCCCGACTTGCGCAAAGTTTTTAAAATCGTGTGTGCTTCGAGCGAGCTTCGTGCCAGTGTCGGACGAAGGTTCTACGAGCCCCGGCCGAGCTCCTGTGAAGTTATTATTTATTCAGCACCTGTGACATTTATTTGAGATTGCATTGACAGTATACTGTGTAAAGTTTGCAGGAGCAACGTCCCATTGATTGTTAAAGTTATGTTTACGAAAAAGGATAAAAATAGACAAAAATCGTCCTTTTTGTCCTTTTGTTTAATCAACATTCGTTAATAAACAAAACCACTTTAAAAAGATGACGAGGTTTTAACTATATAAGGCCAAATGCTAAGATTTTGACCTCAACTGATTGAACGCACATGGATTCCTTTACTCTTGTCCCTTTAGGAGGTGTGTGGCCTTATTTCAGATGATTGTATAATAAACTGACGATTACACTTGTTCATTCTGGAATGAGGTTGACTTTTTTCTTAGGGTGCCCACAAGAACGTCATGTGATAGATGCAGTTGAAGTTTATATTGCATGGGTCTTTTTACCTCTGTCTACTTTGTTGACATTGAATGGCTAACTTGTTTACCGGAAGATTCATACTATTTTAGACAGAAGTATTCAGGCAACGTTTTAGTTTTGTTCAGATACGCGTGTATAAAAAGGTTTTGATATAATGATAATCATTATGTTTTGTTGTACGTTTTGGTTGAATGGTCTAGAGATCGTGCGAGCATCGATAGATCGTCGACCGTAACACGGGCGACGTACGCCCGCGTGTCGAGCGAGCATCGGCCGACTCCTGTATTGTTAAAAAGGTGGTGTAAATTTGTGGCTCTTGTGGTAGTATTTGAGTTGGATCCTTCACAGAATTCCTGTTTGTATTTCTATTTTATTCTGCCAGTCCGCTCCAGTACTGTGCTTAAAAAATATAACGACAGGTCAAACATAAAAATTGGTCAAACTATTCATTTTTGGTGGATACACGGCCTTATTTTATCTGCGTGCCATGTCATAGGGACTTCATAATCATAGATGTATTGCCAAGCGATCGCCCGAGCCTCGCACAATTGTGACAGCGACGATTTCCAAGCCAAACATACGCGCGATCGTCGGTCGATCTTAAAATCGGCCGATCTTTCGGCGATTGACAAATACGACCGAGGCTCGTCGACAATGTGACGGGGGCATTAACAAACTTTCGCGTACTAAACTTGAAAATCCTCGAGTGCCTTGTGTCTCTCTGACTCTGAAATGTCTGAACTGAACGAAATCAGTCATCGGGAAGTTAATCATTATCATTACTTTATACGATGCCACAACTAAAACACACTTCTTGATACAGATTTCTGTATTTCAGCAGTGTAACCCTTGTGCTTTATCTTTTCACTTGTCATTTTTCGTAGACAGAAAATACTGAACTATGCGGGGTCTTCAGCATGGACTGGGGCCCCCGGGGTAAAAAGAAGTTAGAACGTTATCAATGTTACATCGTAAACAGCTCTGATCTTTGAAATGTGTATCTTGGTGGAAAATGGCTGACAGGTGTTAACGAAAGACAAATGGCGCCCTTTCAATACATTTCTTATCATTTAATTTCTCTTTACCCTCTATTCATAAATGTGAAGTTCAAATAACAGTCTACAAAATTCACTTCTAGAAGAATCACCCGGAAGACTTAGATTGTAACAACTTATTTAATCAAAGCTGTGCCCAGGCGTCGTTTTAAAATGTGGCCTGTAACGCTAAATCACATCTTTTGTGGGAATATTGTTCATCGAAAAACGTCTTCCTGAGCGCCAATTTAACATAGACTGCTGTAGTAGCTGTAGAGAAATATTGTTGTAAATATAGCCGGGCGTTGTGAGACCGTCCATTATCTTTTGTCCCGGTCACCCCAGTCTTGTTTAGTCCTTTTACTCAGAGAAATAAGTCGCTATTGTGACCTGAGATAGTTTCATCTTACACGTCTAGGTCGCAAAAACCTACTAGAGGATGGCGACATAAAATTGGCCAATTATGACCTTTTGTTGACGTGCAAATGTCTTAAAATTTACGCCGTCTTCTCTCCTGCTGCGACCACAGTTATGCTATGTGAAGCGTAACGCTAATGTATTAGACCAATTCTAGCATATCATGTCACGACCACTCACAAATGAAGAACCTAGAGAGAAATGCGAAGAGAGAAATTACCCCTCACAGCTGAAATTGTTGCTGAGGCAAAACTACAATTTAGGGGGCCATGTGTGACGGGGTGGACAGCCTCAGAACAACGCCGATCTCTGCGAACTGGAAGCCAAGTCAAAAATGCGAAAAAAAACACAATTATTTTTAGTAATAGCATATAGCGATGATGACAGAAGGCAAAGTGTAACATTTATAGGAAATGGTAGTCCTATGCTAATCATACTATAAATATGATGTGAAGCTCAAATATTTCATTAAAAATCATTTGGAGAATATTCGATATAAGTAAAATTTTAAAACGTATTTGTGGAAAAATGCAAATAATAATCAAACATTCCGACAATAATAAATGATGGTGTTCAACGAAAATAATGTTCTTTAAGTCAAAATGAGAAAAACAAGTAGAAAAGAGGGTTGTCTGGACCAATTTATGCATTTATGCAGCGGTCAACATCAAGGGCAAGGTCAAGGTCAAAGTCAAGGTTAATGATATGCAAATGTATACAGTTCAAGTTCAATGATAATATATGCAAATTTTATGCAAATGTATGCAAATGTATACAGTTCAAGTTCAACGATAATGTATGCAAATTTTATGCAAATGTAGTCATAACTGGATTAATGTATTCATAACTGGCATATGTTTGATTTTTGCTCAGAAAATATGTTTTATAATGAGATGCAGTTCTGACCTTTACCGAAAAACTCTTTGGGGTAAGGTTCTTGTTACCCTTGACGACTTTTGTAGTGATGTCGTGGAGACGTTACACATAGACTAAAAAATGTCACACAAGGTTATTTCTGGACGGTATGGTGACGTCAGTCTACAGTCCACTGGCAGGTGATCCAAGGAGTCATTTACATATAGCGATAACATCGTTTTGAACACGATTCCCGTTACCCTTGACAACTTCTGTAGCGGTGTCGTGGAGACGACAAACATTAGGTGAAAAATGTTACAAAGGGTT
Organism: Branchiostoma belcheri; assembly: GCF_001625305.1. NCBI lineage: Eukaryota > Metazoa > Chordata > Leptocardii > Amphioxiformes > Branchiostomatidae > Branchiostoma > Branchiostoma belcheri. The sequence continues at coordinate 2,038 of NW_017803953.1, read as the reverse complement.
ATTTCTAGAATGCAGCTGTGTTTGACCGGTACGTCACGATGTAGTGCACAGGTGATTGGACGGAATTGAGTAGATAGGCGGAGCCAGAAACTTGTACAGAACCTTGAGGTGTGCGACTCGTGGTCATTTTCGCCCTTGACAAGAGCTGAAGAACACAGACTGACACACAGCACTGGAAAAGACAGTCTGATCGAGATCCTGCAACATGATGGCCTCTGGTGGTAACGTCAACGTGCCCGACCTGCCTCTAGATGAGCAGACCCTCGGTAACGTGTTCCTAGAAGTATGCGGACACCGGTATGAGCAGATGTTTCACAAGTTCATGATTGCCGACTGTGACGGATGTCAAGTCGATCATCCCAGTCAACGACGCCATCACTGTCTATTCCTGGACGTGGAGGATATGAAGGAATACGGTCGACGCACTCTGGCGAGCATGTCGTTCAGGAAAATGTACAGCGACTTCTTCGGCCTCACTGCATATCTCTGCGAGCTGGATCAGGTTCCGTCGGTAGAGTCGATGCGGCAGAAGTACAAGAAGTGGTGTCAAGAAATGCATCGCTCCATCGAAGCAGACGGCAAGGAGGAGGGGAAGGAGGAGGGGAAGATGGAGAAGAAAGAGGAGGAGGAGGTGGCTGGTGAAGAAGAACAAAAAGAAGAAGAAGAAGAGGGAGACAAGTCCGGACATGTTCATCGCTGGATCCGTGACATGATTGAGAAGGAACTCCGTGAATAGTGTTCTGCAGTGTGAACTGTGATTACGACTTCGTTCACGGATCGGTAAGAGAAAGTCTTGATCGAGATTAAAAAAGAACTCTGTGCACGGTACTCTGTTGGGTAAACTGTGATTGTCGATTTTTCATGAATAAAAGTTTCATTGTTTGGAATTTTTTCTGTCTGTGTGTTTCTTTGTGTGAGTTTGTGATGGTAACGTTTGTTGGCATCCTGTGAGAAAAGTGACCTTTACTGATAAAACGTTTTGAACAAGGCTCCCGTTACCCTTGACAACTTCTGTAGTGATGTCGTGGAGACGACAAACATTAGGTGAAAAATGTTACAAAGGGTTATTTCTAGACTGCAGCTGTGTTTGACCGGTACGTCACGATGTAGCACACAGGTGATTGGACGGAATTGAGTAGATAGGCGGAGCCAGAAACTTGTATAAAACCTAGAGGTCTGTGACTCGTAGTCATTTTCGCTTTTGACAAGAGCTGAAGACCGCGGACTGAAAGACGAAACGATGGCATCGTACGAACCTCCGCAGAAGAAACCGAAGAAGAGTCACAAGAAAAAGGGAGATTCAAAAGCAAAGAGGAAGTTGGTGCTGAACGAACCACAGCAAACGTGTATTGACGAGTGGATGAAACAGCCATCGAAGAAGACCGTCGAAGGTGTACAACCTATACCTTCTACCGTCAGTCCCGTCGGTGTGTTTGAAATGATGTCGAACATCGTCAACGACAACGGGACCGTGGAGACAGAGCTGCCGGCCAAACCAGCAACCGCCGATCGCACCACCACCTTCGACGCGGAACCGGTCCCGAAATACGTCGGTATGTTTCAAAAGCCTTGGAAGATCGGCACCGGCAACGGGGGCGTCGGGACAGAGCTGCCGGCCAAACCTGCAACCGTCGACCGCTGCACCACCGCCTTCGGCGCTGAACCGATCCCACAACCCACTACCATCAACGGCGGGTTCACGACATCGCTCGGGGTCAACTCGGCCGAGGTACGACTGCCGCTGTCCGACAACGTCTTCATAACGGCCGGGGTGTTCAACAATAGGCCTCTGATATCCATCCGTCAGTTTTACTCGAGGGATTCGGATCCAAACACCCTGAAACCTGGGAAGAAAGGGCTGACCTTCACCCCCGAGCAGTGGCGCACTCTCAAAGACATGTCGATCTACGGGGCCATCATCGACAAAACCTTCGAGGCCCTACCTGCAGCAACTGTGCCGAAACCCCGCACGTTCTATCTGGGGAGTCTGAAGTACGCCGTGGTGGAGATGATCGACGGTCAGCCGACGGTGGGTCTC
>NW_017803952.1:126541-131540 GCF_001625305.1 Branchiostoma belcheri | reverse complement strand
TCAAATAAGCATTACAAAACTGGAGGCTGTCACATCTATCAAACCAGCGGTTTGTCCTGGCCGCTGACCGCTAGTCCTTGTTCTTAACGTCCTTGTTTAAAGCAACCAGAAAGTCATCAGGAACGAGGGCTGTAAAAAAAAAAGAAATTAGCCAGGAATCTAGCATTGAATTCAATGCAACCCCCCCCCCCCCCCAAAAAAAAAAGAAGAAGCAAAAGTTGTTGTCCCCAATCCGGTGGATAGCTGTAACAGCTTTCATAGCCTGGTATTCAGTCTACCGCGGCAGGGCCAGGCTGTCTTCGGAGCTGCAATAAGCTCCATAAGTGTGTCACTCCTGTAAGAGCTTTTATGCAATGAGTTAATTAGAATTGATCTTCCGTCGTGCAACTACCGGGAAATCTAGTTAAGGCGAGCGGGGAAGAGTTGATGCAGCCCCGAACAGAACCGGTCCCAACCGCGATAGACTAGACACCTGGCTACAGCTTTCAAGTCAAGAGCGCAGAATTTTAGGAATTCAAGAACCGACCCCATTGGACACAAGCCCAACGTTATCCTGCACGTGGATTGTTTACCGAGTAGCAGTTAGCGGTAGCAGTTCACAGTGAAATGTTTACCAATGCGCTACAGGTCAGGTACTTCTTTACCGTTTACCCTATGTAGACCCTATGTAGGCTAAAAGCGCCCGAGCCAACTTTGATGTCGGATAGCGTTAAACCTCGTGAATTCTATTATGAGATATACTTGGCAACAATTTCTTATCAGTATGATAATGTTAATGATTTTTGTCTTGTCATGGCAACGGGTTTCTAAAAGTTTTTTTTTTTGCAAAATCCAGTAATTTTCGTTGCAGGAATAGACTTTGATGGGTTTTATATCAATTTCTATATGCTTTCTGATATTTATAAAATGTAATTTAATGTAATTTTTATCATTAAAACGCATAATTTATGCTAATCTAATGATGTCATTGGACAAAATCCATATATGGCGGACCATATCATTAGATCAGGTATATTCAGGTGTATTCCCTTTAAATTTAATCCCTACTTCGTTTTATTCTTACATAAAAAGGTTCATATGAACGTCTTTAGTCTATTTTTTAAATGTATTTCAAGGCTTTATCTTGAAAATAAAATTCAAAATTCTAGCTTGATTATCCAAGATGGCGGATAACTTACAATTACAGGACGCCATTTTATAACGTGACCAGTGTTGCTATGGGCAACCTAAGTCAACATAGACCCTAATATTTCATCACTTTTTGTTAAAATTATGTTGTATACTATTAGGGTTTGAAAGAATAACCTATCCAGACAGTTTGTGCCATTAAAATCACATTCTGACGTCATAATGTTTTCATATTATGTCACAGCGACATTAAAATAGTTGTTATATAATTCATTGTTATTATATTAGCAAACCATCCTATGAAAATTTGGATATCGTTTACCAAACACCTAGCCCTTGATCATTAAGTTTCCCTAGCCATTGTTTAAAGTTATAAAGTGATGATTCCTCTATTGTACTAGGTGGCAGCGAGTTCAACTCTACGATAGTTCGAGAGAAAAATATTGTTTTTGAACTCCTCAATCTTGTTATTTTTTAGCTGGTATTAAGTGGGTGTGTAAGTCTGTGCTCAGACCTCCAGCAAAATAGGCAGTACTTATTTATTTATTTATTCATTTATTTCAATATAAGACGGCTGGGTAGCCCCGTTTATCTTACATTAGCTGTTTTCCAAGGGGGCCTCGCAAAATTACACAAGACATTGTTACATACAGCAAGACAAGAGTGGACAACATACAGTAAACATAAAAGTACGATGCTTTAAAACAGAGTCATCGTCCTATACTCAAAGTCCTAGCCGTCCCAGGTCAAAAAACACGAAAATCAGGAATGGAGGTCAGAGGTCAGGTTTCATATGACATATGTTTTAAGACTGCTTTAAACGACTGAGATGAAGTATCTACATGTCTTAGGTCTGCTGGAAGTGTGTTCAAGTGAGTGGTGCCTCTTTTTTTATAAATTTGAAGTTTGTATATAGGTCATGCACTAACCCACATGAACTAACACACATTGTTTGAATGCCATCTTTTATACAGGGGATAAATATCTTCGACCAGGAATGTTACCAAAAATACAACAAAGTTTTTGGGTAAGTGTTGTTTTATTTACTGCATGTTGTTCGGGATGAAAGTGCAGTCAATATTTTATCAAACCAACGGCTTTTGATTTAAACTTTCATATCGGATAAAGTCTGAACGGCTGGCCTTAAAACCACCAGCATTGTTGTCTTTTCCAACAATATATTTGACAACAGTTTTTAGTGTTGCCTTGGCAAAAGATTTCAGGCCTTTTTGCTCCAAAATTTAGTAAAGCAGTGAGCAGATTATTATTGGACTGAGTAGAGCACTTTGGACTAATATCTCCTGCTGTTTACAGCTTAGAGGTACATGTCCAATATTTTGTCAAAAAATTTATAGCGGATCATAATGAACAGTCTTCACGCTTTACGCTTCACGATTTTAGACAAAATCTTGAAAATTTGAAAATCATCTTAAGATTTTTCCAAAGTATCTCGAGATGCTTTAAAAATATCAATATTTTTTTCTAAATTTCAACGTTTTAAAGATCTCATGATGTATAAAGCAATCTTTAAAAAACGTTAAAATTGCTTTCTAAACTAGATTTTTTCAACAATCTTGATATTTTTTAAAGCACCTTGAGATACTATGAAAAAATCTCTAGCTGCTTTGAAAACATCTTGGAAAGATGAAGACCTTTTGTTTTCATCTTAAGATTTTCTGAAAGATCTTGAGATTGTCATGAAAAATCTCAAGATTGTCTCTTAAGAGCAAATGTCTGTAAGGATCAAACAATGGTGGCAGGGGTCAAAAAATCGATTTGGCTCAAATTTTGCACAGTGATAGTACTTGGCCCACAACCCCTCAAAATAGCTTTCTTTCTGCTCCACACCGATCGTTGCCATGGTAACGGGCCAAACATGTGTTGGGGCCATTTTCCCTGATTTGGGCATGTCAAAAACATGAAAATTATTAAAGTTTAGGACGCGATTACAAACAAATGCTTGAATATATCGGAAAGACAAAAACTGTGCTAAAATGACCAACTTATCTGCTTTTTTAAAATAGCTTTAAACTTTTCCAGAGGTCCGTTTAAAGGGCCTGGGCATCCCTAAGACAATACAGTGTTTTTGGCTTGTGAAATATCCCTATTTCTGCCCATTTTTGAAGCGCTGTAACTCCAAAGATGGTGATTTTTTTTCTTTCATATTGAAATCACAGATACATAATCATATGTGCTATAAAATGCATGTTTGCAAAGTTTGGCCAATTGTTTGGTTCTCACGTGGCTGTCCTCTGAAGTAGGTCATATTTTACATTTCAAGAAAAATACCAAATTTTGTCATATTTAAGATGCAATATATACAATATGAAAGCAGAAATCTAATAATGCTTTGAACAATATGGAACCCTATTGATTGTCTATCAAATGCATGCTTGTGGAGGTTGGAGTCTTGTTTTGTTGCTGTGTACTTGTCCCTGAAAGTAGGCCATGTGGTAAAATTAACATTTTTGGCTGTCTTTCAGGCTCTATAACTGACAAAGTGGAGTATTATTGAAACTCAATATTTGTAGGGTATTACATACATGTATTGGGTATGGAATGAATTCTTGTTGAGGTTGGAGTCTTGTTTTGTTGCTGTGTACTTGTCCCTGAAAGTAGGCCATATTTTGGACATGTGGTAAAATTAACATTTTGGGCTGTCTTCCAGGCTCTATAACTGACAAAGTGGAGTTTTATTGGAACTCAATATTTGTAGGGTATTACATACATGTATTGGGTATGGAATGAATTCTTGTTGAGGTTGTAGTCTTGTTTCGTTGCTGTGTACTTGTCTCTGAAAGTAGGCCATATATTGGACATGTGCTAAAATTAAGATTTTGGTCAATCTTTCAAGCTCTATAACTGACAAAGCAGGATGTTGTTTTCCTTCATTCTTCCTAAGGTAGTAGATGCATGTATTGTGTATCAAATGAATGCTTGTGGAGATTGGCGTTTTGTTTCGATGCTGTGTACTTGTCCCTGAAAGTAAGCCATATTTTGGACATGTGCTGAAATTATTGTTTTTGACTAACTTTAAAGCTCTATAACTGGCAAAGTAGGATTTTATTTCAATTCAATCTTTGTAGGGTAGTACCTACATGTATTGTGTATCAAATGCATGCTTGTGGTAGTTGGAGTCCTGTTTTGTTGCTGTGTACTTGTCCCTGAAAGTAGGTCATTTTTTAACTTTACAGAAATTAGCATAATATATGACTGTGTTTGAAGCTATAGAAATGACGATGTAGGATTTTATTTCAATTCAATCTTTTAAGGGAAGTACATATATGCATTTTGTATCAAAAGAACTTATGGAGGTTTGGGTCTTGTGTCATTATTGTGCACTTGCCCCTAAAAGTAGGCCATATTCAAGCACATACCGGTCTGCGCTTGAAGCCCTATAAACGCCAAGGTAGGATGTTATTTGAATTCAATTTTCTAGCTGAAGTAACTTTATCTATTGTGTATGAAATTAAGGCCTACAGAAGGTGGGTTCTTGCTTAGTTGCTCTGTACTTGTTCCCAAAAGTAAGTCATAATTAGGACATATTCTATTGTTTCCTTGTAGCTGTCCCCTAAATTAGGAAATATTGCTCACGTTTCTATATATTATATATATAGTTCTGTGTCGTTTGAACATTTGAAAAAAAATCCCTTTGATTCAAAATTTGAAAAACCAAATCATGTGTCTTCGGTGTTTTATAATTTTCAACTCAATTCTCCCTAGTGTGGTTGCTTACATTCTTGAATCTTTATAATGTCAAAGGGATTAAAACAATGATTTGTTTTTGAATAAAAGGGATTTTTTTTCAAATGTTCAAACGACGCAGAACTATATAATTATATAATATATAGAAACGTGAGCAATATTTCCT
>NW_017803952.1:125831-126507 GCF_001625305.1 Branchiostoma belcheri | reverse complement strand
CTGATGTTTCTTCTTCTTCTTCTTCTTCTCCTCCTCCTGCCATTTTTTAAATGGATTCAGCTTCTTCATTTTAGGGCCCAAGGTCCTCGAAATTTGGTATGGAGGTACAGTGGGCAAATACCCCTAGGCGTTTTTTTAAATTATTGTGATACAGGCTTTTAGAATGGTTTTATTTGAGTTTTTTTGGCTGTGTTATAGCAAATGTATACCTGTCCGTTAGTGTGCCTTGTTTACCACGTTTGGGCATGAGTCATCACAATGGAATGCAGGGCATCAACCAATAGGCATGCAGCTTTCCTCTATACTTCTTGCTGATTGGCTGTTGGGATTTAACTTGATTAACACCTGCACAGAGCATTTCCACCTGCACAGAGCATTTCTTGCTGATTGGCTGTTGGGATTTAACTTGATTAACACCTGCACAGAGCATTTCCATACTGACAGTATGTCTGTATTCAAGTATTTTGGTAGGTATTTCAAGCTTTCCTGCTCCAGCATTGGAATGCGGGGCATGGTACGTTTTTTTTTATTTTGAAAATCAACAGTTTGCATTATGCAATTAAAAATCCTAACCAATAAAGTAGGGAATAGCTATCCAACTGTTGTTTTAGTTGTATTTTACTTCATATTATAGTTATATCAATGTAAATCATTGTTTTCCCTTGTGTTTCTCATT
>NW_017803952.1:121159-125686 GCF_001625305.1 Branchiostoma belcheri | reverse complement strand
AAGTTAAATCCCAACAGCCAATCAGCAAGAAGTATAGAGGAAAGCTGCATGCCTATTGGTTGATGCCCTGCATTCCATTGTGATGACTCATGCCCAAACGTGGTAAACAAGGCACACTAACACAGTAATACATTTGCTATAACACAGCCAAAAAACTCAAATAAAACCATTCTAAAAGCCTGTATCACAATAATTTAAAAAACGCCTAGGGGTATTTGCCCACTGTACCTCCATACCAAATTTCAGGACCTTGGGCCCTAAAATAAAGAAGCTGAATCCATTTAAAAAATGGCAGGAGGAGGAGGAGGAGAAGGAGGAGAAGAAACATCAGAAAAAGCAATATGGGTTTACCACCACTTCGTGGTGTGGTGAACCCATAATAACATCCTACCTTGGCGTTTATAGGGCTTCAAGCGCAGACCGGTATGTGCTTGAATATGGCCTACTTTTAGGGGCAAGTACACAATAATGACACAAGACCCAAACCTCCATAAGTTCTTTTGATACAAAATGCATATATGTACTTCCCTTAAAAGATTGAATTGAAATAAAATCCTACATCGTCATTTCTATAGCTTCAAACACAGTCGTATATTATGCTAATTTCTGTAAAGTTAAAAAATGACCTACTTTCAGGGACAAGTACACAGCAACAAAACAAGACTCCAACTACCACAAGCATGCATTTGATACACAATACATGTAGGTACTACCCTACAAAGATTGAATTGAAATAAAATCCTACTTTGCCAGTTATAGAGCTTTAAAGTTAGTCAAAAACAATAATTTCAGCACATGTCCAAAATATGGCTTACTTTCAGGGACAAGTACACAGCATCGAAACAAAACGCCAATTGCAACTTCCACAAGCATTCATTTGATACACAATACATGCATCTACTACCCTACGAAGAATGAAGGAAAACAACATCCTGCTTTGTCAGTTAAAGAGCTTCAAAGATTGACCAAAATCTTAATTTTAGCACATGTCCAATATATGGCCTACTTTCAGAGACAAGTACACAGCAACGAAACAAGACTCCAACCTCAACAAGAATTCATTCCATACCCAATACATGTATGTAATACCCTACACATATTGAGTTCCAAGTATACTCCACTTCGTCAGTTATAGAGCCTGGAAGACAGCCCAAAATGTTAATTTTACCACATGTCCAAAATATGGCCTACTTTCAGGGACAAGTACACAGCAACAAAACAAGACTCCAAACTCCACAAGCATGCATTTGATAGACAATCAATAGGGTTCAATATAATTCAAAGCATTATTAGATTTCTGCTTTCATATTGTATATATTGCATCTTAGATATGACAAAATTTGGTATTTTTTTTGAAATGTAAAATATGACCTTCTTCAGAGGACAACCACGTGAGAACCAAACAATTGGCCAAACTTTGCAAACATGAATTTTATAGCACATATGATTATGTATCTGTGATTTCAATATGAAAGAAAAAAAATCACCATCTTTGGAGTTACAGCGCTTCAAAAATGGGCAGAAATAGGGATATTTCACAAGCCAAAAACACCGTATTGTCTTAGGGATGCCCAGGCCCTTTAAACGGACCTCTGGAAAAGTTTAAAGCTATTTTAAAAAAGCAGATAAGTTGGTCATTTCAGCACAGTTTTTGTCTTTCCGATATATTCAAGCATTTGTTTGTAATCGCGTCCTAAACTTTAATAATTTTCATGTTTTTGACATGCCCAAATCAGGGAAAATGGTCCCAAAACATGTTTGGCCCGTTACCATGGCAACGATCGGTGTGGAGCAGAAAGAAAGCTAGTTTGAGGGGTTGTGGGCCAAGTACTATCACTGTGCAAAATTTGAGCCAAATCGATTTTTTGACCCCTGCCACCATTGTTTGATCCTTACAGACATTTGCTCTTAAGATCTCAAGATTTCGTCTAAAATATTGAGATCTTTGGAATAGATCTTGGGATTTTTTTCATTTTTAACGAATCGTAAAGACCCCCGCTGGGGGTCATTATGATCCGCTATGTAACAGGGAAGTTTTTGACAAAAGACTGGATATGTAGCTCTTAGCTGTACACAGCCAGAGACATTATTAGTCCAAAGTGCTCTGCTCAGTCCAATATTAATCTGCTCACTGTTGTATACATTTGTGGCTTAATAAAAAAAATTTAATTTAAATTACAACGTGCTTTCTTTTCTATTTGATAACCAGGTGTAACCAGGTACTAATATCTTTAGCTTGCATTTTTGTACCTGAAAGTTTATACAATGTATGAAGTCATTTGTTTTGTACTTTTATGCTGTTTGCTTAAAAATATGTTTATAAACTTCAGATCTAAGATGAATGAAAGATTTGATATTACGTAAAATTACATTGTGATGAAATTCGTTGCTATGATGTTATTACCTTCTCTAAGAAGGCTATGTTTTCAGAGGTGTTCGACAGTTCGTGTATGTGACTGTGTGCCCGTCCGTTTGTGGACGCGGACATTTACCAGAGGCTGCTCCTCTATGTTCAGTCTGAATAAGGTAAAAATGTTGATATCTAGTAAAAGACATGCATTTCTGCTACTTTAGGATTTTTGAAGGACCAGTACCTCTCCTGGTGGTGGGTGACTTGGAGCTTGTCAAAGAGATCACAGTGAAGGAAACCAACAATTTTACCAATCGAAGGGTATGCTTAGACCTTTTTATTTACACATATATTACATAGCTGTGGAAGACTGTAATTCCGAATTACCAATTATACCAATTCTAATTTCGGAACCTTCGAGCATGGCGGACAGATCCATATTACGTCACACTGACTTATAGATTAGTTATCCTCTTGAAGACCCGCAAACTAGTGCGCGTGGGTGAATAGAAAAATTCCAGAAAATACAATGTTGCTAAACCGCATGAATGCATTGTGAATTTCAGGTGGTATATATAATTTGAGTTAGTCTATATATAGCGACTTTTACATGTATGACAAGCAGGCTCTTGCTGTAGGCCTTTTGCGAGATTTGTAAGTCAGCACTGTACTGAGTTCTTGAGTTTCGGAGAGTTTGGGCAAACTGCGTGCCATCCTCAGTGACCAGAGCTTCATCGGGTGTGATTTTTTTAGAACAGGCGAGACTCAATGCGCGCGCGTATGTTATCCATAAAATCCAATCAGTGTGTCCTTAAGTTATAGTACAAAAAGCCCGTCGCCCTTACTGCTGTGACCTATTCACAACTGTTGTATACCGTTTGAGGCAAGGTATTTTCTAAACGTTAATGGGTGCCTGTTCTCTTAATCAAAACAGTGCCGGTTTTAAACTGATGTTTTAGATTTTCGTAACTGTACAGGAACCACCTCCTAAATTTGTCCACGCATCTACCTTGCTGTGCTAGGTAACATCCAGCTTGATTATAACCTTCCTGAATTACTTAGACGTATTACAGGGTATTTGTGAATACGTGCACCGTTCTGATTCAGATTACAAAGATACGCGCGGCAGCAGAAGGAAACGATACCCTGAAAGATTGACATGGGACTGTTTTTTTTTAAACTAGTAATATACACCGATTCCTCTGTTGTCTTTCTTTTATTGCAGGTTTTTGTAGGTCAGGGTGAAACACTTAGTGACGGTCTTTTTGGCACCAAGGATGCCGACTGGAAACGAGTCCGGAGTGCGATCACACCCACCTTCAGCTCCGGAAAACTCAAACAAGTATGTAGAACTCAATATACGGGAAAAGTTTCCAAGGTTCATGAAGTTCATCTGCGTTGGTAGTTACATATTCAAAGTTAAAACTTTTGATCCAACACAAAGATGAACTCTCAACTACAGTCACTCTGGTCTTTCTCAGTAGACTGACCATACATACATTAATCCTACCTAGACCGGGGGGGGGTGGCTAAAAGTGCCCGCGGCAACTTTAATGTCACCTAGCGTCTGAACGGCTAGCCGTAAAACGTACAACGGGTTTCTTGGCATTTTTTGCTAAATTTACTACTTTTTGTTTTAATAATAGAATTTTATGGGTTTTATGTCAAGTTACTCATGGTTTCTAATATTAATAACATCCCATATAATTTTATGTAAATTTTATCATCAAATATGCATACTTTATGCTAATTTGATGACGTCATTGGCCAAATTCCAAGATGGTGGACAATATCATTAGAACAGGTATATACAGGTTATTTTCATTAAAATTTCATGAATACTTCCATTTCTTTTTCAAAAAATGTTTAAATGAAGGTCTTTAGTATGTTTACAATGCATTTTAGGCTTTATCATGAAAATTCAAAATTGATGATCCAAGATGGCGGACATCTTAAATATGCATGACGTCATTTTATGACGTCACCGGTGTTGCTATGGGCAACATAAGGCTTAGTACACCATAATATTCTGTCATAAACACTTTTGGTACAGTTATGTTGAATACCATTTAATTTTCAGGGAAAAACCTATTTAGACGGTTTTGGCCAATAAAATCACATTAATGACGTCATAATGACGTCATATTACGTCATAACGACAAAAAATTGTAGATATG
>NW_017803952.1:120159-121139 GCF_001625305.1 Branchiostoma belcheri | reverse complement strand
CCCCCCCCCCCGGTCCCCCATATCAATAAAAGCCCGGTCTAGGTAGGGTTCACGGCGGTCGGTTACTAGGCTAAAGTCGCATTACTAGGGAGGTATCGGGTTACAGAACGCGTTCGAACGTGGCCGCGCGGGAGTCCCAGGCCGGCCGGGGGCAACGGGTAAAAGTTGAAAATAAACAAAAGTAATTGGAGAGTAAATACTCGTCAAAATAAAATGTAATAATTGATTTTGTTTACCTCAAATGTTATTGTTGCACTGCCTTTGCTTCACTTTGTGTACATTTGCTTCCAAATGAGATCAATTTCGGATTTCAAAAACGGCTCACGAGAACCAAACAACTGATTTTAAGAGGCCCCGAAAATTAAAAATAAGGTTACATTTATGGATTTTTAGAAATGTTACACTAAATTTAAACTTTCTGTCTTAGGATTTTTTTTATTTTTTAACTAAAACTCGAATTGCAGCCTAAAAAAGAGCTAAAAACGCAGTTTTTCAACTTTAAATACCGATAATTCATAATCGCGGCCATATTTAAAAAATCCCTAAGACAGAAATCTGCGGAAATCGTTCCTCTTCCAAACAAGCCCTCAATGAGGTAATTTGAACGATTTTTGGGAGTGGTTACAATACCATGTTTGCACGCGTGCTATGACACTTGGATATGGGGACCTGGATTTTATAACAGCGTAAACAAGAATTCTGACCTTCAAGGTCACCCACGATGACGGCAGTAGCTTCGTTACATGTTACATATCCACAATAAAATCACGGCATAGATGTAATATTTTGAAAACGGTTCATATTTGTGGAAAGGTGGATTTTTCCTGTTCCGTGGTTCCCAAGTAAAAAGGGCTTGAAGTAGCCGGTTGTAGCGGCTTTACTGTAAATGACCGCGGGTAACCCCAGATCGAACGCCCGCTCTATTCGAATGACGTCATATCGAACAAGATTCGCGGGTTCGGGGGATTCGATCTCCATAG
>NW_017803952.1:97754-118058 GCF_001625305.1 Branchiostoma belcheri | reverse complement strand
GGGGGGGGGGTCGGGGGTCGTCACTGAATGACATCCAGTAAATTTCTAGCGGGGACCAATCAGAGGGCTGCTGAATAATTTGAATAATTCATCAAGGCCCACGGAAGCGGTTCTTCACTTGTAAAGTAGCCAATTACCACCGAGCCGGTGGCACACGATGGGCGAAAACATGTATTTCACACCCATTGTACGTCGACATAAAGCGCTTATACATTAGAAACAGAATTTTCGTAGGACTGCCATTACTTTAGTTTGCAGATGTGTATTGAGAACGAGTACTAGTATCTTCATAATTCTGCTGGTTGTTTGTAGAAGAACTGCAAAATAAAACAGTTTTCAATACCAACACGACTTAGCAGATAACACGTAATGAAGCCACTTTTTACGCAGATTGTAGCACTACGTAATGTTACACAAACTAATAGTAGATGTTTTTCACAGGATTTCACAGAAATGACAATGATAACAGTAATGTAGTCGTCTTTGGCCGGGTATGGCAAGTTATAGTACGTACATGTATCGGTTCAATCTTTAACGGGTAAGTTGACAGCAACAAGCAAGATGCATAGCCTTAGGTTCTTTACTTTTGTAGCTCACTTGCGTCTAGATTTGGGACGAACCCATGTTACTTTTTCGCCGCAGTTTTTAATGTAGTGGTTACTTCGACAGCCTTTCCGCTGACGCAAACATACTAGTTTGAGGTTCCACAGTTCTTACAACGTTAGCGCTTGAAGTGGTGTTTTCCAAGTTTGTTGGTCTGGTGATGTTGTCTTTGTTGGCTTGTTGTCTGTCATTTCCCTCCATTTTTATGTTTGGCGGCCCGTCTTCGATGGGTTGGGTTTGCTTCACAAATCTCGGCTTCGCTAAGATCCGTTCCTTCCCGTACGTAGTGGTCGCTCCATTAGCGCTAGTGCAGCCACATTTGAATGTGTAAAACTTAATGTCTACAGTCCCGTTTTGATTCGTTCATCAAAGTAGATTTTACTAAGGTATGACTTTACTAACTGATTGTGGAAGTACTAGTGCTTAGTACTGATGTAAACAAGAAACAATTACGCGCTCTGGTTGAGTTCATGGCATTTACATGAGGCAAGGTGCTAATAGCCGCTAGTCGGTGACGCGTCAGCAGCCCTATGATTGGTCCCCGCTAGAAATCTACTGGATGTCATATAGTGTACACGGGGGGGGGGCTTAAAAGTGCCCGCGGCAACTTTGATGTCACCTAGCGTCTGAACGGCTAGCCGTAGAACGGCCAAACTTAGTGACTTTTCCTAAAATATTGTTGGCAACAATTCTTTATCATTGAAATAAGATAATAATTTTTGTGTTGCCATGGTAACGGGTTTCTGACAGGCATTTTTTTGCTAAATTTAGTACTTTTTGTTTCAACAATAGAATTTTATGCGTTTTATGTCAAGTTACTTATGGTTTCTAATAATAATAACATCCCATATAATTCTATGTAAATTTTTTACATTAAATATGCATAATTTATGCTAATTTGATGACGTCATTGGCCAAAATCCAAGATGGCGGACCATTTCATTAGAACAGGTATATACAGGTTATTTTCATTAAAATTTCATCAATACTTCCATTTCTTTTTCAAAAAAAAGGTTTAAATGAAGGTCTTTAGTATGTTTACAATGTATTTTAGGCTTTGTCATGAAAAAAACTATTTTGAAAATTCAAGATTGATTATCCAAGATGGCGGATATCTTAAATATGCATGACGTCATTTTATGACGTCAGAGGTGTTGCTATGGGCAACATAAGACTTAGTACACCATAATATTCTGTCATAAACACTTTTGGTACAGTTATCTTGAATACCATTTAGTTTTCAGGAAAAAACCTATTTAGACGGTTTTGGCCAATAAAATCACACTAATGACGTCATAATGACGCCATATTAAGTTATAACGACATTAAAATTGTAGATATGATAAATTTTTACTAGTACACCATTCTCTGAAACTTTGGTGGTCATACGACATACCGTTAGCGAGTTCTTGGGGGGGGGTCAAAAGAGCCCCCCCGCCGGTCCCCCATGTCAAAAAAAGCCCGGTCTAGGTAGGGTTAACACACTTATTTCCTAAATGGCACCAATTTGCAATTGAGTAAATTCGTCTTAAAAAAAATTACCAGAAGATGTTTTATGTAATGCATAATGTAGCTTTAAAATACTCCTTACTTTATGTGATATATAACATTGTATAGTTCATATTGGTTATTCAGTGCTGTTAAGGCTTGAATTACCAATTTTGCTCCCTGTCCCTGTAAGTTTTGTTCCCCCAGGCCGGCAGGATTCTGGAGCGCCTTGGGGTGACCCTGTTTCCGCGGGAGCCGATTAGATTTTTCGGCGAGGCGGTGGAAAATGTGATTAATATGAGAGGAAGCAACAATGAAGAGGCGGTAAGTACTTATAGATTGAATCTCCTTTTATCAAAATCGGGGACGAGTGCCATTTCGTAGTCGATTGTGCAGTATATTAATTGAGATGATTGCTTTTGAGTTTTAGATAAAACGGAAAATTTTGTATTGCTTATGAACTTTTGCGAACCATGCATCATTATCTCCATATGTTCGTACGTTTACAACTGCCTCAGGGAGCTAGAAGAAATTAAACCTGTAAATAGTAATTCAAATTAGTATATTTAGTTTAAGTCAGATACTATTTTACGTTTTCCTGTTTATTCATAACCTGCACTTAGCTTTTAAGAGCATAAACGTATGTATAAGAAAGATCTTTCATTCATTAAATATGTTCAATTATTCTATAGCTGCAAATGCATCGATATCGGTCCGTTGGGAAAAAGGCTTTTGACTTATCACCAAATGTCTTCCAAATTATTCCTAGAAACCAGCGGACTTTCTTCAGCTGATGCTTAAGTCACACAACGAAGACCTGGACAAGGAAGTACCGAGTAACATCATCAAGCATGGTCAGTACATATATTCTACATAAACATGGAAATATGTTGTAACAATTGTCTCTGGGACATCACCAGGTATATTTGTTTAAACGTTTCCTCTTGGTAATAGGTAACATGTATCAAAACCAGGTGATTAATCATTAATTATCCTTATTAGGGCGACGGTGATCGTTGAAAGTTTATTTCTTTGTCCTCGTTGTGTAAAGCCTAACATTTTATTGTGATTGCGACCAACAAAGATGAAGTTTCATGACAATCAATATTCAATTTCATTATTTATCATTACAAACTTCAAACTGTTTAGAAACTCAAAGAATTTACCTTTAACCCTTGCCCTATTGGCATTTTCACGCAATATTTTTTGGAATAAGTCTATGTATTAATCACGTCATAGACCCCTTGATCTTTTTGCCGGCCCTGTGGTGGCGTAGTTACTACTTTATGTGTTGCGTTTCGCTGCGGTGTGATGCGTCATTGCACGAGAAATACCCTCATAGTGCATATACCGGGCGAGATATAGAGCTTATTCACCACACGTCATCATGACGTCACCACCCCTCATGTCCCGTGCGACGCCATTTTGGGGTCCACCTCTACATTGAGTTTCCAAGCGTTGAAATGGCCGACAAACGTTAGGTAAACTGTCCTTTGTCCTATTACACGAAGAGTTAACCACCACTCATACCTCTCGTTACTGGAACAAAATAAAATCTGTTGGGATTGACCCGTTTTTGTTGAGTTTTGATCAGTCTGATCGAGACGGCGTCTACCGCCAGCGGAGTCCATTGACGCGACTAAGCTTTGTACTCACGGGGCAGAAGTTTTTACACACAGGATCGGTTCAAACCCTTTAAGAGTCTGAAAGCGTTTGATTTGATTTGATCGTTGTATCAGGATGTGTAGAGAGTGTTGTGGGACGTGCAGTTTCGTGGTGAAGTACGTTGTAGACTGTCGGGATACGCAAAGGTCGCTATTTTGGAACAGCCTCGGACTGTGTCTGGATAATAACAAACAAATGCGGGGCCATCGGCCGCCGACCGGCCGCCATCCACAGTCCGCACTGCCGCGACTGTGGCTGGACAAGGTGAGTGTTACAAGTTGCCAGGGCCCTGTTCTACGTGGACATTTACCACAGAGTAAAAGGACAGGTAGCTCCAACAGATACGTGGCCATGGCTACCCACGTTGGCATCTACAGGCCCCTACGCCAGGGTAAAACACACCGATTTCTGATCAGCAAAAAAAGCCGATAAAAGCCGATCTTGAGAACATGAGACGTGGTCATGGAGCCAGAACAACCCCAAGGACAATGTTACGAACAAGAAGAGTGTTCAAAACGTAGATTGTGGCCCAAAACACGCAACTATCGCCAAGAGTTTGCATAGCGTACCATAGCGATAGGCACCAGGCTGCACCCCCTAATGGCGGACAATGCTCGCTGCCGGGGGAAGAGTCACGTGACCATCTGTGGTGGATAAGCCCTATAGATGATATTGTAGGTGCAACCCAAGTATATCTCGGCTCCGCAGGTGTTTCCAAGAAAGAAATCAAGGCCAACGCCGTGCTGTTCTGGGCAGCCGGGTACGACACGACAGCCAACACCATCTCCCTCACAGCCTACAACCTCGCACTCAACCAGGAGGCACAGGACAAAGTCATCCAGGAGCTTGACAGTGTGATTGAAAAGAGGGTAAGATGTTTCGATGTTTTTTTTTTAAATTCATCTGAATTAGACATAAAATTAAATCTATTCTACCTAGAATCATTAAAGCACACACTAGTGTACATATATATCATGTAAAAAAGCATATGGCATATTCAAATACAAAGCCGCATCAACATTTCAAAATTACTTCAAGGATGTCAGAGGTCACTTACACATATAGTGCATTCAGCTTCTAGTGCAAGTACATCACCAGAAGCTTTTTAAGGACATATATTGTATATTTGATAATGTCAATAATGCGATTCCTCAACAGTGCTGGTGCTGCTTTAGGAAGAGCGTTGTGAAATCCTATCATACTTCTCGCAGACCTCTGATTGGCCTTAACATTGCAAAAGGAGCTCCCAACAGAATGAGTTTTGTCACACAAAAAAGATACTGTCCAGGACCTAATGTCAATAACGATTGGTAAATGTATTCTCAGTCCCAAACAGACAATTTCGCATACTGCACTTGTTAAAACATGCCCGTTTTATTAATTATTCATGTCCAGGATGTGATGCACGTATTTCTATCCGTTTATAAGAGCATTAAAATTAGTTTTTTTTTACCTTCAAAGCTAAGTATTGTCAACACACTGGTTGATAACACGAGTAAATGTCACCGTTATATAACATGTACACCTTGTATGTTAAAGTCAGTTAAAGTCAAAAGTTTGTTTATGTTTGAAACAAATTTAATCCGTCAAAAGGGAAGGATAGACTACGAGGCCGTCCAGGAGATGCCGTATTTGGAGATGTGCATCAACGAGACCCTGCGGCTGTTTCCTGCTGCTCAGAGGTACGTAAAATAATATTGAACTATTATATGGTTGGCAATATCCATAAGGTTAATGAATATTTTAAGAACTTATATGATGACTGCAAACTGCAATACTTTTTGTAGATTCGTTTTTAATTCATTCATTTTTAACTGCAAGAACAAAAATGTGTTACATCAAAAGTTTTAACTTAAAGAAAATAAGACTTATATCTTTAACGTGTCGCTGGTCTTTTTTCTTCCTAAACTCATCGTTAGACTGCAACGTACATACTATGATGGACTAACAGACAAATTTACCAAATCGTAATAAAAATACGAACATTAGGGCAGGTGTATGTGTATATTTATGTTTTTTTTTTACTCAGTATTATATATATCCTCGTATGCTGAAGTACCGGGGCCTGGCTGGACTGCCTGTGTGAACAATTCATATAAGGAATATATACAAAAAAGTGCCCATGAGCAACTGTTTTAAATCCCTGTGTTTTGATGTCTTTTATATTATACTTTTCATTGCCAGAAACTGTCTGGCTGGGCCCCGAGTTGGAATCGTGACCTCAACAATACTATTGTCATAGAGCTAAGTGTGACTCTAACAACACGAACCATTAGAAAACTACATTGCTCTCCCTCTCTCTCCCCGCGTCTTTGTATGTGTCTGTGTAAATTTGCACATACAGAAAGAAAAGGAAATACAAATTTGTTCATTTAGAATCGTTTATTCATGCTGCTGCTCTATGAACGCTATCCTGATGTTTGTTTCAAGTCATTTGATTTCTACGAGCAGCTCTATGGTTTTTGGTTTTGAATGATTTAATAAAAATTATTTCTCACCAGGATTGACCGCGTTTGCAAAGAAGATACCGAGGTGAAAGGCCTGCACATTCCGGCAGGCATTGTCGTCAACGTCCCCGTCTGGGCAATTCACCATGATGCAGACATCTGGCCAGAACCCGAGACGTTCAAACCTGAGAGGTATAGTACGTCGATATGGTTGTAAGCTTGCTGTAGATTTTAAAGATTAATTAAATTAAAAAAAAAACAGTTATTCAAGCAACTGGATATTTTTTCCAAAATCATATCCAGTTGATTGAATAACTTTTTGGTATCTTCTTTGGCGTGACGTCGGAAACACGTGATTGCAGCAGAGGGTCGTACGTGCCATATAAAGAGTTGGTGTACATTCGGGTCAACCGTCAAACACTGAACAGAGACGGGGGGCGACACAGGTTATCTGGCACGTACGATCCATCACGTGTTTCCAACGTCACATCCCGGAAGCTGCAGTAGAAGGGTCCATTCCATGAACAAGGCTGACGGAGTCGGGTGAAAATTTGGGTAAGTCCCAATTTACTCAGTGTTGGCAAGAACGTTTACCCGCCCCTTTTTGTCATAATAAATTATACCGACACAGATGAACTTTCATGCTAACTTTTTTTGGTGTATCATATTATTCAAGTGCATATTGTTCACCGACGTATTTAACCAAATGCTTACAATTTTATGGACTCGTATGGTGGCTTCAAGCAATGGATTCGGTTACAGACACTGCAGAAAAAAACTTATCCTACCTCTTTCAAAACGTAGAATTGCACAGAAGTTCCTAATCTAACTTTAATTATCATTGTTCTCATTACCATCACAACTATTATCATTACCAATTATTACTCCTACTACTAATCTGTTTTTGTCCAAATCGTCATTATATTTAGGGGACGGGACAAATGCTCTCAGAATTTGATATCTGTTTCCGGCATATTCATTTCTGTTTATTATAATTCATATTTATCAAGTCCATGATCCCAACATATACGTCTACCTTACTTTAAAGTACGTCTACCCTATTTTGACTAGGTTTGTACCTTAGCTTTTTTTTCTTTTCTTGTGTCTTATATTTAATTGCACAGTGGCGGCGCTAATATAAGTACATCAACTTGATTTGAGCCTCCATTATGTCTGTATTTGTCATTCACCTGATTTAATATGTCTGTAGGCCCGTTTTTTACCCACCTGTGATGTCAGCACTAGGTCAAAGTTCGTCGGAAGTCTGTAACGCCCCCGCCCTGTTGGTATGCCATGATGTAAATGGATTTCTTCACTCCTCTCGCAAAATAAGCAAGTTATATGTCCAAGATGTAAATCCTTCCAGTGAGACTGCGTGACCAGAGTGATCAAAAGATCAAAAGATCCAGAGCTGAAAGGGCTTTGACCCAATGCTCAAGCGGGTAAAAGTTACGGGTCTACACCACTCAGGTCAGAAAGCTGATAAAGACCGAGAGATTCGGTCGAAAATTCCCGGGGAGTCATTTTTTTGGAGTTAGAGAACCAACTCACTGACACATGAACTTTCACGCAAATGGCTAATGTCTGTTTCCGGTTGGTTGACAGGTTCACTAAGGAAGAGAAGGAATCCCGTGATGCTTACGCCTTCCTCCCGTTCGGCTCCGGACCCAGGAACTGTGTGGGCATGCGCCTTGCCATGCTGGAGCTCAAGTTTGTTCTGGCTAAAGCCCTGGAGAAGTTTCGCTTCGTCACCTGTGACAAAACTGTGGTAAATCACGATTTCATACTTTTCTAGTCTACTGTACCTTGAAAACCTATGAGGGGGTGGAACTTTTCAGAATCATAACCTCCTTTTTTTTTTAATATTCTCGTTTATAATCCCCAAACATGTCTTTTGGTGCCTTTTCATCATAAGAGAAAAGCGGGTAGAAATGGATTTTCAAATTAGACTAATATGTAGTGCTAGTAATAGCTTGATATGCATACATGTATATACACGTTATTCTTTTGCTGTGACCTGTACG
Organism: Branchiostoma belcheri; assembly: GCF_001625305.1. Classification (NCBI taxonomy): domain Eukaryota; kingdom Metazoa; phylum Chordata; class Leptocardii; order Amphioxiformes; family Branchiostomatidae; genus Branchiostoma; species Branchiostoma belcheri. The sequence goes on along the minus strand of NW_017803952.1, from coordinate 109,831 downwards.
TTATACTATTGGTTCAAATGTATACTATTGTATTAGGTCTTTCATCATTTAAAAAAGGATAGGGTAAAATGATTTTCAAAAGAACAGAGTAACGGTAAGATGGAGATTTCATAAGGTCAAGGTAGAAGATTTTGACGGATATTTAAATGCATTGTTAAATTAATTAGCGCTTAATGACACAAAGCTTTGAGGATGATCTGTGAATGTCTTCACTTCATGCAAAAACACTCTGAGAAAAAAAAATTATTTCATTTTTTTTAAATTTTTAATGACATTGATGTTAACCTCAACCAGCAGAAACCTGTGGTAGCTAGCTCATTGCGGTTGCAAAACTGCTTCGGCCCAGTCAACGTGAGATTAATGATTAGAAAACCAATAAAACACAGGGAACATTGTTCAACGAACAAGGTAAGTGAAAAATACATAACATTGAAGCTATTTTTCGTTCAAGAGGTTCATCAGTCACGTATTAATCAGTAAAATATTCTTCAATAAGAAGCAAAACACGTACCTCCAAATTTTCGACGCCCATTGTACGTCTTAATCACGGAGTGACCTAGTCTCGCGAGAACACGAGGCCAGGCCAAGACTTGTGAAGATCTACGGGAAGGAGTCACAGAAGGCAAGGAGACTTTTAAAAGTCACTATTTTACTGGCTGCAGCTGTATTTTGTACGTATTTTCGTGTTGCTCATTTTTATATTCTTTCCACAGATTCCTGTCCGCATCAAGAACACCTTGGCCAACCAGATTGACGGGGAACTCTGGCTGAAAGTGGAATCTCGGGCTTCAGTTATCTAAGGGTCTGATCACTCGTCCATCGTACGATACATCTAAGACGTTATTATGAGATTTGTAAATGTTTAATAAAAAAACCCAGCTGTTTTGACGGGTTTAAAAACACGGTCTTACATCCAAAGGCAGACTCGGGTTTCTTAAAGAGGCCAGTAATACTATATAATGACCCCACCCTGCCGATATAAATTCGATAACATAAACTACCAGACTTCAGTCTTGTTCTGGCAGCCGTGCAGTGTACATGGGGGAGGCCTGTCTAAGACAGTTTAGCTTGCCAAGTAAAAATTTCTCTTCAAGACACTTTAAAATGAGACACACACACATATATAAGAAGCTATATTCACGAGTATCCAGAAATATAAAGTATACTGGCTTGCCATATTCTGACTTGTAGCTTGAGACCTTGGTTGACAGTTACATGCCCAGTTCTACATACAGAGCCTAAGTCCATACTGGTTTATCTGACTGCAAGTAGGCATCACATTTACAAGCCATATGTCAGACACAAAACTGCCAAAGCTAATTCAGTTGTGAGAAAGACAGATACAAGTAGACACTTTGAAAGTTTGATATAGCAAGGAAGGGTATTACATGTATATAGTAAGGGCGCCATATACATGTGCATGTATGTCATTGGATAAAACTTTGACAGGGCTGATTTGAAAGTTGGAATTTGTTCAAGATTGATTTTTCGAACTGAAAGTTGCGATTTCCTTGCTTATGTGGCTTCGTAACAAGTATCTGGGTCATTCTGCCTTTTGAAAATGTTACACTGAAAACCAGTAGATAATAAAAAATTTGAATCTTTGAAAACTGACCAGTATGCAAATACTCCTGCCTTTGTTCTGAAGGATAGACAGTCTAGGATTTTTATGAGTTTATGGGCCAATTCACTATTCAATCTGCTGGGAAGGTCACAGTGGGAGCACTTCCTTATTGTTTTTACCCAGGGTAAAATACTGGCCGGTTTAACGTCACAACGTTCATCATAGATGATCATACGATGTACAGACGACGAATGTGATTGCGCATTTAGGCACCATATAGTTGAAAATGCAGGCATATTTCAGAACAGAAACTACAACTGAGACACATTAACAAAGCTAACATTAAAGATATTCTAACATTTAGACGTTTCAAAAGAGATAATGATGAATATCAGAGAATATTGCGTCTAATACAAGAATTAAGGATCTTATTTATGTAAAGCACAGTAGACATATTGGTCTAAGTTTAAGAAATAAGGCCAGGAGTCAGAATGTAAGTAAATTCGAAGTCTCTATACTCTAGTTCTAGGTAGCGTTGTTTTACATTTACTGTTTCATAAAATAACATCTATAAGCTTTGATCTGTTTTAAAGTTGATATACCCTTATAGGTATTAGAGTTCGTCCTCAGCACTTTCACTAGTTCAAAATTATTGGTCTTTCTTGTCACAGGTATTTGTCACAGATATTTGTTGTAAGATTAGTAGCCACTGACATATGTTTTATTTTCTTTACTGTGCGTCTGTTATAATTATGTACAAGACTAACGTACGTCGTTGATTAACTAACACACAGAATGATTGCAAGTGTCTTCATGTACCCAGTGCAAGAATTGGTTGATTAACGTGTTGTTTGACACTCTGGTTTAAAAAACGATAATTGAAGGCACAGCTTAAGGATAAACTACATTCATAGCACATGCTCCTGTATGACAATTGTGTTACGTAGCTCAATTATTAAGTAATCATAATCATTATTATCTTGGAGCCTTTTACAGTAACCAGGAGTGTCCATTACGTTTTCCTGTTAATCTACGAAAGGGATTGAAAAAAACATAGAGAAAACATAAGGCAGTTAACAATGCACTTGTGGCCTTTTTAAGATGATAAAATAAAAGATAAACGTGTTTAGGACGAGACGGATTTCCAAAAATTATTGTGATCATAAATGTGCTGTTTTGTAAAAAAAAGACCCTGAGAGATAATGGCTTCTTGTACAAATTCTTTTTTTAACAACCATTGCTACATGTAAATGGTTCCTCCATGCATTAGCAAAAGTATTGTAATAACAACAATGTTATTAACATCCTTGGTGCGGTAAAGCCATAACAAAAATTTTTCGAGTCATACTGGGCATGTTTATCTTCTCACAGGTGACACATGGCTCGTTGAGGCTACGTAGTCAGAGAATGTAAAATTACACATATTAATATCCTGTCACATCGATAACAGTACAATAGACAAACTCTTTGCATGTTCCTGAGTTGTATATAGGATTAAGCGTGCACTCCCGACGTTTGATGTCTTATTCATGAGTGTTTTTTTTTTCAAAACATTAGAAACCAGGCATTAATGAGTGCCTTACGAGACCGTGTTCCCTATGATCCCACATTAGATCAATTGATATCGTTAATGCTATGTTAAGCACACTTACTCTACATCTCATTTAAAAAAAATGCCAACACCTTCTATACACATAATCCCTTTTCATCGGAATTACAAACTGCACTTAGCCTTCTTGCGCTGCAAGCCTATCACCGCACAACTCACAACATTGGACTGCCCACGTCCGACCTAGCGCGCGGCTGCCAAAAATTACAAACAAGCTTTCACCGCTTTGACGTTTTACATCAGTTGGGATGGCTTAATGGAAAATTATCACCAATAAAAACACACGTTCATACATCCGTTTAGTTTTTGACTTGATAGTCTTTTACTTGGAGTAATACATGAAGGAGACCTTAAACTAAGACTGTTTCGTAGAAAGATGACGACAAACCCTCGATACTTTCCTCACACCACAACACATCTGAACGGAGGCACAGGGGTTGTGAAACGAGCTCCGCAGAGATGAGGCAAAGTAAGGACAGTTTCATGTTTCAGTCAACCTTTTGTTTTAGGCTTTAGAACAAGATGTAATACTGAAATCCCTTTTTAACTAGGTAGACCTTTTTCCCAGTTGCAATTGCTATGATCCCCGTTTCAAGCGGGGATTTAAGTTAAAAGTTCATGGATACTTTATCTAAACTTCGAAGCAATGCTGCTAGTACAAAGGACAGACATGTTAATCTGTGTGGATAATTTTAGCGCCAATAATATGCATATTATTCTATGTGGATACCGATCAGTACCAAGGACAGGCATGTTTACCTGTGCGGATAGTGTTCAATGCCAAGGACAGGCATGTTTACCTGTGTGGATAGTGTTGAGCACCAAGGACAGGCATGTTTACCTGTGCGGGTAGTGTTCAGCACCAAGGACAGGCATGTATACCTGTGTGGATAGTGATCAGTACCAAGGACAGGTATGTTTGGCTGTATGGATAGTGTTCAGCACCAAAGACAGGTATGTTTACCTGTATGAATAATGTTCAGTGCCAAGGACAGGTAAGTTAACCTGTTTGGATAGTGTTCAGCACCAAGGACAGGCATATTAATATGATGACTTTTATTAACATATTAACCCGTGTGGATAGTGTTCAGTACCAAGGACAGGCATGTTAACCTGTGTGGATAGTGTTCAGTACCAAGGACAGGTATGTTAACCTGTGTGGATAGTGTTCAGCACCAAGGACAGGCATGTTTACCTGTGTGGATAGTGTTCAGTACCAAGGACAGGTATGTTAACCTGTGTGGATAGTGTTCAGCACCAAGGACAGGCATGTTTACCTGTGTGGATAGTGTTCAGCACCAAGGACAGGCATGTATACCTGTGTAGATAGTGTTCAGCACCAAGGACAGGCATGTTTACCTGTGCGGGTAGTGTTCAGTACCAAGGACAGGCATGTATACCTGTGTGGATAGTGATCAGTACCAAGGACAGGCATGTTTACCTGTATGGATAATGTTCAGCACCAAGGACAGGCATGTTTACCTGTGCGGGTAGTGTTCAGTACCAAGGACAGGCATGTATACCTGTGTGGATAGTGATCAGTACCAATGACAGGCATGTTTACCTGTGTGGATAGTGCTCAGCACCAAGGACAGGCAGGTATACCTGTGGATAGTGATCGGTACCAAGGACAGGCATGTTAACCTGTGTGGATAGTGGTCAGTACCAAGGACAGCCATGTGTGCCTGTATGGATAGTGTTCAGTGCCAAGGACAGGCATGTTTACCTGTGTGGATAGTGTTCAGTTCGAAGCACATGGGTTTTTTGTGTTGTAGTGCTGCTGCTACGTCTACATTCAGATGTTGGTGAAACGTCTACTCTTACGCTACACTAACAATGAACAGTGACAATGACTTAATTAGCAAAAAGCAAGCAGACTTACATAGTTGAGTCTGATGTATTATCCTAATTTACAACTAACATCTTTAAAATCGATCACAATATTTAAAAGCAGCTATTAATAAAGAATTTTAACAAGAATTCTATTTCTAAAATACGATGAAACACTTGTAATCGGAAAATAGTGTTCGGTCTTCTAACGTAGCTTGAGTATGTGGCTTTTGATGTTATGATTATACTACAAGGCTGGCGATAATTCGAGACAGCACATGAGTTACTTTTACGTACTTTTCCCTGCAGATCAAGCTGATTGAGGTGAATGGTTGTATGTCCAGTAACCTGAGCGGCCTGTACGCGGAAACCTGCCTGTCGGTCCCGCGGAAGCTGCACGTGCTCCTCGGGCTGTGCTGCCGGGGTCCTGCCCCCCCCCCCTGTACCCACGGGACGGGCCGCTCTCAACCTGCCGCTCTAAGTCCGCGGTGACTACACGGGGAAGGTCGGAGACATGGTCAACGAGTATGAGCTGGAAATCCTAAAGAAAGTTCCTGACGTCATGATCACTTGGATCATGTCTTTTGACGATGAGTTTCTCCCTGGTAAGACGGAGTTTGCAAAGGTTTGGACGTACGGGACGACCCCTGACGAGGCGAAGAAGAACTGCAGGGAAGTGATGCAGCGCGTGGTGAAGAAACATGAGCATTTGAAGTTAGACTTCCCGTAAATAATCTGTTTTAGCGCTAAAAATAACAGTACACTCTATGAGACTTTAAAGTTCTCAGACAAGGGTAGAACGAAAAATGTGAAATTCATTCGTACAAACCCTCTTATAAATGCATATATGATACAGGTATCTAAACAGCATGCCAAATAATATATTAACGTTTTTTTTTTAAAGTTTTTACAAACTTTATTCATCGTAGGCATGTTTGTATATTATGTTGTTTACAAGGTAAAAGTATAAAATGATTTCTGATTTGAAAATACGGTATATATCCATTGATGTGTATTTATCATTGTTTCTGTTATTACACCAGTTCTTTAATATAACACTCTTTGCAATACCTATTGATGAGTTGATTATTACGAATATTTCAGATAAATTCAAGTAATGTGTTTTGTATCCCAGTACAATTTCTTTCAGATTTTCTAGTACATTAGATTTTAAACAATTACATATCAATTGACAAAAGTTTTCCTTAAAAATGTTATCAGTCTTTTAAACCTTAAAAACAAATGCTCGAAGTCTTCGACACAATTACATACATTACATGTGCTCAACATATTCTTCTAAACATATAATTTTTTTTTCCATAAGGTAGTATTTCATGCAATATTTTATTATTAATTTGTGATATATAGATTTATTTTCCCATTTTCGAAAAAGGTTATACAATTTTGACTTTGTTTTTTTTTAATTTAATACGTACTTTTTTTGCTTTTCGCCTTCTATAATGTATCTTGTCTTTGCTCTTATTTGCTGTCTTTTTTACCCTTTCTTAAATAATACTTTCTGTTTTTCACATACTCAGAGTTAGGCAGTATTGTACAACCGTACAAGTTACCCAAAATACGAGTTAGTAATAAGTTAGCTCATGTCGAGCCTTCTCATAAAACTATTTCTCGAGCCATCTGCGTGAACCTGTCCAAAACAATCGATCGTCTAGTCTCTATTAAATGTTAACGATACTAAATAGATAAATGGCGACCTTTATTGCACATTTTTGCCACACTGGGCTAAGTACAGGTCAAAGAAAAACATTGTTTGTTTGTTTGTTTATTGGTTCACATATATATTAAAAAAAACAATAAAATGAACATATTACTGACAATAAAATAAAATGCTGGGGAAAGATATGAAGCCATAGTGGCTTGTCTGGGATCTTCCCCGACAAAATTAATTAACAACTGAAATAATACTGACAAATCAAATGGTAACAATAAATAACAATAAGTAGTTAGTAAATTTGATCAATATGATCAATATGATAATGGTAAAAAAACAAATAGTAACAATGAGTAACAAAAGTGATTGATAAATAACGCTAATTACAAATAATATGTTAAAACATAGGTTAACAGCAATAACTCAAGAAAAAATAAATGAATTTTAAAAAGAAACGGAAATTCAAACTTATACAGATGAAATCACAGTAATAAGACATCAAATGTCGGTGGGAAATAAAAGTATGTGATTTTTAAGATTTCGTTTAAAGCTAATCATTGATGTTAAACATTTTAGGTGGAGCGGGAGATTATTCCAAGTAGTTGTACATTTATATTTTACACTCAATTTTGGGCTACGGACGTTCTAACTAGGGGGATATGGAAATGGGCACTTTGTCGAGTTTGGTAAGTATGAAAATGGGAATTAAGATTTAGAAGACCATTAAATGTGTCTGGAAGAGAACAAGTAAGGAATTTAAACGTAAATAGCATCAGATGAAGTTTGTTTATGTCAAAAATATTCAAAATATTAAGTTTTGTAAACAAAGGTGCAGAATGTGCGTGGAAACTGGCGCCGGTGGCTGAACGAACAAATCTTTTTTGGAGTAATACTAGGGGCTGTAGTGTGGTTTTGTAGGCGCATCCCCAGACTATATTCCCGTAGGTTAGATATGGGTATATTAAGCTATTGTATATGGTAATAATGGTTTTTTGAGTAAGAAGATGTTTAATTTTTCCAATAATACCGATAGTTTTTGAAATTTTTTTACCTAACATAGTTATATGTGGTTTCCAGGTCAATCGTTCATCAATGATTATACCTAAGAATTTGGCTTGACTCTCTTGAGAAAGGGTCACATTTTTTAAAAAGATTTTGGCGCTTCTATTGTAGGTTTTATTTCTATTACAGAAAATAAGGTAGTATGTCTTCTTAACATTGACTGATAATTTATTTGCCTCAAACCACGATATAACCTTTTTCAATTCTTCGTTAGCCAGGTTTACTAGCGTATCAAAATTCGAGTTTGAAAGAAAAAGATTTGAATCATCTGCAAATAGGATAAAGAATATAATTGAGGATGCTTTTTCGAGGTCATTTAAATAAATCAAAAAAAGTAGGGGTCCTAGTATCGAACCCTGTGGGACACCACATTCTATCATTTTGAGTTGTGATTTATTATCATTAAGGGTTACGTATTGCTGTCTATTGGATAGATAAGAAGAGAACCATTTTATTGCGGTGTCACATATACCATATCGTTTTAGTTTATTGAGTAGAATGGAATGATTAACTGTATCAAAAGCCTTTGATAGATCGAGAAAGATTCCTATAGTGTATTCTTTGTTATCTATAGCGGTAGAGATTTTTTCCATTAAGTGTATGAGTGCTAGAGACGTAGAATAGCCCTTTCTGAAGCCATATTGGTGTTTATATAGGATGTTATTTTGATTTAAATGTTTCAGAAGACGATTATATACTAGTTTTTCTAAGACCTTAGATACGCAGGGAAGGACAGATATTGGTCGATAGTTATTAACGCTAAGTGGATCACTGCTTTTAAAAATAGGCGTCACTTTTGCGACTTTTAGTGGGTGAGGAACAACTCCATTTTGCAAGGATAGAGACAAAATATGCGTTAGAGGGGCAATAACATAGGGCAGTGATAACTTTAGTACTTTAGGGCTTATTTCGTCATGACCAGCAGCTGAGTCTTTTAAGTTTTTGATAATATCTGTAATTTCAGCACAGGTTGGTGGTATAAAAGTTGTTAGGTTAGAATTTACTTGTAAGGTGATGTAGCTAAGAGGGTCTTGTATTCCTTTTGGGATTTTACTCTCAAGCGTAGGTCCAATATTAATGAAAAAATCATTGAATTCGTTACATATTTCTTCTTTATTTTCGGTAGTTTTGGTACCAATTTGTATTTTGTTTGGACCAGCTGATTTACTTTTATTACGATTCAAAACGTCATTTATCAGGTTCCATGTTTGTTTTATATTACTGGTGGCTTCATTGAACTTTCTGTGATAGTATTCCTTCTTTGCATTTTTTAGGAGATGATTTAACTTATTCCGGTATTTTTTATAGATACTGTGATTTAAGGGCGTCGGGTTCTTGACATATTTAGTAAAGAGCTTGTTTTTTCTGCGTATTGACTTTAACAATCCACTGCTTAGCCAGGGTTTTCTGCGAGAATGTTGGGAGATTTTTGTAATTTTCTTTGGGAAACATTTTTCGAATAACGATCCGTATGTTCCAAAAAATTGATTATATGCTTTTTCTGTGTCTGTTTCGTTTAATACGTCGGTCCATACTATTTCTGATAGGGATTGTGTAAATTTCTGAATGTTAGTTGTGTTAACTTGACGATAAGATATTTTGTCTGTCTGCCTTACTGGCTCGTTTAAATCGGATGTAAGGAATATTGGGAAGTGATCTGATATGTCAGTGATAAGGATGCCAACTTTGATATTGTTGCTAACAGAATTTGTATAAATGTTATCTATCAAGGTAGCAGAGTAGGGTGTAATTCTGGTAGGTTTGCATATAAGTGGGTAAAAACCAGATGAGAACATTTCATTTACATGATCAGTAGTGGGTTTGTTAGTGTTGTTTAACAGATTAATATTGAAATCACCAATAATGTAACAAGTTGTTCTTTCCCTATTTATATTGTTCATAGATTCCTTTATGCGCTCATTAAATTCTGCAATGTCGGTATTTGGTGGGCGATACACACAGCTCAATATTGTTTTTTCTCCTTCGGGTTACTTGGAATGATTTCAATGGATATACTCTTTGTGCCTGTGTCGTCGATGATAAATTCTAGGTCGGGTCGTTCTTGATAGCATACGTCGTTTCTTATGTATAGTGAAACCCCCCCTCCAGATCTATTTTTTCTACAGTGATGTATGCTATTATAACCAGGTATACTATAATTTTCTGTGATATCATCTGTTAGCCATGTTTCTGTTATTGCAAGAACTGTAAAATTTTGGTGCAGGGAGGAGAGATATTCGTTGAGCTCATTAAAATGGCAAGGAAGGCTTCGTACATTTAAGTGGAACAGAGATAGAGTGTTACAACAGGACATGTTACAAGATTTATTAAAGGATTCAGCAGTATAATATTGGGAAGATGTATTTATAGAAGTATAAAAGTCGTTAAGAAAGTTTGTATCAGGATCAAGTGGGGAAATTTGTGACTTATTGTCTAAATTATTTAGTTCAGTAGGGTTAAATATCAGGGTGCTGGGTTGTGGGGTTTTTGAGTTCATGACGGGTGTTCAAGGTTTACTTGACTTAGCTCAAAACAGTTCAGGAATTTCCACAGGAAACAGTTCAGGAATTTCCAATCGTGTCTTCAATGTTCTTCCCTCCCCAGGTGGGTGTACAACGAGTTTATCAAACTTCAGGTACGCGATGTTTCCTCGTTCTCTTTCAGCTTTCATCTGTGGGATCAGTTCCTTCCTCTTCTGTCTCACCTTCTCTGAGTAGTCCTCATTAATGTAGATGTGGGTTCCCTTCAGGTATTTTGCTCGTTTCATGATTTGATCTCTGTCCTTGTATCTTAGTAGCTTTGCTACAATTGGGCGTGGTCGTCCTCCGTCGTTGAACCGTCCGTTTCTATGCGCTCTCTCGATCTCTATCTGTTTTGGGTCTAGCTTCAGTTTCTCCCTGACTAGTTCCCTTACTTTCTGTTCACACTGCTCCCAAGTCTCGTCCTTTGTATCAGCGACTCCGTCAATCAATATATTATTTCGTCTACATGATGAAAAGGTATATACAAAATAAAACTAGCTATCATTACATAAATTCAACTTCTCGCTTTTCAGTTGTAGTAGAGATAAAGCAACAAATCTGTTATTCGAAGGAAGGTTTGTCAAGTCGCATTAGGAATATGATTTTTTCTACAATGCTCACGTGTATGAAGTAAGGATATAGGTTTTGTACAAGCCTATACAGATCATTTCTCTCTTTGCTATGTAATCTACATTGTATAACAAAGTGACTATTATTTTTAAATTACGGCGTTTACATAATCTTTGTTTCAGTACTACTATTGTACAGCCGTACAATATGGGTTCATCAGAAGTGGTTTTGTATCCAGTCTGATCTAGACCTGTGTCTCAGCTGTATGGGTCTGACCAAAACACTCGTTCATCTCATCACAGTTGCAGTAGTGCAGAGTGTTACGCGCTGGAGGCGCGGCGACCTTGGCCTCGCGAGCGGCCTTGGCACGCCTGTTCTTCCGCTGCCGTGCCGCCGCGACCTTTCCCCGCCCCTTCTCCCCCATCATGGTGGAGGTCGCGCTGACGAACACGCCCGCCGTGAAGCTGAGCAGCAGGTACAGGATCGTGAAGCCGGACGTGAAGAGGAACAGCGGCCCCACCAACTCGCTCGGCGTGGCGAGCACGTCATAGCTGACCTCTCCCCACGGCAGGAACGTCAGGCCGGCCGTGGCGGCGGACAGGGACCGGAAGGTCTCCACGTACGGGCAGAACAGGAGATAGCCTGTAAAGACAAACAATTGAAGAAAGTGACGAGTCAGCAATTTTACACTAGCAACGAATGGAATGCTGGCATGTTCCTACATCACACCCGGTAGTATGAATACAATGCAGATGGAAATCTGAAAGTCACTGTATTGCGTTAGGATAAGAATAGACTGGCAAAGGGACGTCACAACAGAAATGTGTTGTCTGGTCATGGTTTATTTAATAACAACGCCTCGAAATCCCTCGAAGAAATTTTAAGAAAGAAAATGGTTGCAAAACTATTGTTGGTAAGTCCATTAACTCGCCACCAGAACAATGGAAAGTTCCAAAATAAACTGCAGGCCTAGGATCGCAAGATTTTAGTAGTAAGGACTAGTAGTATAGACCACCAACTCACCTAACATACTGAAACCCGTGACGGTCAGGATGAAAATGGCCAGGCTGCCAAGAAGCTGCATGCGGATGTTGATGAGGATATCTGAAAAAGAGACAAATTCTAATAAGACACAAAAGTTCACCGAGGCCTAATGACATCATTGCGGCCGCTAACATACATGACTGCCAGACTATCAGCACCCCATCAGTACTCACCCAGATACGTGCGAACCCGGGCGTTGACCCC
>NW_017803952.1:94410-97429 GCF_001625305.1 Branchiostoma belcheri | reverse complement strand
AAATGTACATATGAGAACCTCAGCAAAAATTATTTTCCTTCTTTTTTTCTCCACAGGAAGAAGAAAGGTCTGCAAGTCTACATGCTACCAAGGATACTTGATGCTACAAAATTACAGTTCTTTGCAAAGTGTTTACGGTCCGCTGGGTCTGAGTCATGTATGAATTAAAGTTACACGCTACAAAATAATCTAAACATGGCTATATTCAGAATGTTCATGTAATTTTTGCAGTAAAAAAATTTAAGAAACCAGCTCAAACGTCTGCGGAAAAATAGAATCTAGCGTTCATAAAAGCGTGGTGGCTTTTCTGTGTTTACAGTACAATTACGTCGGCTTTTGTTTTAGCGGCGTACTGAATATGTATGAAGATATTTTTACGAATGTTACACACTAGTCGCACGTACAAGATTTACACATCTACATGTGATCTTCAGTAAAACAGTCTAGATCAGTTTGTCAATGTTCCAAACTTTACCGGCGTGCCTTCTGGATCACGGCCCGGATGCCGGTACGCTCCCAGCCCCTCTCGATGGCCGCCGAGTCGTTTCCCACTCTGTCAAAGGCACCAAGCAGCCAGTTGGCGTGGAGTGGCTTCAGTGTTGACAGTTTCAAGTCCACCTTGACGTTCGCGACTTCCCGGCCCTCCTTCCTCTCCCTGGCGAAGGTGTCGGCGTAGAACTTCACGAAGCTGGCCTTCAGGTCTCGCTTCAGCAGATCGTTGATTCCCCCGTCGGCGTCCAAAGGTTGCAGCTCCCCGGTGCAGCTAGCTGGGACGTAGACGGGGAAAATGTGATTCTCTCTCAACTTCTGTAGCAGGTCCTGGTTGCGGTGGGCTTTGAAGACATCAAAGATGGCCAGCCCGGGATGGTCGGCGGCGAGCCCGAGCTGACTCCGCTGGCTCTCCATGTAAGGGATGAGAATCTTCTCGGTGTAGCGCAGCATGCTGTCACCGTTTGACGAGTGGGATTCCGTGTGGTGGATGTCCCACTCCTCGGGGAAGTCGAACTTGGGATGACACGCTTCTGTCTTCCCCTGGTACAACGCCTGTGGTGGGAGGAGCTTCCCAGACACAGACGTTGTCAGGAGAAGCGTGATCTGCCTCTTGTCTTCAAGGCCGGTGATCGGGACCTGTACGTCGCTCCTTCTTCCTCCAGGGTCCACTTGCCCACCGGTACAATGGGAACTCCAGTCTGATCCCAGTTCACGATCATCTCGTCGGGGATATCGTTGTCGCGGACGGCTTCCTCGATGCGATCGTAGAATTTGTCCCTCGTCTCTTCAAAGTCCTCTGGAACCTTCCTGGCTGCTTTTGTCCCCTTACGCTTCACAAAGTTCATCCTACGTAGAATGGAGTTGGCCCATTCCTTTGTGATATGAATGTTCCCACCGTATTCGGCCAGGAGACTGCGGTCTTTCTCCAAGATCAGTCCCCGGGCGGCCCCCATGACCATGAGACGGTTAACCACGCCCCCAGCCGATCTCAGGTTTCGCAGGTACTGTTGCAACTCTCCATCCAAGTCCCCGAGCTTGAGCGGGCGGCCAATCCGTGCACGTGGAAGTGTTTCCACGCTGTTTGTGCCGCGGCGTTTCACTTCTTTGTTGTAGCTGTTCTTGATGTACCGGACGGTGCTTTCGTTGAGTTTGTGGCCGACTTCTACTGACATGCGATCTGCCGTCTTCTGAGGTCCGATGTCAATGCACATCTTGGCGATTTTTGCTCGCTGCTCTGGGGTGTACGTGCCGTAGTTCCCACGTTTCTTCTGCCGGCTCCCTGCCTCTGCCGTCTCCGCGATCACCTTCGCCACTTCCCTGTTGGCCGCTGCGGTTGCCTGGGGATTCTTGGTGTCCTCGGGGTTGGGCAGACCGGGCGTGGTCGAGCGCTGCAAAGACGGGTTGGATTTCTTCAGCCAGTTCAGCATGATGAGTCGTACGGGTCGCTCTCGCAATGAGAATGGATTTAAAACGCCAGAACCCCCTTCCTTTATTCCCCAAAAATAACACAACATTGCCAGACCAGTGTCTCCTGTTCCCTGCTGGAAACACGTTTGAAGTAAAGACATGAAACAGTAACATGAGGTTGAAAGATGCTATCATTAAAAGAGTGTTTTTACATAATTGTCAGACATCCAAGTGTGACTTTACATTAGGTGTTCGGTGCGAAACGCTTCATCTCAGGTAAGGCTTCAATGTGAAACCATTTAGCACATTCATATTCATTACAGGAAAACAACAATTCTTATACTGTATCGTCTAATTGTCTGCTAAATAAACACACTGTCTGTTAAATAAACACACCGACAGTCAGACAAAGGTTTGTTTTTATTTTTGAGTGTTGCAATGTTGAACGGCGCGTGCCGGGCCCGCGCGCAAGGCGGGGCTGGGAGGGCGACGGTACGATGTCTTTCAAAGCGCTCCAGACGTCTCTATATTTGTGATTGTTGCGCGCAGTCGGCAAGCTGATTGAAGTCGTATGATCGCGGGGCCGCTGACGTGCCGACATGACAGTCACTTAGCGTAACCGCGGAAGGGAAAATGATGAAAAGGAACCGGCGCGAGTGTCTGCCTAAGCGCTTCCACACTTCTCTTTTTCTTGCCGCGCCCTCCCCAAAAATTACTAAAAAATTTTTGATATGGTCAGCGCGAATCTAAAAATACCGCGGATTGTCCATTTCCCCGAAACCGCGAACTTTAGGCCCCGCGAATCTAAAGAGACTTACAGTATTTATAAAAACTACTCTTGCTTCTGTCATCTGAGTCAATTTAAGGCTGTGCACATGAAAAGAAGGGAGTGACATCACCTAGTTTGACATCTGTGCTACAACAGCCAAGGTTTCAGCACCAGGGACAGAAACACACTTTAGGCTGGATGGATATCGTATCCAGAACCATGCCTACCTATCTCTATGCATGAATGGGTTAGGATTAGGAACAGGCACAGTTCTGGATAGTCTCTGTGTATCCAAGCATGTAGATTTGCCCCAGGAACGGCTCTCGATACATGTGGACTATCCAGAAGAGC
>NW_017803952.1:0-94308 GCF_001625305.1 Branchiostoma belcheri | reverse complement strand
AGACGTCTCTATATTTGTGATTGTTGCGCGCAGTCGGCAAGCTGATTGAAGTCGTATGATCGCGGGGCCACTGACGTGCCGACATGACAGTCACTTAGCGTAACCGCGGAAGGGAAAATGATGAAAAGGAACCGGCGCGAGTGTCTGCCTAAGCGCTTCCACACTTCTCTTTTTCTGCCGCGCCCTCCCCAAAAATTCTAAAAAATTTTTGATATGGTCAGCGCGAATCTAAAAATACCGCGGATTGTCCATTTCCCCGAAACCGCGAACTTTAGGCCCCGCGAATCTAAAGAGACTTACAGTACGTGCGAACCCGGGCGCTGACCCTCACCTATCAGTACTCACCCAGATACGTGCGAACCCCGACGCTTACCCTCACCTATCAGTACTCACCCAGATACGTGCGAACCCGGGCGCTGACCCTCAACAGGCTGCAGATTTTCACCAGGTTCAGCCAGATCACCATGGCGACGGCGGCGGTGAACTGGTCAGTCCAGAAGGCCACATCGGTCAGGTCCACGAAACTGCGTTGGTCTGTATATAAAACATTACATAACATGGCAGGTTAAGATATTATTTCAAAGTTGCCTCTTCGAACAACATTTTTATCATTAAAGCTGAAGCAGAAATACAACAGTTATGCGCACTACGCACCCTTCTGCAGTTCATGACTGATGAGTGATTTTGCTTTTCCCGCGAACGCGTCCTTCGACGCCATCGCCCCGATGACGTAGAGTGACGTCACGACCGACGCGACTTCCACGACGGTCCAGACCTGGAGGAAGAAGGACCTTCCCTCCTGACGCGCGTTCTTCACCAGTCGGATGATGACGTACAGGAGGCAGGCGACGAACATTGCCTTGGCCACAAAAAGGATGGTGGGGGCCATTCCTTGCGCGGTCAGCGGGTATGTGGACACTTTGAGGGTCGCGATCGCCCCTGCTGACGGCGGGAACTCGAAAAGCACGCACACTGTGCTGAACAGGTTGGCGTTGACGTGGTACAGGGTCAGGTCCAACACGAGAGCGGCCGTGTACGGGTCGATCCAGCGGTTTGACTCAAGGATCTTCAGCGTTTCCATCATTTCTGCTTGCATCTCGCCGAGGTTGACGCGGTAGCCAGGTCCGCCGTACGAGCCCATCGTCCCGTGGAGAACGTGACTGAATGTCTCGGGCGAAGACTCCGGGAAGGACGCGGCTGCCTCACCTGCTATCCCGCTGACGTACGGCATCACGCACGTCTTGTTGGCGTGAAGAGCTGGCTGTGCAACGTCGCACATGCCTGAGAAAGAAAAAAAATGTAAATTTCTAACAAAACTAAACTATGCATACTGCACTTCTTTTGATTTTTAATTCATAGATTACTCGTGTTGCTAATCTCTATTGGTTAACTGTACCTGTGCGAGCCCTGAACTGCCCGAGGCGGACCGGTCCCACACGGTAGGCAGGCATGTCGCTGATGAACACACTGTCCCTCCAGTCCACCGCGTCGCCGTTATACTGATGTGTCCGGTACAGCTTACGCGCGAAGGCACCTTCAAGCCAGGGCAGCACATCCTTCTGTGTCTTGACCTGCGACAAAAGGGATTTAATTGTTAGTGAAAAAGATGCTGCAATGAATTGAGAAATGCTTTGTGAAGAAAATTTCTGAAACATCTGCCTCAGAAAGTTTTCAAGACTACATAAATGAATAAGAAGGCCACAAAGGACCAACACAGGGAAGGAAATACAAGCGATCTTACTAAGTTGGTGCCATTGGAGAACCCAGCTTTGAGCCCTTGGTTGATGACAGGAGCGGAAGAACTCCACACCTCGTGGACCATCAGGATGGCAGCAGTGATGATGATGATACCCAGAATGCACTGCCTGCCGTTATTGGTCAGCTGCAGCCAGTTCTTCCTCTCAGCTCGCTGCTGCTTCAGCTGCTCTGTCTCCTCCAGCTCTGACCAGGCGGGCAGCGGCTCGGCGGGGAGGGTCTCTGCAAAAAATGTGATCAAAACGTTAAACAACACCTAATTATAGTCTTTATCAATGTATTTTTCTTTGCGCGTAACGCAGCAGTCACCCCGTTCATGTCCTGGAAGAATCAGACCTGTGTCAGTGTTGGAGAGTCACACCTTCAGCATGTAAACTAGTAAGACCAAGGCGACCATTATCATTGTGACCATTCAAACTCAGCCACGCCCATCAATAAGAATTGCGGTACACGTCCAACCAGTGTGTGAGTAAGAGGGTGAGCTACTAGTGGGAGTAGGTACATAATTTTTATTTCAATGTGTAATACTTGCCTTCGACAGGCTGACGTTTTCCTGCCTCAACATCATCGTCCTTGTCCTTGTCGTCGGTGTCGCTCTTCTTCGCGCGACAAGCACAGAGGATTGAGGTCCCGAAGGCCAAAATAACAGCCTTCACCAAAATTAAAAACAAATAGAAACAAACTTAATGAAACTCAGGTCAATGACAGCCTCCATGTGTAAACCAAGGTACAAATAAGGTGTGCCTAGAGAAAACTAAAGTCTATACCAAAGGAATAATATTGAACAAAAACACACTTCTCCCTGTGTTTTATGTTTGTAATTATAACAAAGATTAAAAAGTACTGATAGCATGTTCACCTCTGCTGGTTGGACCACCACCATGGACTGTAGGAACGACAGTCCGAACGCTGTGAGCCACTGAATGGACTTGTCCCTGCCCCACTCCAGACTGTACAGCAGCAGGAAGAACCCCGAGGCCAGGGTGGTCAGGACCAGCAGCGCCCAGCCCACGTACACGGACCAGTAGGGCAGCTGCAGGCCGGAAGACTTCGGCACGCCCTGATGTGGATACGAGACGTTAATTTGAAGACTTACCAAAACTATGTAGCCTGAGGGCCAACCTTCTTTAGTATTGTCTTGGGGACCAAAGAGTAGCATATTTGGGTCTCTTGCTAGATAGAATTAATATAATTTATATGGTTTCCATTTATCCCTATCTAGCCATTAATCAACACTTATCTGTATACCTATCTTTCTACCTATCTACCTATCTCTATCTGTTTATCTATTAAATTCGCATGTTTAAATGGCATGCTTGCCAACCACATAATGAGACTGAGACTTTACCTTTGGGCGGCATCGGCGGAAAATCTGCACGATGATAAAGTTAACAGGGAACACCTGAAGCGTGGTCCAGAGGCTCACCAAGAGCGTCTCCGCAGTCAACTGTGCCCACAAAATCATCCGGTTACTTTTAACAAAATATACTATAACCACCAACCTTATGCATGGCATCACTCAGTTGAGAATAGGGCGATACCGACATCCAACAACATGTCATGCGTCCGTTGGGTCACGTGTCAACATTCGCTATGTAGGGTGCAAGTTTATCCTTACCACAGTGAAAGGCAACGGATGGACACGTACCTCGACGGATCCGATGGTGAGCACGACGCTGGATGTCCCCTGCCCGGCAACACTGAACCACATGGCGCTGGTAATCATCTTACAGAACAGGAGGCAAACGCAGCACGACAGGCGCTATAGAATAAAACAGTTATTAGTTTACGTAGTACTATACATGTGTCTGTATAAAGTGTAGTGATAAAATATTTGTCAGGGAAAAAAAAAAAACTGGCATGACACCGGTCCCACCTGCACGCGGGAGAAGTAGCTCTTGGGGCGTGACGTCACCACGGAGAGCCAGACGTGCCCGTCCTTGAACTTCTCCCTCAGCTTGAGGCTGAAGCGCTGCCCCAGGGAGACGTCCGTCTCCACTGTGGGGGGCAGGGTCCTCTTGAGACAGCCGTCTCCGTGCTCCACCCCCAGCCAGTCGTTACACACAAACTGGGTTCTGCGAAAAACAATACAAAGGGTACATTAGCAGGGTACAAGTGGCGGTGACAATTGCATGCCCAAATCACGACAGAGAGATTTTACACGTTGTCTCGGTAGCTGCTTTCAAAAGTTATTCATGATAGAGGCGTCAAATATGTACAGTGTATTGCATAAAGAAGAAAGATAGCACTGACACAAAACAATACAAAGGGTCTCTTAGAATCTTATATAAGTAGCAGCCCAAGTACCGGTCTTCATGATAGAGGCCAGAAGCCTGTACAGTTTATCATATGGCAAAGGATATGGAGAAGAAAGATAATACTGACACATAACAATAAAAATGTATCTCGCATCAGGCAATGTACCGATGATTTTTTGATATGTCGGCTTACGTCGTTTTAGATGAGACAGGTTCGATACTTTATGATCACTAAAAGGAAAAAAAAAGACAATGCTCTTGTGTTTCACTGGGGATGAAGAAGTAAGTCAATAAAGAGGTACTTTTTGTTTGTCTGCAGATCGATGACCTCCACCCTCTCCAGGAACCAGGAGGCATGGCGACCCTCCCCCGAGTTGTCGTGCCACACCGTCAGGCTGGTCAGACCGCCCAGCTTCTGCGGGGTCGTCAGGAGGAACGTGTTCACGCCTCCGGTTTGGAAGGTCTGCAGAACGAAATGTGATGTCATGCATATGCACATATACGTAATTCATAGAAAGGGTAGGTGGAACAAGTTACTTTATTGTGTTATGTATGTATGTATTTCACAACGTGGGGCCCGACATCAGCTCAGCTGCCAGGGCTTCCACTGTATTGCACTGTATTGTTTGCAATTTAAATAAATAAATAAATAAATAAACAAGTCGTCCGGTGTAATATTAGCCAATTGCCGCCGCACCGGGCTTATGACATGGGGAAGACGATGCAGGACAGGAGCTACTGGGCAGCCATTGTGGTTCGGGTGGCAGAGGAGGACTGGCACCCGACTTAATTCAATAAGTAAGCCACTGCACCGCGTACTTCAGAAGCTGGTCTCCAGGTTTGTTAAGCCGAAGGCCTCGCGCGCGGTACGCCACAGCGGGTTTACAGATACAGATACAGGTGAAGGATCTGCTGAATACATTTCACATCATCAATATTACACAGCATTTATTGCGTTAGGACATCCGTTATGAAGAAAATGGAGTTTTGGCTTTACTTACTTACATGAAATCATGTAAACTGTATCAATTATTGTAAAATGCTGGTGTGACCTTATAAGTTCTATGATGATGATCTACACCTTGAAGATGATAGGAAAAGGGCAAGAGGAATAAAGAGAAAAGTACGAAATAGAGAAAGAAAGCTTAAAGGGAACATGGAGGCAGAGAACGAGAGTGAGAGAGTGATAGTGAGAGGTGTGTTTGTATTACTAACCATGTCGTCCTGCTGAAACGACCTCGGGCCCGTGCTGCCCTTATCTCCTGTCAGGACGAAGACGACCTTGGACCAAGTCCCGGCTCCCCAGTCGTGCCCGGTGTCCACCCGCACCAGGAACCGGCTGCGATGGCGTCGGCGGTTGCCGTGCACGTTCTTGATACTCCACTGAGAAAACAAAGAGACTTAGGTCTTAGGTAAAACACACTAGGATTTCAAATACTACCCTGACGCCGTGAATAGAGAGACGAAACCTGCTCAGTTCGTGTGGCCTGTTTTTGACACATGCTGAAGATATCAGAACACGGGACAATACAATTTGCTATACTAGGATCCATCTAGTAGGAAGCTCATGATTGCAGCTATAGAATGTTACTTTAAGTCATAAAAGATGAACATTGGGAGAGCGAAAGAATATCTGACAATCACTGCAGGCATCTCACCTTCTGCTCGTCTGCCTTGTCCTTCCTGCGAGCGGGATATATCATGACGAAGTACATCCCCATCACCACCACCATGGTGGTCCACACAGCGTAGTTGTTGACCAGGTCCTGGAACTTGGAGAAGACGGTCTTGAAGTTGATCCTGTTGGGTTCGGTCCCGCCGGAGGTACCGAACCCCGTCAGGTGGTTACACAGGCAGACCGTGTGGGCCAGGGTGGAGGCGGGGCTCACCTGGAAAATAGTATTAATAGTTGCAACCGTATACCTTTAGTTTACATTATGTACCTTCAGGAGTTTCCCAACCCCCTCCATGCATGCTAATCTCCTATCAGATTCGGTGGGGCAGCGGGCCTATGCTGGCCGCCTGTATGCATTGGCCTCTGTACCTAACGTTCTTGGATCGAACGCTGGATACAGGCGGCCAATGCATACAGGCGGCCAACATTAAGTCCCCTTGCCCCACCAAATCTGCTTGGAGATTACCTCCATCCACCAAAAAGTGGTGAAAAGACAATATCGAGAAAGACACTGGTATTTGTTTAAAGGTAGCAGAGCCGGGCCCTGGACCGTGTAACATAGAGGAACTTGCCGTAATGAAACAAGGGGCAAGATTCTTGACTAGGTACTTAGGTAGGTGAGAAGGAACTAGGACGTTAAAAAAAGCCCAAAGTGAATGAATGAACTTTATTGCTCGACAATCGTACATCGTACAATGTGTGGCAGTAATACAACAATACTACAAAACTAAATTATCTTATTACATTTCTCACTACAAACTACTATCTATACAGTATATGAGTCACAATATGTTCATGAATTGATGATTTGGTCTGTGGATAGAAGATTTACATTCCCATGCCCATGAAAGGCACACTTTTCTTTTTGGCCCTTACCCGACAGCCGTCTCTTTTCCATGAGCCCAGCTCTGCGTCTATCCCAGGATCCCAGAACACACAGTCCAGCCTCGTGATATCCACCGAGTAGGGACATTCCTCTGGTGGACAGCCTGGACAGATAGGGAAACAGAACACAACGGGTATAGCCGTGGAAAATCCAGCTATACATGGATAACTACACCTGGTGCAACATCCATCCGTTATTTTACATTGGGTACATTATAATCGGAAGAATGATCAGTTTGTATCATCCTGTAGGGTTCTTAATATTATGAGATGTAAATATTGAGTTAGTTTTATCAGTGTCTCCTGTGACGACACATAAGATGCAATATGTATCCAAACCCGGGCCCGTATAAGTGTCACATATTTTACAATTAGTCATAGATGTAATGTGTAAAAAAAAATTTCACAACTTAACTAGTACCGGTAACTAGCCTTCTGGTAGTTGTAACATTTAGAGAACGTATGACGTCACTTACCGTCCACCTGCAGCCCTATGGTGTACTCCTCCGTCCCGTTGTTCCCTGCCGTGTCCGGCTGCAGTACCGTGTAGGTCATGTGGACGTCGCCGTGGGGCGGAACAGTCTTAGCGATGAAGTCATCCCAGCTAAACTCCTTCCTGTGCGTTAAGGCATAGATTGTACATTATAACATTATAGGCTACCGGCCCAGTATCCTTTTATATCTTATGTATGAGCTGTCACTTTTGTATTCACCATAACATAATGAACTACGTAGAAAGACATCATCAAAAATATTATTCATAGTTCTAGACAACTTCACATATTTAGAGATCATTGACACACCATATATTAAAATTCTAAAGGATTTTAACGGACAATCGTTGATACCAAACGTCGTCTTACAATGATTTCCTTATTATGCTTTGTGTGAATCTTTTGCAGTGTCGCACATCTACTGACAAAAGATCTCCATCCTCTGAGAATGTAGCCTGGGTGTCATCCTCCGTAGTTTCCTCCGGCTCCCTAATGTCACTGACCTGGCTACGGGCGAAAACTACGGAGGATGGCACCCAGGGTAATGAAAATGGAACCTTACTTGAAGTCACAGTCCGTCTTGTTGGGGAAGTCTCCCAGCTTGCCGTACATGACGGCGGCCGGGTAGGGGGCCACCAGGCTGACCAACACTCCGTACGTCTGGTTCCTCCTGGCGCTGAAGGTCCGGAACACCATGGTGTCGTTAGGGAACGGGGAGTACTTCACCAGGCGGGGGGCGGGGAACATGTCAGGGGCGTTCTTCAACACCACAGTGATGTCCTCCGACAGGTCCTGCAGTAGAACATAAGGACTACATTTATTACCTCCATCAATCTTTTTTACAATTCTTAAATTTGTTTATCTGTGTTGTCCTTTCAAATGAGCAAACAGTGGTGTTTTGGGACACATAGAGACTGCTTTTGGATTCGAAGTTGTTTGGGATATCTCCTCAACAATTAAATTGGTTGCTAAAATATGTGTTGGGGATTTACATATTGCTTAGGCTTAAGCCGACGTTCTTGTCTGACAAACAGCATTTGTTAAAATCGTGGTAAAAGACATCACCTTGACTTTGAGGGTTCCTCTTCCCGGTTGCTTCAGCTCGATGTCCACGACCGACGACTTGATGTCCTTTGCGGACTCATCCCACACATACGGGTTCCGGTCATATCCAACGACCTACAATAAAACAACGGGTAGTTAGGATTTAACGGGTTCCGTTTATTGTGTGCCAGAGTGGCTTTCCTGAGCCGTCTTTAGGAAACAAACAGAAATACAACAGATGGCCATCAATGTCAATTGATGAGCATTCATTCTTCCTTTCACTTAAAAGCATTACTTTGAAATATAATCTTAAGGTTAAGGATATACTCAATGCAAGAATGATAGTTTATTCATTACCATACTGTCGTATATCAACACATGCTCTTGTAAATACACATTTCAATAACTGTAAATGCAGCAGTCACACACAAAGAAAGAAGCATCTGAAATTACAGTAAGCGCATTAAAAACAATTAAAACTATATCTACTTAATGCATTACGCAGTGCAAAGTACTTGCCTTCATTCCTGCATCTTCAGCAACTCCTCCTTCATGCAGGGCGTGCGGACCCGGGAACGTCACTCCTCCTGCATGCGCAGAGACAGCTGCCCCTCCCAGCCTTCCTCCTGAAGTCTTCTCAAGGACCATCTGGACAGCTCTGGAGCCGAGCTCCACGCGCCCAGCGCCGCCCTTGCTGTCCAGTAGAGCATCAGCGATGCTGTCCAGGTTCCTCTGCAATTCCTGGGTCACTTCTCTTTGCTGCGTGCAAAACACAGCAGGACTTAGTAAAGACGTCACGGAATACGAAAGCAAAAAGCAAGACCATCAGGATACGCTGGACAAACACCCGAAAACATAGAATTTTTCATTGTTGGGTACGCTGTGGTTACTTCATCTGTTGAAAGAAAATGGTCATAATGTTCATGCTAACAATCTGGTGATCAAATGTATGTCACTTAGATATCAGAGAGTTGAATATGCTTTATCTAGTATTATGTTTTCTAAAAAGAGAGTCTTACAATGGCCCATTGCCGCTCCTGTTTCTCTCGAAGTTTCTCCTTCATCTTCTGGCGGAACTCCTCCCGTTTACGCGGGGGAAGCCTGTGCAGAGCTGCGATGTCCTCCTCGTCCTCTGAAACTGCCTCCAAACCTCCCGACTCCATCAGGGATGCCACAGTGTCCACCATGGCTGGAGGAAAAGAAAACATGTCAGTACTTTGTTTTTTAACGTTTCAACTTTGCAGGACACACTAGACTTAGGCAAGAGTGTCAAACAAAAGACAGCCGGGAATACCTGCAGCCGTGGGAGCGAGTTCCTCCATGCTGGCCCCTCCAAGTGCACTTCGCTTGATGGAGTCTGCCATGGCTCCCACCACGTAACCTCCCTCAGCCTGTTCATCAACAATAACAACATCTGTGAGTGATTATGACCATTCTGTGAGTGATTATTTGTATTTGTTATTAGTTGTATTTTAGATTTATGTATGTTTTTATCTGGACAGGGGGCCTTGAAAAGGCACCGCCTGTTCCCCCTGTCCTGCCCTTGCGGCAAAGTTGAAATAAATAAATAAATAAATAAATAAACATCTATGGTAATTACGTTATGACAATGCAGGTATTGATATTTTCCACGTGAGATGACATCTGCGATGTTGCGAATTATACACATCAGCCTTGTTCATCTTTTTACCGAATCCCAGCAGTTAATCTGTCTTTTAAAACAGTTTATTTCCACCTGAAGAACCAGAAGAATAAGGATGGCATTAATGACATCATCCTTACCTGTGCATCTAACGGCAGTGTCCCACATAGAGCAATGACGTCCCTGGTTATCATTGCCAGTGTCTCAGTAGAATCTTCAGCTGAAGATGCGCGAGACAGCCTAGCGAGGGCTGCCATGGCGTCCGTGCAGGTTGTCGAGTCGACCTGAACAAACGAAAAGCAGCCTAGACGTTTTAGAGTGTTTAAGGGACCTTCTAGACAACAAGAGATCATTCGCGGAGTGTAAACAGACAAAGTATACTGCAAATGATCCTAACAAAGTCTGTACATGTACATGTAAATGTAGGTTAGAAAGGACCAAGTTTAAACTAAACAAAACTGGTCTTAATTCGTGTGTCTCACCCTTCTGTCCTCTGAGGAAGACCCTTTGTTGTCCTTAATATACGGAATGAGTTGATCCAGTATACTCCCAGGGTCGTCCTTGTCGTACTGCAGGTCGGCGATGGTGTTGATGGTTCTGGTTTGCTGGGGGCTGATTTTACTCGCCTCCGGTGGCTCCTGCGGATAGATGAAGACTTTTAGGAGTGGTTTGGTTTTGATGATTATCTACATGTACCCTAATTGTTGTTGACATGATAATAAGTTGCAGAGAACCAAAGGCCAATATATATAACTTCTTTTTAAAACTTAGTAGATGACTTTACTTACGTGTGAAACGAAGGTCACAATCGGTGTCGGGGGCGAGCCTGTGGTCGTCTCATCTAATTCTGAAAGATAAAGTCAACATCTGCAATCCCATTGTCTCGGTGCACCTTACCAATTAGTTCATTCACTATGGAAAAAAACAGTTACAGAACTACCTAACTTCTGCCAGAGGCTGGATACTTGGTTGCTTGATACTTTGTTTTGTGACAGTTGCACAATTGCTTGAATGTAATTTCAATTATTGCATCCACATGAGAAAGAAAAAAAATATAACGACATAATTTACCGATGGCATCCCCCTTTCTTGTAGTGGCCTTGAGGGAAGTACTGGTGGTGGAAGGAGCAGCAGAAGGCGTGGGCGTTTCAGTGCTGACAGTAGAAGTAGTCGGCGAGGTGGTGTACCCGGTGGTTGTAGCCGCCGTGCTCTTCACCGTAGTAGGGCTTGCAGGTGTCGTGGTTGGCTTTACCTCTGCAGTAATGTGTATTTGTACATGCCATTAGAAAAGCTGGTATATAAAAGTAAGGAAAAGTTAAGGTAGCAATGATAATTATTGTCTTATTATTATCAATGATAATCATCATATCATTATTAGCAATGATAATCATTATATCATTATTAACAATGATAATTATTATCCAAAAGATTTAAAAAACCTGGCCCTTTGCTACACACGCAAGTTGTTGCTTAGCTGATATTAGTAAAAAAAATAAATGTTTTTTTGACATGGCGTAATTGGGGGTCTGCCTAAATACCTCAGCCTACCTCAACCGGCAGTAATATGCGTGTGCTTTTGTCTAAGCGATTATGAATAGAGATGATACAGTAACTCTCAATATTTTTCGAGTTTTTTTCACTTATTACTTGTAATGGATCATAAGTAGAGTCGCAAATGTTCAAGAATTAGGTTATCGTCCTCATATAGGGAATGATACACCCCGCAAAATACCCAAATAAATTCATAAATATGTTTAGAGACGTTTCCCTGTATATCTGCTGAGTTTCCGTGCTGGACAAGCCTTTTTAATTTCCTTATTTTGATAAAAAAATTACCGCACGATGCGTTCTGGCAACTCGATGTAAACAAACTAGATGGCTAACTTTATTCCGCAGAGCGCACGACGCGCCGTAAAAGTCAGAGTAATAGTGGTTTCTAAACCATGGACACTTCATATAAGACCAAGAAGCGGTAGTTTGAGGCCGATCGAGGTCGGTTAAGGTATTTAGTCATACAGCGTAATTGGTTATAGTTATAATGACTGTCGGCACCGTGGTGGGTTGCAAAGATCCAAGATGGCGGTGAGAAGCACATCGGTCATATATCATCATGATCACTAAACATGTGAAGCTCTAAAGAAGCAGGTTCATTGTTTCTACATGCCGTTTCTCACATGTTGACTTCGTAAGAACCATGCAGCGACGGCCATTTTGGTGGGCTTAACATAGTCAAGTGAGTGCAAACTCTATCCTGAAGAAACCATAATGTATCATGTGTGTTATCATTTAGGATGTTGGGGTAAAGCGGCGTTACCTGCGCATGTTGTACCGTTCCCTGTAAACCCGTCCAGGCAGACACAGTAGTACGACCCTGGCTGGTTCACACAGAAGGCGTTCTCTGAACAGGTGTGCCTCCCGGAGCACTCATCGACATCTAAGGACAGAAAAGAAAAGGAAATTTTTTTCCGGCAAAAGACAAGATTTTGCATATCAGGCTTTTCTTCCACGTAGCACGACATATTATGGATTCATTTATTCTGACAATTATCATCATTAAAGTCGTCGCAGAACTCTGCATCTTTGAGAAAAAAATCTCAAGCAAATCAGTACGTTTCGTGACAATCTGGAGAAGTATACAGATAGCGTAGACATAAGTCGTCTTGCTGATTATTAGTTTTTTTATCTGTCACAAATATGCCGTACTCTGGATACCTCGCTATACTTTTGTGCTAACGATATTGTCACCTTCACATCCTGCTCCCATGCTGAAGCCTGGCAAACATTTGCAGTCATAGCTTCCGTTCAAATTGACGCATCCAACATCACGTCCACCACAGATTCCTGGGCTCACTTCGCACTCGTTTACATCTGTGGAAAAAATGACATGTTGTAATATTGCAACGGGTCCTTGTTGTGTTACTGGCTGCTGATATTTTCCTGTTACTGTGTACTTTTTTTCCTGTTCATTTTTGTCGTAGTTGATGTTAATTTGTACGGTTAACGATATTGATACATACCATTTACACCACTCATAAGTTAGTATTATCATGATTTAGTTAGTATTATCGTTAGATATTACCCTGGGCATACTGCATATATATGTAGGGTGCAAGATGAAGGGACTAGCCACAAATAAGACTAGCCATCTGCAAAAAAAACGTCGTGTAAAACCTACCAGGGAGCGTAGTTGAGTCGGGCGACGAAGAGCTCCTGCGGCCACGAAGAGACCCGCCCCAAGCGCAGTAGAATGGAAACCAGGCTAATCAATGAGCAAAACGTTACAGTATCACTCACCGTCACAAGCCAGACCATCCCGGTTCAGTGTGTAGCCGTGTTGACAGGAACACAGGAACCCACCGGGAGTGTTGGTGCAGGTCTGCTCACATCCTCCATTAGAGACCGCACACTCATCTGTGTCTGTCGTCAACAAGAATGCAACACGGTTAGCTTGGTAAGCCATGCACATTGTAAGTATTATATATGTATTCCGGTCTAATATGTGCGCAATCTAATTCACATCAAGGGCTAAATGTGGCAAATAAAACAGACTGTACTAACACACGGTCCTTTACTTAGGTGGATAGCTTAAATTTGCTATATATATATGTCAATTTAATAACTAATTTGACTCCGACCACTTCTCACCTCCACAGCTATGCTTGTCTATCTTTAACACATAGCCCTGTCGGCAGGAACAGTTGTAACTTCCTGGGACATTGCTGCAGTTGTGAGCACACCCACCGTTATCTGTTGCACATTCGTCAATGTCTGTAAAGGGTACAACAGCAGAGGCAATAAGTAAAAACCAGTAGGTTAAGAGCTGAAATGGTAATATTTTGTTTCCTTTACTCAGTATTCTAGAAAATATCAGACTGACAGAGTGTAAACTAAAGAGATCCTGTCGGCAGGAACAGTTATAACTTCCTGGGACTTTGGTGAAGTTGTGGTCACACCTGCCATTGTCAGTGGCACATTTGTCTTCTGCAAAGAGTTCAGAAAACAGACGAGACAAACAATTTTAGGTAAAAGTGCACTGGGTAAAGTTAGTGGTTAACCATATTGCTAACAAAAAAAAATTCTACATAAGATTATCGTACATGTTAATGTGGTTATTATTGTAATGAAACAATTAAACATTACGTGGTGATATCCACCAGTTCTGTCCTTTCATTGCTACATAATGTAATCCAACAATACAGAGTGTCTTTTAGTGCGTTAGTTACCATTAAGTAACTTTCCTTCTACTATGAAAAAAAGCGGTGGAATACATAATCAAAAAATGAATATGTCAAGAGAGGCCTGGAACCATTGTGATTTTTCCAGAGTCCTCCTGACTTTTTAAACATTTTCAAAGATAGACAGCACTCTGATAAAGCACCTCCAAACACATATGGCAGATTCGTACCCGACATATGTATACAAGCCGGTCTAGGAATACTAATTACATACTATTAGTAGAAGACTCGCTTAAGCCTCAGTCATAACCTACCGAACGTGAAACTGCGTGGTGTCTACGTGCAAAAACGTGGGCAAATGTTGGTGATCAGTAAGTGTTAAGTACGGAATCCGCCTCCGTACGTACGGAATCCAACGGATTTGGGAGCACGCAGACACGCCGTAGTACTTTAAGTGCATGCAAAGCTTTCTCTGCGTGCGGTCTGCGGAAAAATACTCGAATAAAAGAATTTTGAAGGCCCATTCTGAAAGTATGCCTACTTTACTTCCACGCCAACGTTAAGGTCATTTGGCCAAGAGATAAATAAATTGAATCAATGTAACAAATGGAGGAGGACAAGAAAAAACACAAGTGAAAAACAACAATATTGTCTTTACACCACTGCTTGGTATTGGTTAAGCCATAAAAACAATATATTTCATCCATATGGTATGGGCTGAAATATAGCAAATTAATACATATATTTCAGCCATACCATGGTATGCATGAAATATAAAAACAGCATGTGTCAAGCACACCACTACGTGGTGTGGTGAAGCCATAATCACTGTACACGTACCTGCAATCTCCGCGGCGTGGCAGAACTTCCACCGTCCAGTACTTCCCCACCCTGTGGAGTATCCTGCATAGGCGATGGGTAGCGGGTCAGGGTCCCTCCACTGCATGAACGGCTGAGTTTCGCCACCCCTTCCAACAGCAATGGTTCCGTCTGAAGACCAGGTTATCCAGAAGGTTCTGTACTCTGTCGGGGAGTTGATACCTATGGCCGAAAATAGAAATAAACATTAAAGTACGTTGCATTACCGGTACTAAGTATTAAATGCAAAAAATACACCGGATCCACAGCAATGTTGAGAAGGAACCAAGAACCAGTGTTCACCAGATACCTAACTTTATCCAGAACCATGCTCAGGCGGTAGTCCGCGTGTATTCAAAACCATGCTCGGGGGCAAATCTTCGATCTTGGATGTGCGGAGACTATTCAGAATCATGATTCAAACCAGGACCAAATCAGACATAGCTATAGATAGACACGGATAGAAGACTTGCCAGGTGTCGATTCCACCGCATGGCTGTGGCCTCGCATGCTGCGGCGTATGACAGACTGTCCGTTACTCCAGCCACCGATGACGATTTCATACATGTCCCCCAGGTTCTGTCTCTGGGCTGAGAGCGCGACATGGACGCTGTGATCGGCCTGCACTTCAAACGTGAAGCGTGACCCCGCCAGGCGGCGCAGCTCCCAGCGGTACCGTTTTACGGTGTCCGTGCTGGCAGTCTCACAACCTGTAAGAACACAGACGTTTCGCCAGTAAAAATACAAGGACTCATTACAAGTGAAGAAGAAATGCAGCTATATGCCATCATCTTTGGCGACCACGCGACTTCAATACTGTTCAAAATACTATGTTTGACAGGGCAGGACGCAATCCAACAGAATATTATCCGCCTGCGCAGCAAAATATTATAGACATGATACTACAGATAGACTTTGTAGATGTTCGGCGCTTTAAACACACAAAAAAAAAACACTGTGAAATATAGGTACGTGGCGTAGGCGTCACCAAGCCAGGCGGATCGACTATTATTTAATCTCTTTTCCTCTTCTCACCAATGTTGTTATTTAATATAATAATACAACTATTGCAGGAAGCTTAAAATCGGACCATAAGGTCATCTGTATTTCCCTTCAAACGGCGATTTTTCCCAAAGGTAAAAACTACTGGAAATTTAACGAAAAAATTTAAAAGATGCTAAATTTGTAAAAAAAGGGGGCTTTATAAGAGAATTTTTCCAGGACAATAATGGAACACGCGACCCACTAACAGTGTGGGACACCTTTAAGTGTTACTTAAGGGGAAACACTATGAAATTTGCTTCAGATAAGTCCAAAAAGTATTCAAATAAAGAAAGCGACCTGAACTAGAAAGGCCGACATTTGTTCAGGAGCAAATGCAGCAAATGGCTTTACCACATCCCGCGTACAAAAAAATAGACCTATACCCCTCCCGAATAAATGGATGTTTCCCGTGGTGTTCGACAGGGCCTGGGGACGTTCCCTTTCTCCTTACTTATTTATATTCTTATGTGTAATGTTGTTAGCAAAAAAAAATCAGAACCAACGAACACATTGAAGGACTGAATATACCTGTAACCCTGGAAACTAATGTATCACAATACGCCAATGACTCTAATTTTCCACTCCAACTTGAACTACAAGCACTACTACCGCTCAATGAAGATTTAAATGAATTTGCAATAATCACCGGTGTAAAACCAATTTTCGACAAGTGTATAATAGGTACTTTAAAATTAAAAATACACATTTGTTGCCCTTTCAAATGGACAAATGGTCCTGTACAACTCCTAGGGAATTCCCTGATACAACACAACTTTAATAGAAAAGTACAGAAATAGACTTTTTACAATCATAATGTATTTGGGTGCATTACATTTTAATTGGGAAAAAATAACAAAGATGATCAGGGCACAACCGTAAGCAAAATACTGATTTGCTTATTTACATTGTTATTAATGGTCATATTTATATACAGCGTTAAACATGAAGTTACACATGTGCCATGTCATAGGGAGCCTGATAAGAAGCACATTTAACAGGTTTTGTCTCATTGCGTGGTTTCCATGTGGTTCGTGACATTGTTGACATTAATCGTGAAGACCTCATAACTATATATTTCTGCTGGCTGTGGGCGAACTAATGAACGCATTTGCGGTTTTTTTTCTTGAAGCCACATTTTCCTGATCATTACGGTACTTTCTTCAGCGCCTTCGATACGTGATTTAGCCTTTGTGAAGTTAATATAAATGTGCAATTAGGCAAACATGTGCACATAAAATGTCGCCATTCATTCAATAAATGCAAAGCTTTCTGTGTTTACTTGTGGAAGCATGCGTGCTCGAGGACCTACTGAAACCATTTAATTTATTCTAAGACTCCTTAATCTTATAGTGAAGTTTATACGAATTGTAAAGAAAATTGCCCTCCTCATACTCAATCATAGAACCACAGAAAATTAACGGAATAGAGTAAGTTTTTTTTGCGTAACAATATTGTAACCTCTAAGTGTATTCATTTATTATAATATCTAGCCTTCGGGCAATTCAAGAAACATATTGATGATATTACTGATAAAGTCACTTACCTTGTTCCTGAGAACCATAAACTTGGGACAACGTTACACAAGCACAGCAAATGGCGAACACAAACTCAAGCTTGAGCACATCCATATCTTCCACCGTTACGTTTGGTCCGAAAGAAAATATTCCGACAAAAATGGAAACGACAAGGGTGCACCTAAAGCGCACCCTCAGCGCGACCGTACAGCCTTATACAGACTTTCGTAGTTTATAGTTGTCCCGTTGGGTTAAAAAGAAGTGAAACACTTTGTAAAAAGCTCGAAAAGACTACCAACACAGCTATAGTCAACTGTTTTCTTTTTTCTCTCACCCAGACGTTTTTCTCTGCGCGAGAAACATGACCACAGTTGACTGCGTTTGACTCGTGATACGGAGTCGCTGCCGACGGAAATTAATTTCGGGAGATGACATATTCAGACTGTACCCATTGCAAAGATGGGTAGAAATTGTCTTGAGAATTTTTTTTACAAAAAATTTATCTGACATTTATCCAAGTTAAGACACAAAATATTGTCAGCAGGATGTATATGTGTGGATGTATACATAAAAGATAATCCAAAACTGAATGGATGAACTTTATTCTTATATTCTAGAAGTCATTATTTCTTTATCACCCCTCATATGTTGCCGTGTCCCAAACATGTAATAACGTAGCATAGAGACATCTGTAACACAGGGACATGGATGGGATTAGAGTTAAGTGATTGAGTTTGAAATATTAATGATGGCAGCAAGTGACAACAATGCTCCATGATTACCTTTAATGACATCTGCTTATTACTTGTACACAATGGATGTTTCTATGGATACATACCGAATACCTATACAGAGAGAGAGAGAGAGAGGGGCGCGGACTCATGGGAGAAGTTAGTACACCGAACTGAACTCAGAGGTACAGAAGTACAAGTGTGTGTGTTTGTGCGTGCGTGCGTGCGTGCGCGCGCGCGCGCGTGTGTGTGTGTGTGTGTGTGTGTGTGTGTGTGTGTATGGTGTGTGTGTGTGTGTGTGTGTATGTGTGCGTGTGTGCGTGCGTGTGTGTATGTGTGTGTGTGTGTGTGTGTATGTGTGTGTGTGTGTGTGTTTATGTATGTGTGTGTGTGTGTTTGTACGTGCGTGCGTGTGTGTGTGTGAGTGCATGATGTCACCGCAGACGATATTAGTGTATTTGGGAATAAAAATTGCAATACGGAGAAGCAGAAGTAGCACAGCAACAGGCCCGGGTCTTTAACAAACAACCCTCACAACAACCACCGTTGCCATGGCAATGTTTGTTTTTATTATATTTCAGGTATGGATGAAATATATCGTGTTCTCTCATGTTTCTTCGTCGTCGTCGTCGTCGTCTGCCATTCCTTATAAATGGATTCAACTCTGTTATTTTCCAGCCAAATGACTTACAAATTTGTCATTTAGGGAGAGTGGGCCAATACCCCCAGGCGTTTTTTTATAATTTTTTTTAAATAAATGCCTTTGAAAATTTTTTATGAAGGTTTTTTGGGACATTTTTCGACAAAAAATTGATTTTTTGATCCTAAGCTCCTGGTATTACAACCAAATAAGCAGAAATTCGGTATAAGGGTACCTTGAACATGTGTCTACAGAATAGCAGTCACGTATTTGACATACACCACTTTCAAATGACTCATTTGGGGGACTTTAATTTCTATTTTCAGCCAAAAAAAAGGCCAAAAGTGCCATACCCGTTCCACGTTCGATCTAAAGAATGGCCCGTTCCATCTGCCGTTGGCCATCGAACACTGCTCAAACACATCGAACATTGCGAGTTACCTGGGGTCACGTTGCACGGAAGTCGTGCGCAATGACCAACGCATTCAATTTTATGTGCCTAAGATCATTGCGTCATCTACAATCACGACGATGAAATATGCCGACCATCCTAATCCTGAGTACCGCAAAGTGTTTCGGAAGGTATGTGTTGCGATGTTGCCGGGCCCTTAATAATGCAGTACCACAGACAAGCGGACATGTGATTCGTAAAATACGTCGATGAAGGTTAGACATCCAGGTAATACGATACGCCAAAAAGCAGTTACTCAAGCAACTGGATATGATTTTGAAAACGCCAGACGTGTCAGCTAGTATCCACTAGCTTTCATCAGTGACTGAGAGACCAGAGGGGAAATGCAGGTTTATAAGCACAACCTATTGATTGATATGCAAATGAAGTGAAGACAAATTTTTGGAAGTCGAAAATGGAACGATCCCCCGGATGATTGACGAAAGCGAATCGTCGGGGAGCAGTCGGACGAGACAGCGTTCCGTCAGTTCTTCGTCGCGTGACACAGAAACGTCTGGATTCACTCTCGACCTGAGGGCGACATCCACGGCACGTAAACAAGCAGATGCGTCCAGCGGTGAAGGCAAATGTGCAACACGTCCACGCACAAGGTCCAGGCAGCGTCATAAACATGAAAAGGACAAGCCCAAGAAAGGGGGACAAAAGACCTCGTCTTGTCCAACCAATGATCCTGAGTGGCTTGGTTTGTGGTTTTGTTTTTTGCGTATTTGTCCTAGTATGGGTTCGAATTCCTAGCAAATTGATGACGTCATCGGTCAAAATCTAAGATGGGGGACCATATAATTAGGTCTTATGAAACCATCTTTTTTCCACTAATTTTTCATATAAAATTCTTGCTTTTTTACACATAAAACGTTCAAGCATCTTTAATTCATTTGCATTGCGTTTTGAGGCTGCATCTTGAAAAAAAAAAGCAATTTTCGACATTCAAGATTTCTGATCCAAGATGGCCGACAGCTTAATTATGCATGTCTTTTTCTGACGTCATTTGACGTCAGTGTTGTTGCCAGCGGCAACAAAAGTCCTAGCAGACATTAATATTCTATCTTAGACACTTTTTGTTAAAGTTTGGTTGTATTCCTTTGAGTTTGAAGGAAAAAAAATTGACGGTTTGACAAAAAAAATCATATAAATGATGTCATAATGACGTCATATGACGTCATAATTACACAAAAATTGTTGTTAAAAACTATTATATTACTACATCATTCTCTAAAAATTTGGTGGCCCTACGATAAGTGGTTGTTGACTTACATGGGGCGGGCCTCAAAAGCCCCCTCCCCCCGGTCAGAGCATGCCCCAAAAAAGTCCGGTCTGAAAAGGGTTAACCCACAAAAACCGTTTAATTTGCAGCCCACTAATTGACAAGAACAGGGGTCCTTGGTGCGAGTGTCGGTGACGTCTCTCTGGTCCTACACACCTTGCACTAAACGTAAAAAGATTTTTAAAACGATTCCTTGTTCCACTGAAACGGTCAAGTCGTAATAAAAGATTAAAAAAGAAAAGCTTTATTTCTTGTTCGACTGAAAATGTCCAGTCAGATCCTTACCACGAGGTTTCTGAGCTCGGACACCTCCAACTCCAGCTGTCTGTCTGACATGGTGACGTGGACCAGCGG
Source organism: Branchiostoma belcheri (assembly GCF_001625305.1). Taxonomy (NCBI): domain Eukaryota; kingdom Metazoa; phylum Chordata; class Leptocardii; order Amphioxiformes; family Branchiostomatidae; genus Branchiostoma; species Branchiostoma belcheri. Next base: position 73,503 of record NW_017803952.1, on the reverse strand, counting down.
CATGAGGACGGCGCACACCAGCACCCCGCCCAGACAGCCTCCCGCCAGGAGCACCAGTCCCGTCCGCCGCCCGCCCTGCCTCTTGTACGGCCTGGTCAGACCCACACCAGCTAGGGAAGGGACGAAACCTAGATGGAATGAAACATCATGCATGTTTTAATCACAAATGCAGCGATGAATGTTGAATAAAAAAAAGAAGCGGCTATTTTCTCCGGTAAAGAAACGGGGCTGAAAATTTGCCGTAGAAAACTCTCCAGAATAGCCTACGTTGCCCCCCCCCCCTCGTGATCCATCGTAGTCCACTCCCCACGTACTGGTAGTTTTTTGGCTAAAACGGGTAGAGGGTGTCTGTTGATATTGCCTTCTTTTGCTGGTAATGAGGCTTTTACATCACGGTGAACTTAAAACACTCTGTTCCTCCTACCGCGCAATAGATTCCCAACGAATTTACAGTTGTTGTAGTTCCGTGAGTGTATAGGGTTATAGTTAAGTGTTGTTGTACCAGCCACTTACACTATCTATTTATAGCCTCCTTTGCAGACTTGTAGGGCGCGGTATTCATTTTTCGGGGAGCCCGACAGCGAAACCGTCCATCCCTGGCAAAACTCCCTCGGCGGCAAAAACGTCCGAGACCGATTATAGCTAAGTTTGTCTGGTTCAAAGATAGGGAAAAGGCTAGGTTAGCTGCCAAAAATTTAAAGAACACAGAAATTGGTTTATCGGAAGACTTTCCCAGACAAATCAGAGAAGTGAGGAAGAAGCTTCTCCCTGTGTTAAGAGCGGCACGTAATGCGCAACCTCCTAAATATGCTGTCTTAAACGTGGACCAGCTGTATATAGATGGAGTAGTTTACAAGGGCCCAGAAGCAAAACGCCCATACGCAACTTAGATTGATGAACTGGTTTATAGTTACCCCTCTAATTAAGACGGACGTACTTAGTTGGTCTATTTGTTTATTTATATTGTTTCATTATGTCATGTAAATTTTTTGTTTCCACGGATCCGATTTCATGCTTAGTACTTGACATTATTTTCATTCTTTTTCTTGCCACATTTGATGAATCAAAACAAAGGCTAAAATCTCGCCCCTTTCTGTGACATGAACACCAAGATTGGTTCTTATAATGCAAATGGTCTAGCAAACTCTCGTAAAAGAAGAGAGGTGCTTAATTGGCTTAAAGAAAAATCTCATGATATAATATGTTTACAAGAAACCCATTCAGTACTTAAAGATGAAATGACTTGGAAACAGGAATGGGGCGGGACAATCGTCTTCAATCACGGGACAACAAATCAACGCGGTGTTTTGATATTATTTAAAGAAAATCTCAACTTTACCATCAATTATTCTATGAAAGATGATGATGGGCGATTCTTGATACTAGACCTATCTGTAAATGATCTGCATTTTTGTATTTGTAATCTGTATGCACCAAACACAGATGACCCTAATTTTTTGATAACATAGAAAAATTGATAGTTAACCTGAAATTAAATCACAGTAATTTTATTATCGTTTGAGACTTCAACACGGTACAGAATGCGACTTTGGATAGAGCCGGACAAAACCCAGTAATATACCACCCAGATGCACAACGAAAAATAAACGAACTGATATTTGCTTTAGATTTGGTAGATATTTGGAGACATAAACACCCTCACACAGTCAGGTTTACTTGGCGAAGAGGAAGGCAAGCCAGCCGTCTGGATTATTTTTTAATATCTTTTTCACTTCTGGTGGATATTTCAAATATAAAAATTTTAGACAGACTCAAATCCGATCATAAATTTATTTCACTTGATATTCAAAACATAAGGCGTACGCGTGGAAAAAATTACTGGAAGTTGAATCAAACACTATTAAAAGATAAAAACTTTCGGAAGAAAACTGAAAAATTTATAGAGGAGTTTTTTCGATTTAATGTAGGCACGACTGATCCGTTAACGGTTTGGGACGCCTTCAAGTGTTGTTTTAGGGGACATTGCATCAAATTTGCCTCTGCAAAACGAAAAGCTTTTATCTCAAAAGAAAATGATCTTCAAAAACGGATAGACCAGCTAACCGTGATAATAGACGAGACTGATTTGCCGTCACAATCTGTTCTTGACGAACTTAGTGCACTGCAGAGTGAATTAGAAGAATTATATGAACAAAAACATTCAAAAATTTCTGGATTGGTACCAAACTATAAAAAATGCAAAATACTAAGAATAGGAACTTTAAGGAATACTAACTTTACCTTACCATGCAATCTCCCTATCTTATGGACAGATGGACCGGTAAAAATGCTCGGAGTTGGGATCACCGGAGACATAAATAAACTCACAGACAATTATCAAGATAGGTTAACTAAAATTGATAGAACCCTCCAGCCTTGGAAAATGATACCCATGACACTTTATGGTAAAATCACCCTCATTAATACCCTTGTGGTCTCGCAATTTACCCACTTATTTTTGTCTCTACCATCCCCCGGAAAAACTTTTTTCCAGACATATGAGCAAATAATTTTTAAATTCATATGGAATGGTAAACCTGAAAAAATTAAACGTAAAATCCTTTATAATACGTATGACAAAGGAGGTTTAGGACTAATACATTTACCTACATTTGACCTTACTCGTAAGGCTTCTTGGGTTCCAAGAATGTTCTCCCAGGATGACTCAAGTCGTAAATCCTTCTTAGATACATCGTCCGGGATATTTAGTAGACATTTGTACCCGTTTTTACAACTGTCCTTGGGGAAAGATAGCGCAACTTTCATGCCACCTTTATGTTCTCTGAGTGATACACTTTGTAAAAAGATACCCACTGATCACATGAATAATGTTTTTAATAGACTACTTGTCTCTCCTAATCCTTTCTTTAAAGATGTTCTTAAAGCATGGCTTTCTTTCCAATTTAAACCTCCCGAAACCGTACAAGAGATACAATCACAACTCTTATGGTGCAACTCAAGTATTGTAATTGAAAATATGCCTATTATATGGGAAAAACCTCTTAAACATGGAATCTTCTTCATTAATGACCTTTTGGATACTAATGGACGGTTTTTATCTTACAATGGCCTTCTTGCTAAATTCGGTACAGCATTTGATAAGCTAGAGTACAATCAGATATTATCGGCAATACCGCGAAACTGGAAAAAAAAGCTGTTAGATAAGACACCAGTAATAGGCCCTATCTTACCTCATATAGCAAATTACTTATGGTTGAAGCCAACTAAAATAAATAAAATCATCTATACATCTTTTTTGCAATCGGAAAATAGTGCTACAAACCCACTGAACATACAAAGACACTGGGAGGATGGATGTAATATAATTATCCCGTGGAAATTGGTTTTTAAATTAATTTATGCCGTGACTATATGCCCGAAACTAAGAATTTTTCAATACAAAATGTTGCACAAATTGTTAGCCACAAAGAAAATGTTACACATTTGGAAAATTCTAAATAGCCCTAATTGTGCATACTGTGAGGAAGTAGAGACCATTAGGCATTTATTCTGGGACTGCCCGAAAGTTGTTACATTTTGGACTGATGTAGAAATATGGTTTAAAACAACAGTAAATAAAACCTTACATCTGGACTTCCAGAAAATTATTTTAGGTGACATATCTGAAAACTGTAATGTGATCTAGAATTTGTTAATTCTATTGGCCAAACATTATATTTTCATACAGAGAGACAAAAAACTTGTTGTAAATCATTACATTTCGTATGTAAAGAAATATTACAAGACAGAATATATGATAGCAGAGAGAAGAAACAAATTAGATATTCATTTTCGTAAATGGGAGGCTTTCCCATTAAATATTGTTAATTAGTACGCTGTTATCTTCCATTTGTTCTGCTTCTTCTCAGCCTGTCCATATTACCTGTCATGTATTTTCTATCTGTTGTTGACATTGTGTTATTTACGTTCCAATTATCGAGTTTGTTGCCATTATTTACTTCTTCTTTTTGTCTCCCCTGTTGTTGCCTAATTAGTTGATTTATATATATTATTGACTTTGGTTGTTATTATTTCAAATTTCATCTTACTGTATATTCATATTGCTCTGTCATCTGTATTATGCTAGATCAAGTACTATTATTTCGAGTTTATTTCCCTGCTATTATCCTTGTTTTATCTCGATTGTATTTTTGGATCCGTGGATTATTTCTCTGTTACCATTATGTTATTACTTTTTGCTTTGTTCATGTCTTGTCTGTTCATGTTTTTGTATTTCGAAATGCTAATAAAAAAATTTAAAAAAAAAAAATCGTCCCTCCACGGCGTATTTAAACTGACTCGCGTCGCTCCCCGAAAAATAACGCCGCGCCCTACAAGTTTGCGAAGGAGGCTAATCTATATACAGTTTTGCTCTGGTTTCATCGAAGGCCGTCTCAAGGTCGGCCAGCCGACAGTTCGAAAGCTTTTCGTAGTTGCGTTTTAGATACCCTAAAGCACCTCCAAGTGAAGAGTGAAGGTACTGCAGCCTCTGGCTTCGTTAATCAGGCTACATCTAGCAGGTGACATGACCGCACTGCAGGTATATGTACAGGTACCTGTCTGGCACAGTTTTTTCGCTGCCCGTGGCCAAAGCTCTATAGACACACTCCTATGCCGACTAAAACGTTCCCTTCGAATTCTGCAGAAACGTCTAGATGGCCAACCGTGTCTGACATGTCTATAGTATACTCTTTCTGAGGTGAGTTTGATTGTGCAAGGTGGACGTAAGCCATTGGCTGCAGTACTGTCACCTGTCACTGGGCGGCGCTGAATCATGTCGCGGTCAAGTGCTTTCTGATTGTGCACAGTGGATAGAAGCCGCTGTACGTTTATGGTCTCATTCATGTATTACTCCGAGTGTACCCCCTAAAAGAGTACCAAGTCAAAAACTAAACGGCTGTGTGAACGTGTGTTTTTATTGGTGAGAATTTTCCCTTTAGCCAGCCCAACTGGCGTAAAACGTCAAAGCGGTGAAAGCTTGTTTGTAACTGATGAAATTAGGACGTAATTGTCGGCAGCCGCGCGCTAGGTCGGACGTGCACAGTCCAGTGTTGTGAGTTGTGCGGTCGTAGGTTTGCAGCGCGGAAGAGCCTCTTGCGGGCAGCCGCTAAGTGCAGTTTGTAATTCCCATAAAAAGGGATTGTGTGTATAGAAGTCGTCGGCAATTTTTTAATGAGACGTAGATTAAGTGTTGTTAACATAGCATGAAAGATATCAATTGATTTAATGTAGGATCATAGGGAACACGGCATCGAAAGACAGTCATTAATGCATGGTTTCTAATGTATCGAAAAAACTCATGAATGAGACCTTAATTTTCTCACCTGTGTGAGTCCGCATGTGTTTCTTCAAACTATCCAGCACACTGAACTGTCCGCTGCACTCCTCACATCGGTACGGTTTCTCGCCTGTGTGAATTCTCATGTGTTTCTTAAGATTAGCCAGATCGTTGAACTGCTTACTGCATTCCTCACAACTGTATGGTTTCTCACCAGTGTGGGTCCGCATGTGCTTCTTCAGACTTCCCAACTCACTGAACTGCCTCCCACATTCCTCGCAACGGTACGGTCTCTCACCAGTGTGAGTCCGCATGTGTTTCTTCAGATTACTCAGCAGACTGAAGCCTTTGTTACATTCCTCACATCGGTAAGGTTTCTCACCTGTGTGAGCCCGCATGTGTCGCCTCAGATAACTCAGGTAACCAAACACCTTGCCACACTCGCCGCACTTGTGGGTACGCGGAGAATCCTGATCTCCATGTCCATTCTCTCCCTTCTCTTGTTTCAGATGAGATTCAGGTTTGGTCGCCATGTTGGTCAAACTCCTAACCCTACAGGAACAAGTATGATTTGTCAATTTAATGGAATTTAAAATATGGTATAAGTGTGGACTCACGCCGATAAAACATCATATATATATACAAAACATATTCAGAACACGGCATATCATACAAGGGTACACCACTGTAGTATCTTACAAAGCAGCTACACTAGAGAACCACTCCAACTTACCCAATATCATTCAAGATATATGCAAAATATACAAAATGTACTCGTTACATGATGCACATAATATATAACCTTTGTCGGCCGATTTAAAATGTAACCTAAAATTAGGTGCCACATGGCAGTACTGATAGCAAGTAAATACAGAAAAAGAAAATAATAGTCGGCACTTACCAAGATGCACGGACGCTCCAAAGTACTGCACGGTGTTTTTTACGACGGCACAGATCCTCACGGCTGCAGAGTCAGTACTGACAGAAACAGAGCAGTCAGGGACGCGTTTATATAGGGACTGGGTGGGTGGATAAAACCGGTCCGGTGGGTTTACTGAAGAACGATACAAAGGAAAGCGCCATGCTGATTTGCATAGGAGAAATCAGACAATCATTAGATAAGAAATCATTAGATAAAGATACAATCAGTTGGGAAATAACGATAAAGACAACAACATGCATGTTAGGTGTTTTATCTTGTTCAAACTGAGATGAAAGGAAGATTGTCTGCATACAATGGGGGATGTTTCGTGTCGGCAGACTGTTAGATCTTATTTCATGAAAGGTCCATAAATGGCCGTTATAGTAGTATGAAAATGTATCAAACACCTAGCTTTATAGCTGTTAGTAAATTCTTCAATCAAGACGGCCAACCATGACTACGATCAATGCCTTGTAGCTCTAACCTATTTTGCACACAATGCAAAACACGTCAGGTGGTTGAACAGCGACTTTGGAGCGATTCTGCCTGGCGCGTCTGACCAAGAAATAAATTTCAGAGTCGATAAATGCTTAAAGACTGAGCAAAATCCATTTCAGAATAAATGTCTTCTCTAAGTTTTAAACTGACGTGTTCAAATTAATATACTCGTATACAAAAAATCCATTGTGATTAAAAAAATCTAATTCTACACACTATAGTCCCAGCAAATAAAAAAAATCTAAAATGACTTGAATAGCGGGCAACACCCTTATTAATTAGGAAAAGAGGACAACTTGGTCAAGACGGTGAACGCACCATGTTGCATGTGCTGATTTACATAGGAGAAATCAGACAATGTCCGTAGAAAAGGGTACACGACGGTTTTCACGACGGCACAGATCCTCACGGCTGCAGAGTCAGTACTGACAGAAACAGAGCAGTCAGGTGCGTTTATATAGGGACTGAGTGGGTGGATAAAACCGGTAAGGTGGGTTTTACTTGATTAGGAAACTAAGGAAATTATTCCTTACATGTGTCGATTTGCATAGGGGAATCAGACAACATCATTAGAGAAAGATACAATCAGTTAGACAATAACGATAAAGACAACAGCATGCATATTTTGTGTTTTATTTTATTCTTGAAACTGAGATCAAAGAGACGATTGTCTGCATACAATGGGGGCTGTTGAGTGCCAAAAAATTGTTAACTCTAATTCAATGAAAGGTCTAAAAAGGGCCATTATAGTAGCTTGAAAATGTATCAAACACCTAAAGAAGACAACTCTTTCCTTTTTTTATTTATTGGAGAAATTGAGATGCCGAAAGTTAACCAATCTCTAACAGCTTCATTATGTATCTTACACAACACTTAAAAAGAAACAATATTTACCAACATTCTAGTGCATCTAGAACTACGATATATGCTGCTAACTAAGCTAGATTCTAAGGATCTAGTGCTGTGTGCTTAGTTAAAAGTAAATCAAAGAAAAAAAGTTACCTAAGTAAGTGCTATAACAGACGGACCATGAGCCTTGATGTCAAACTAACGGTCTCTTACAGTGTAACTATGTCACTATTGTCTAAACAGTCCACAGTCACATTTTACACACGACTTCTAGTTCTAATCAACAGGCTACGGAGCATGCATTCGTAATTTTACAATGGAGACATGTACACTACTGAAACATGTACACTACTGAAAGAAAACAGTAAATAAGAGGTCACGTTGATAAAAGATATCTACAAACCTCTCTTACGACTGAAATGATACCAAGAAATAGTGATAAGTTTGTGATAGACGACAAGGGCCCAAGAGTGATATTAATCCTTACATGGACACCGGAAAGTCTTCGCTGGTGTGAGGTTGTATGTGGACAAACTGCCCAAAAATTTTCTACATTTCTCACATGTGTGAGTTGTTAACATTATGCATTTGCTTCGCAAATGTTACCATACTAATTAATTTGTATAATACCTTCAAACCTTGCTGCTGACACATATGATGCCAGATGATGTTGTGTTTACACAGACTTCGGCAGGCTTTCATCGGTGTGAGTTTTCATGTGGGTTGTCAGATCACGTGAATATCGAAATCAGATTCAGATTAGACAACTGAGTAAACTGTCTGCTACACTCCCCACAATTGTATGGTTTGTCACCAGTGTGAGTCCGCATATGTGTCTTTAAATGTGGCAGTGTCCTAAACGACCGGCTGCACTCCTCACATCTGTACGGTTTCTCACCAGTGTGAGTCCGCATGTGCTTCTTCAGATGACCCAGCCTACTGAACTGCTTGCTGCACTGTTCACACTTATAAGGTTTTTCACCAGTGTGAGTCCGCATGTGTTTCTTTAGATCTGACAAGTTATTGAATGACCGGCTACACTCCTCACATTTGTACGGCTTCTCCCCAGTGTGAGTCCGGATGTGTGTTTCCAGCTTACTCAGTGTTATGAACTGCCTGCTGCATTCATCACACCTGTAGGGTTTCTCACCCGTGTGAGTCTTTAGATTACTCAGCTGACTGAACCGCCTGTTGCACTCCTCACATTTATATGGTTTCTCACCAGTGTGGGTCCGCATGTGAGTGTTCAGACTACCCAGGTCTGTGAACCGCCTGCTACATTCCTCACACATGTAGGGTTGCTCACCCGTGTGGGTTCTGATATGCCTTTTCAGCTCACACAGCCTACCAAACCACCTGCTACATTCCTCACATTGGTACGGTTTCTCACCAGTGTGAATCCGCATGTGTCTCTTCAGAGTACTCAGCAGACTAAAGCCTTTCTTACATTCCTCACACCTGTACGGTTTCTCGCCTGTGTGAGTCCGCATGTGACGTCTCAGATCAGTCCGTTTAGGAAATTCCTTGCCACACTCGTCACACTTGTGGGTACGCGGAGAATCCTGCTTTTCATGCCCACTCTCTCCCTGCTCTTGTTTCAGGTGAGATTCCGCTCTGGCCGCCATGTTGGTCAAACTGTTCATCCTAAAGGAAGAATGCAATATATCATATCGATGGAATTGACAAGCGTGTATACTGTATAATAGTGGATAGCATGTACACTGTTTTTGTCTTCGGGCACATGGTTTGGTATGATAATGGTCACATTTTAAAAAAGGAAACATTTGACAATCTTAGCATAGACAAGTGTGGAAAGCAAATGGAACACATAAAGTTCTTCGCGGCCAAGTTTAACATACAAGCCCGTAGTCAACGACGTGCAAAAACCAATGCCTCCATTTTATGGAGGTTAACATAGGAAAACGAAATCATAGTTGACACTTACCAAGATGCAATAACGCTCCAAAGTACTGCACGATGTTTTCACGACGACACAGATCCTCACGGCTTCAGAGTCAGTACTGACAGAAACAGAGCAGTCAGGGACGCGTTTATATAGGAACTGGGTGGTTGGATAAAACCGGTCCGATAGCCTCTACTTGATTACGAAGCAAAAGAAACTATAACATGTTACATGTGCTCATTTGCATAGAGGGAATCAGACAACACGTCCAGACAGATTAACAAGATATGGAATGGGAGCCTTTAAAGAGAAGGCTAAGACTACAAGAGGAATTACAATAAACTGGGGCATACTTTTATTATTTGCTTTGCAATTAATGAGGGGAAATCAGGTGTCAACAAGTGCACGGACGCATGGGTCTATTTACGGTGTGCAGTTGTATAAGCCATTTCTCTGTTGATCGTGCCCGTGCGTTTATCACAAAATTAGACGACAATATGAGAAAAAGGTCAACACTGATACAAAATAAACATACAAGAGCCACTGATTAAAGAGTCGCGTGTATTCAATTGTGCGAAAGGAGTCAATTCAACCAAACGATTGCTGTTGATTGGTTGTACAAACAACTCCCCCCCCGTGTACACTATATGACATCCAGTAGATTTCTAGCGGGAACCAATCATAGGGCTGCTGACGCGTCACCGACTAGCGGCTATTAGCACCTTGTTTCATGTAAATGCCATGAACTCAACCAGTTTCTTGTTTACTTCAGTACTAAGTACTAGTACTTCCACAATCAGTTAGTAAAGTCATACCTTAGTAAAATCTACTTTGATGAACGAATCAAAACGGGACTGTAGACATTAAGTTTTACACATTCAAATGTGGCTGCACTAGCGCTAATGGAGCGACCACTACGTACGGGAAGGAACGGATCTTAGCGAAGCCGAGATTTGTGAACCAAACCCAACCCATCGAAGACGGGCCGCCAAACATAAAAATGGAGGGAAATGACAGACAACAAGCCAACAAAGACAACATCACCAGACCAACAAACTTGGAAAACACCACTTCAAGCGCTAACGTTGTAAGAACTGTGGAACCTCAAACTAGTATGTTCCACAAACTAGTATGTTTGCGTCAGCGGAAAGGCTGTCGAAGTAACCACTACATGAAAAACTGCGACGAAAAAGTAACATGGGTTCGTCCCAAATCTAGACGCAAGTGAGCTACAAAAGTAATAGAACCTATGCATCTTGCTTGCTGTCAACTTACCCGTTAAAGATTGAACCGATACATGTACGTACTATAACTTGCCAAACCCGGCCAAAGACGACTACATTACTGTTACTCTTTATTTTGTGCTGTATAATGTATATGCGTTACATTATCTATCATTGTCATTTCTGTGAATTCCTTAAAACATCTACTGTTAGTTTGTGTAACATTACGTAGTGCTACAATCTGCGTAAAAAGTGGGCTTCATTACGTGTTATCTGCTAAGTCGTGTTGGTATTGAAAACTGTTTTATTGTGCCGTTCTTTAAAAAAACAGCCAGCAGAATTATGAAGATACTCGTTCTCAATACACATGCTGCAAACTAAAGTAATGGCAGTCCTACGAAAATTCTGTTTGTAATGTATAAGCGCTTTATGTCGACGTACAATGGGTGTGAAATACATGTTTTCGCCCATCGTGTGCCACCGGTTCGGTGGTAATTGGCTACTTTACAAGTGAAAGATCCGCGTCCGTGGGCCTTGATAAATTATTCAAATTATTCAGCAGCCCTCTGATTGGTCCCCGCTAGAAATTTACTGGATGTCATTCAGTGACGACGCGCCCCCCCCCCCCACCCCACACACACAATCTATCATAGATCATAGCAGGCTGAAATCCAGTCCAGTCCAGCATACTGTAACTAATACACAGTTCATTTTACATTTTAGGCTACTCATTACACTTGGTATCGGCCTGGCTATAACTGTGTTCCTTAGAATAGTTAGGATGAAGCTGTTCGGGTCTGTATCCAGAGCCCCTCTTGGCATTCTCCTTACTCCACCAGGCCTGCGCACGTCTTGATTTGAAGGCGGCGCTCCTTTGTCTGACCCTGTCCGCCTTTGCTTTCTTGTCAGCCCAGCTCAAAAACTTGCTAGCTGGTCTGCCTGGGCGCAACTTGCAACCAAGAGTCGCTAAAATCCTCACGATGGATTCCCCCATTCCTCCCACGGCTACCGAATGCGCCGCGCTAGCTGCCCGTCCAGCAGCATTTCTCTTCCATGTCTTGGACTTGGGTACCGACTTTAAGAGGACTTGATGTGTGGCTTCGCACTTGTTGTTTGATCGAAGGTTGCGTTGTCTCTGCACCATTTCACCCGACAACTTGTACTCGACGGCCGTCATGAGGGCTGCCCTGTCGTCGGCCGTCATGCACAAGTACCGTCCCCACGGTAGGTGTTTGGGACGGTACGTCGGGTCATTCGGTCGGGCCTTGCAAGTTGATGACAGGTCCTTGCATTTTGTATGGTTTCCACTGAAGCAATCTAAGATATTGCTTTTTGCTCCAGACACAGCGGCGTAGAACTTGGCGTGGTCTGTAGGATGACGCCGTCTTGCCGCTGCTAGCTCTGCCTGGCAGCGTCGGGACAGAGCGTGGCCCAGAATGTGACAAAACCGGGTTTTCTTTGCGACGACGCCCGACGTCTTGCACTTAGAGCCAGAGGGGATTGGCTTTCCCAGGATGATCTGCGGACTCAGTTTGAGTCTGAAGACAGCCCTTCTCTGTCCACGCGACACATGGACGGTGCAGTCTTCCTTTTCAATTGAGATGCCTCTTTCCCACATCTCTCCTCCAATGACGCGGTGATCTTTCTCGCCACCGTGGGTGGAGGAGGAAGGGTTTGGATCTTGCAGATTGTCTTCGTGTCGCATCCCTTTTAACGCGCAATAAGTTTCCCGGAGCTTGTTGTATGTTTCTTGCGCTCCCTCGATTACTTTTCCATCATTGTCAAGCAGCAGCTTGGCGAGCACGACAGGTGCGTCACCCAGCATGTCCCATGCTACCTGAGCACCCATCACCCTCTCGGCGTTTCCGATGGGTTCTGCCGGGTCAAAATTCGCAGAACAATGTCCGTCGTGGCCGGGGCAGGGGTTTTCTACTCCTTGCGCTCTTAATGACTCCCCGATCTTACAGAGTTTGTTGGAGAAACCATACCCTATCATCAGCTGGTCATCTGTTTCGGTCTCCATCACGGGCATGGCAGCTTGCGTCGCTCTTTGCGTCACGCCATAGTAACTGGGGTTGTTGTAACAACCGTCGGCGGCTGCCGCGACTTCCACAGGTTTACCCTCCTCGACATTCTTTCCCCGTATCTTCATTACCCCTCGGAGTTTTTCTCTGTTTTCTGCGAGAGCCCTCTGTAAGATCTTTTCAACAGAGTCACACACTGTCGTGTGCAGGTTGTGCATGGACGACAGGCTGGGTGTGCGTACGTCCATACTACTCAGCAACGTTTTGGCGGCGGTTATGCCGATGCCGATCTTCGTTAGCGCAACTGTGAACTGGATGTTCTTTTTTGCAGGCTTTGGTCCTCTTGTTTTTCCGGGGAGGCGGTCGCTTTCCTCGTAGAGCTTGACAGGACCCAATCTGAAGCCGCACTTCCCACACATCAAAGTTTCTTGGAAAACAAAGCCGCGTGCTCTCTCCCCATCAGCGGGCATTACGAAAAGCGGTACCAACCACGTAGGACTCTCATGGGAGTGCTGACTCATGAAGTCATTCATCAAACGCATAAGGAGGGGAACATGAAATGAGCGCTCGTCCGGAATGTTTTCTTCACTGCTATCACATTCCACGTTTAACTTTTCTAGTTCTGTGGGGTTGGACGGAGCAGGTCGCAGCCTACCTGGGGTAGCGTTGACGTCCTCGTCACGTGCCCTTTGCCACACGTCCTTCTTGTGACGCCTTATCTCTTCAACTTGCTGTTCGTCATCTTCAGTGAGAGCCCGTTTCTTTGCTGGACTGTGCTTTGGCTGAAAGCGTCCCTTATGTGGGTGCCCTTTGTCCCGCCTCCTCTTTCTCCTGAAGGTGTCCCCAGCCATAGTATGGAGCCTCTCACTACTCTACTCCGGTATATACTCGCGTTTAAACAAAGACAATATACTCAGGACACACTCCTCTGACACCCACCAGACTGACCGATCGAATGACTGTTTTCGAAAACGTCACGGGGGTCAGTAAAAGTTAACTTTTCTTTCCGGTCTGAACCCCTGTGTACTTTGCCCCAAAACTGGTAGGTGGCGCTTTCACACCAAATATCACTGTCATGTTCTGACACCTGTCAGGGGCTAATGCGTTGACGTGCGATGCCCAAACTTTCACAGATGATGGAGAAGATAGTATTCTTTCATTTAATGGATTATTTTATTAATACATTATACTTAACTGTCACTGAACGACGGGCGCAATAAGAGGACCATTCAGGCTCATCCCGTTTGTATTGTCGGGTGGAGGTCAGTAAGGTGTAGTACCTACATCCGTCACTAGTCAGTGCTTTAATTACACCATGTCACGGCCAGGTGCCGGGTACAATTTGTAAATACGAGTAAGGTGGCCATGTGAATTACCAGGCACAAAGACAATAAATCTAAAGTCATTAAAACAAACGAGAGAAGTTTTATCGTGAAAGTGTTATTCTCGACATTTTTGTGAAGGTGTAATAGAAAGGCTTTCTCTACAACTAGTAATACATGTATCTAACAAGGGATGGAGAGGGTCAATGACGACCTAGAAATGGGTTCCTGTTTCTGATCAAGCGAAGTTTGGTCATACGTCATCTCATCCTTTCATTGCCGTAAAGGGCAAAGTCCCACCATGGTCCAATGCGTAGAATTAAAAGATTAAGCAGGCAAACAGTGCACGTGTGTGTGTACAAAATATAACGTCTTCGTGTGGAAACGGTGTATTTTGGGGAACATTAGAAAGACGACAGTGTTGGATAAGTTTCTCACTCAATCACAATGCGAAGTTCGTCATACATCATGATCATGATGGCAAACAATGTACATTTGTGTGTACAAAATATGACGTCTTCGTATACAAACGATGTACATGTATTTTGGGAACATTAGAAAGACTACAGCGTTGGGGAAGTTTCTGACTAAGTACCACTTTAGTTTTGCAGCGACACCACGCGCAAAATGTCTAGCCATATATAGATTTCCTCACACTCTCGGACTTCAGAAGGTACTAGTACGAACAGGTGACACTGACACCACCTGTACTGTGGTTTCGTGGTACATCTTCCCATTTCCTCAGCGTTTCCAGACGATAGTTTACTCAAAGAAAAAACCCGTGCGGAAGGATATAGGTGATAAACAATAGCCCGGGGATAAAACAGGATTGGACGTGCTAGTAATATAACATTACGTCACCTCCTACTTTCCCGCCCCAAGTTACCTGTCCAACGGGGTGATGCAATTGCAAACCGATGCTATCTTCCCGCCAATATTCAATGCTCGTCTCTCTCCATTGTTAGCAGGCTTTGTACTCACGAAAACAGCTGACATACCACTGAGATAAAATCCCATGATAAAGCCAGGATTTTCTTTAAGCTTTCTATTCAGTCGCAAAATCCCGTTCTCTTTTTCATTTTCTTCAATGTGTGCCTTTCAATAAATTCATTTTTTTTTCATTTCATCAAAGGCGTTCTTGCCAATACCACATGACCATAGCCTCCTGTGCAGGCCCCGCGGCGGTGGGGAAGAGTTTTTAACGCGTTATCTTAATATAGCCGGCCACCCTACATAGCCGCCGAGAGAAGGTTGGTTTCCGCCCACGGGGCCTGCTCCCATTCGGCAAGAAAAAAGGGAATGGGGATTAGAAAAGTCTTTCAAAGGGCTCATTCACATGCCCGCGACGAGCAATTCACATGCCCGCGACGAGTAATTCACACCCGTCCGCAAATTATCTGTGGCAGCGAGAGCGCGTAAGGCAGGCCAATCAAACAACAACAAAAATCCAAAACTTGTACATGTATATAGGTGTTTACTTATTCGACTTGTTGAAATTCATCAGAGATATTATCGAGTAGTACACTTGAGATCTTCAGCGCACGAAAGTGGATCGTAAGAGGGGGAGGGGGGCATATGAGATCGCAAAAATTGCTACCGGTAGTTTCGCAAATGTGACCCTTTGTCAATTGGGAAGATCCCCGGATGTCTGGCCGCCAGCTTGCCTCTTTCCCTCGCGTTCATGGCGATCGACAAGCCAGGCAACACGGTAAGATTTTGTTTACCTTTTTGAAACACACACTGAACCCGTTGACCGTTAGAAAGTTGTCCAGCCATGCCCACGGGGGCATGACAACGCCGCGCCTCGGCCATTGTCGGCTGGCGGAGGGCGCTCCGGGGTGCGGAAACTTCGCAAGTCCATACCAATTTGTCTAAAGTGATTTTTAATTTCCCTTTTTTCTTGCCGAATGGGAGCAGGCCCCGTGGGCGGAAAGCGGCTATGTAGGGTGGCCGGCTATATTAGAATAACGCGTTAAAAACTCTTCCCCACCGCCGCGGGGCCTGCACAGGAGGCTAACATGACCAGCGGTAAGTATGCTAACAAAATCACAATATTCCATCTATCTTCAAAGACCGTTCATTTTTCCTTTCCTGTGTAATTAGCAAACATCTGTAGCAGATAGAAGCTTCTTTAGAACAAATATACGGATGCTCCTGTTTAATATTTCATACAAAAATAGATTACGATCTCACATAATATGATAAAAAGAGAGCAACATTGGCCCAGCGCATTCTTTTTTTTAAATTTACTTCAGATTCACCTCAAAACAAGGCTCGTGAGAGCCACTTACATGTTTTGGGTTACAGTGATGACTGCGTGGTCAGATATTTATATCGATATTTCGTGGAAATATCGATATAGTAACGCCAGGCTTGCAACATCGCGCCGGTGTGAAAGCGGTTGTAAGGTGGCGTGCAGGTCTCTCCCAACGAGATTTCGCAAACGATTTTGGACCCTATCTAAACAGCTCAACGAGCTCTGTGCAGCTCCAGCCCAGATGTGACAACAGTATTCCATTTTTGGACGGATACAAGATGGCAGAAGGAGTTAGGTACTTTCTGGTGCGGTACAATGATCCTACCATCTTACCAGCCTCCATTACAGACTGGATGTAATGTAATTCCCGTGGAACGTAATGATATTTCAGCTTGTCCATTTGGTCCTTGTATAACTGTCTCGAGGGCAAATCAAACGTCATCGTACCAAAAAAAGTTGTCACAGTCGCACAGGCCAGTGAGTCAAGGATTTGGCGGGAAATGAATGATCAATGCTCAGGTATGATCTTATATTATAAAGGAAGGTAGATTACTCATGGACACCGTGCAAAGTGATGACTGTCAGTCTGTCTCGTCTCTAGTGTCATCTACCGTGGCCGACAAGAACAAAATTTTACACCGCAACTTTTGGTGTTTTACACCGCAACTTTTGGTGTTTTACACTGCAACTTTTGGTGTTTTACACTGCAACTTTTGGTGTGTTTTATACTGCAACTTTTGGTGTTTTACACTGCAACTTTTGCTGTGTTTTACACTGCAACTTTTGCTGTGTGGAAAACTTACACCCCTCCCCTTTTATAATGGACGGTCCCCCTGTCAGGTCAAAGGTGACAACGATGGCATGCAAACTACGTCGACTGAGTTATCCTTTTCGTGCATAAGTTTTTTAGAGGAAAAGCTTGGCTACGTTGTGACGTTAGTTTTTTCTAAAGGTTTTTCTAGCTTTGGCCTATAGATCGGGATAAATTTAAAAATGTTTCGACCAGGTCCAGTGATTACAAATTATGTTGCTTATTATTATTTTGCTGTCTCACACTCAGTCACAGCACGGCACTGTGACTGTCAGGCCGCCGCCATCTTTGTCACCTTTGACCTGACAGGGGGACCGTCCATTATAAAAGGGGAGGGGTGTAAGTTTTCCACACAGCAAAAGTTGCAGTATAAAACACAGCAAAAGTTGCAGTGTAAAACACCAAAAGTTGCAGTGTAAAACACAAAAAGTTGCAGTGTAAAACACAGCAAAAGTTGCAGTATAAAACACAGCAAAAGTTGCAGTCTAAAACACCAAAAGTTGCAGTGTAAAACACAAAAAGTTGCAGTGTAAAACACAGCAAAAGTTGCAGTGTAAAACACAGAAAAAGTTGCAGTGTAAAACACAGGAAAAGTTGCAGTGTAAAACACCCAAAGTTGCAGTGTAAAACACCAAAAGTTGCGGTGTAAAACACCAAAAGTTGCGGTGTAAAATTTTGTACTTGTCGGCCACAATAGTCATCATAGAGACAACGACATTATACCGGTAACATTTGATGCTTAGTGATGTTTGCCATCTCGCATAACTGCATCCTTGCGTGTTTTCCTAGCATTGCGTCTAAAAAACACTAATAACATCTCTAGAAAAAGTTGTTACAGCACGAAATAATATAAGAAAAAGTTTCAAGACTAAACGGGTCCATTCCGTGAACAAGGTTGATTGAGTCAACCGAAACTTTGGGGTAAGTCCCAATTCTATATCTAGTGATTTCAAAAAGTGAGTAGTTTATCAAGGCGGTTTAAAATCTTTTGCAAATAAAAATGAAGTCTTCTAAGGTTGTCTGCTGATATGTGTTTCCTTTCCCGGCTCCTCGCCTTTCCCCACTGTTGGAAGTGGGTGGAACCTAAGCCCTGTCTTCCGATGTTGGTAATGCAGTCATACTGTGCGCAAAGGCGTGAAGTTTGTCTTTAAACCTGTCTGGGTTTCTTTACCTTCTCATTGTGCTCTATAATAACACCATGCAGAGTGTTTCGCAGCTAACACGTGTCGAATTTCATGACCAAATAAGGAGGCGTCGGTCCAAATAAGGTGAAACCGGAAGTGATCTCATCGCCGCCGCCGATTTGAACTGGCGGAGCCTCGTTGTGGCGCGGCTGGGACGCCAGATCTTCACCCTGCAACAGACCCGGAAGGACGCGCCTGTGAACCGTGCTTGTTCTTCACTCGTAACGGTAAATTCACCCGACCAGAGCGACACATCACCACCAGCAATAATCCACACACATTTGCCGAAGCAGCTGTATCAAGCAAAGATGGATCTGAAGATAATCGCGGCGGTTTTGGTGACGATAAGTGCGGCGGGATTTTCTGCAGGTAAGGCTTGAGGTTGGAGGAAACCTGTCTAGATGTAAGCTTTTAGATATCCATACTGTTCTTTCTCAATAAACTACATTTTCGTCAAAGACGTTTCACAAATAAAACAATTCTGTTTTCTACATGGATACTGGTACTAAATGTATGTTATGACTTTGTTATGTACTTTTTGCTCTTTGTGGATACAGGGAAATGATGCAGTCTTAAAGGTTTTTTATTTAAATTTAAATGTCGGACTTGCCTGTTATTAAAAGATTTTGAATCCCACCTGAATACATGGGACTGTGCAAAGTAGTTTGATGAGGTCATAGTTCTTTGGACTTTGACCAAAGCAGATTACTCAACCTACAGTACTTGTAGTGTGGGTCTATATTTAAACACAGCTGTGTCGAGACGCTTTCAATTGCTACGTTAGCAACACCAGCTGAAGAATTAAGATTGTGCAGTGTACAGCTATGAATGCGTCAGGGAATACAGTGTAATTTTGTATGCCCCCGTGTTACTTGTAATTATGGTTGGGTTTGAAATTGTTTCGTTGCTGCCCTTGGTGACCTGTGATAGACTAACATTTGCAAATCCACCATGAGAAATTAGGCATGAAATTAGAGAGTAAACAATAGTCTTGCCCTGAGGATTTTTGTGTGCATGACATGATACAGATGAGAGAGAATTTTCCCACGGATACTGCATTAGTGGAGATCCAGTACCTAGTAACCTTTTTCCTTTTCTAAGTGATTTTAATCTTGGTGTTTTTGCACCTAGCTAAAATAATATGACAAGAACCTTTTCATGGCACAAAGAGCAAAGCTTTCCACTACAATGCTACACCACCTCATTCATGTAGGTTTATATTTTTCATGGGTTCATGTCTAGTCCCATGATTTGAGTGTATGGTTGGGTACTGTAATATAGCACCTTTGCTGATGCCATTTATGACAGTTGTGTACGTATACCTGACCTTAGTGGTGACCCCAGCTACACATATCCTGTTAGTATTCCAGGTTTGACAGCCCTAATCCCCAGGGAATGTCTGGGTTATCTTGTGGTCTCACATGGAAACATTTCAGTTGGAATTGTTTTTAAGATTACAATTGTATACCCGTAGCAGCCTGGTAGCAAAAATGTCCTCTCACCAAAGGGTACAAATACATGTTATGTTTCTTTGTGCTTAGCAATTGAGGAAAAATGTCACCCCAATGTCATTTTTGTTAATTTGCCAAACAATCTGCCCGCTGCCCGTGTCCCTCCCCCTTCCGGTCAGTCCCCTCTCACTTCCGCCCACCACGGCCCGGACACATGTGCTCCCGCCGTCACCCCTGACACTTGGACAGAGCTAGGCGAGGACGCACACGTGGCCTCGCTCTCCCCTCTATTCTCAACCCACCACCACCCCCTACTCCTGTCGACAAACAAACCTGTGAGGTACAATGTTCAAAATTTTTGTTATGTCACCCATTAGTGCAGGTATGACTTCTGCAGGGATTTCTGTAGTACATGTACTTAGTTTATAGTTGAATGTGGATTTTTGTTGTATTCTTGACTAGAAACCACCCATGAAATACAAAATGATATAATTACAATGTTTTCTACACAGTTTCAGGCCCATGGTCCATACTTTTAAAATTCTAATTAGATTTGTACAGGCAAAATATGTCATTTCATGCTACAGACATGTAGAGGTGAATTTATACTGAGCAAGATGTTAATTAACTTTAATAATGGTGTAAAAGCCAGCATGTGGGATGTAGACAGTTGTGGCTGACCGAATCTTGGTCTTTTTCAGCTCAAAATGCGATTACCCTTCCTGATGATGGCACCACTCGAACCAACCTCGGTGACGACTCTATTCTGGAATATGGGTATACAACCAGGCCTGGTGCCACCATGCTGTTTGAGGTCTGGAAAAAGCAGCCATCAAGCGGGATTGCCAACAAGGTCAACAATGGATCCTTCAACGTCTTTGCTGCTTGGCGAGTAAGTATGGCTAACATGCATTAGATTGCGCCCATTGGATCACAGCAAGTTTTCTCAATAAATCTATGAAATTCACAATTCCAATTATTGCCTTTGTCGAGAAGGCTATAAAATCACTTAGTGTGGGGGACTATTGAGTGTAACTCTTGAAGGCGTGGTTCAATGTTAATGGTTTTTGGCACTCAGGTTACCCTTGGGAAGACCAAGGTCAAGTTCAAAAATGGGCCTCGATTGACATTGATTAGAAATCCCCTGTGAACAGGACTTTACAATCCTATATGTTAATGTCCACCTCAAGGGCAGGGCGGAGCCTGTTGGACAGGCCAGCTTGAAACTTTTCAGCGTGACCAAGAACGAGGCAGGGCAGTACCAGCTCTCTATGACCTTCAGCGATGGAACCTCAGACAGCAAAGAGAGGACCCTGATCGTGCAGTGTAAGTCTATGTTATGTTACAATGAGTTAAAGAAAATATAAATGCATGTCAATTTAATCAATTGGGTCTTGGATTCTTTTCTGATTTGAAAAAAAAAATCAGGTTCTGAGTCAACTCCAAAATGCTCATGTTTGGTCCAGTTATACAAAGCTCCTTGTCTTGTTAGTTGTTACAATTTTTTCCATCTATCGATATGGTGGTTTGATGAAAAGTTCAAAAAGTATTGTTTGAATTATCAAAGCAGCCTGGTATGTTAACATCAGGGCTTTTGTCATAGCTTTTCGGGCTATCTGAGGATGTCAGGTATCTTTTTTTTGCCCTGTCGCTTCAAATTGTTTTTTAAAAAGTCCAAGAACTAACAATTTAAATTGATGTGGCCAAATTGACTTTTCCCTCCTTGTTTAGTTGCTCCAGAGGACACGACAGTCACAGCCGCCCCTGGCCTGATAGCTAAGGAAGGTGACGCCCAGGTGGTGCTCACCTGTCAGTCAGGTGGCATCCCCGCACCTACCTACACCTGGACAGGTGACAACCTGCCTGCCGATGCCGCCCAGGATCCAAACACGGGAACCCTGACCATCACCAACATCCAGAGGAGCGCGGCAGGCCAGTATACCTGCACAGCCGACAACGGAGTCCCGCAGCTGCCTGGAGACAACCCTACAGCACTGACCAACAGTGTCAACGTTCAGGTCCAGTGTAAGTCTACCACTCCATCATTATGTTTATCTTTGCAGAAGCAAGACATATTGTTTTTGCTTAGTTACTTCTTCTGCTCCAAACAAATCAATGATCTGCACCAGACGTCCGTCACCATGGTAACTGGTAAAAGACCCTGTGGTGTTGGATTACATTATGTGTTGGAGGACTTCTCACCATATATATGCAGGTGTTTGAATAAGAATAAACAGTAGTATTTTGTTAGCTAGACCATGTCAAGGTAGACATTATGCATTTGCTTTGCAAAGTATTTAGCTGAAAACCATCTCATTTTCAGACAAATGATTTATTGTCTCCATCTGAAATTTAAGACTGTACTTGAACTACCGAGAGTGCCAGGAATGAAATCTTTTTAGCATGTCTTTATTCTATGTTGAATGCCTGTTCCAACCAGATGGTCCTAGTTCCGCCACCATCTCAAGGGACCCAGCAGACAAGGTTGTGCAATGGAGCACTGTCACCCTCAGCTGTGCTGTGGACACTGCCAACCCTCCTGCCATTTACACCTGGACCAGAGTCAACGGGACCCTCCCCACCAACACAGACGTGGACCAGATCGCCGGCACGCTGAGGCTGAGGTCTATCCAGCCTGACGCTGTCGGAACCAACCAGTGTTCTGCGACTAACCGTATCGGAGACCCTGCCATCGCCACTCACGTTATCGATGAAGTGGAAGAAGGTATGAATACGACATCCTTGGTCTCTCTGGATTGTGGCTCTGTAGTAGTGCTGAGTAACTGGATTGCCTTTTGGTAATATGAAGTTTTGGAAATGAAAGCATTATACTTTGTGCTGAATTTCTAAGAAATGTATCCTTTTACTCAGCAAGCTTGTTTGTGATTTCTGTGATTTATGAAAAAATAATTTCCCTTTCAGCTTAAATTAAAATAGAGCCATGGTCCAGATTTCATTATTTCCAAAATGTCACATTTCAAACAGTCCTGTTCTCATTTCCTACTACCTAGTGGTCACATTAAAAATTCAGCAGATTCCAAGTGCATATACATATTTTACTAAAAAAATGTTTTACTTTATCTTAATAAATGATATCAAAAGGAGGACAGGACTGGATTTCAACTTTGATACTTACTTTCTCAAGACTATCTAGTGATCCATAAATCCAAGTTGGTAATTAGAATTTTTGATCATTGAATCAACATTGACTCAAAATTTGAAGCATAAAACATTCATAATGAGATATGTGTAAAAAAATTGGGTAGCACTAGATAGTCTTCTTTATTTGACCTGTGTTGAAGATAGAATTTCATGTGCAAATTTAAAAAATGTTAGCAATTTTTATATGAATAACCTTTTCAAGCAAAAACACTCCACTGCTAATGCAAGTTGTGGGGCATCTTGTGTGGAAATTAATATTTATAACTTTTTTATTCAGAATGGTGGAGAGGTTGCAACATAAGTGGATTTTTTTTAAATTACTTACCGGTGTGGGAAAATTAGTGGACCGGTGGCTCAGTGTCCAAACTATAACCCAAGAATCAAGAATACGGTCTTTGATGTACCAAATGTTCTAGCTCCTCCAAAAAGGAACTAAAATTATCCTGTGATCAGTTCTATGCATGGTTTATATTAATCATATTTTTTTTTGGTTTAAATTCTAGTGAATCAATGTATGTTGCAAACATGCATTGCTATTTGAACCAAATACCCTTTTTTCTTTGGCCGGTCCATTTTGCTAAAATATTTTAGGCAACTGGTGTTGACACAGTAAAATAAAATGTGAAAAGTATATTTGCCTAAAACTCTTTTGATAGGAAACGGTAATAGTACAACAAAGACTGTTACTGGGTTTTGTATATAAAACTGCACTCCATACACCCCCTAATACCCTTAGCCGTCCTTGTGGCTAACACGTCTGTTCACATCACTGTCAACACGGCTGTTGTAATGTGGTCCTTCTGTCTGTACTTTTCCTGTCATTTCTGTGTGGCATAACTCAATAATGGGGCAGATACCTTACCCGTCTGTCTCTTTTCTGTCTCTTTAGTATCACATCTTAAGGGACTTTAATGGCTATTATCAGCCCCCCCCCCCCCAAAAAGGCCAAAAGTGCTATACCCGTTCCACGTTTGATCTAAAGAATGGCCCGTTCCATCTGCCGTTGGCCATCGAACACTGCTCGACCACATCGAACATTGCGGGTTACCTGGGGTCATGCTGCACGGAAGTCGTGCGCAATGACCCACGCATTCAATTTTATGTGCCTAAGGCCATGTTGATTTGATTATATGGATGACATCCGCGCGCGCTTGAATTTTCGGCCGTTTAAAAAAAAACAGTTTTCAATCATACTGTAAATCGTACAAAACAGTTGCAAAATGAGCAAAAATATACAGTAAGTTACAAAAAAATCATACCAATGTCCTAATATGCCAAAATCAAACGAAAAAAGACAAAATTGTAAAGAAATGAACTTAAAGACTAGATTATTCGCCAAACCATATTCTGTCCCATTTGTTCAACCCTCATGACCACGTAGATTTCAAAATGAAAACAACCTTTTTTTTGCAAAACTTTTTTTATTCGCACGCGCGCATCAATTTTTGGGTTCCCGGAGGATGTCATCCATATAATCAAATCAACCTGGCCTAATATCATTACGTCATCTACAATCACGACCATGGAATATGCCGACCATCCTAATCCTGGGTACCGCAAAGTGTTTCTGAAGGTATGTGTTGCAATGTTGCCCGGCCTCTTGCTAATGCGATACCAGAGGCAAGCGGACATGTGATTCGTCGATGAAGGTTAGACATCCAGGTAATACAGTCCGACTGGCTACACCTGTACCTGTCCGTCTGGAACCGCAGGCCAGAACTGCGAAACAGGTAACGTTACACATTGAATAGCAAAGTTCTTTATTCATAACCACTTGTTTAACGAAGTCTAGATCTGAAGCCGGTGTTCTGATGACCGTCATCTTTATGAGGGCAATTATGACTGGCTCATTGTGCACTGAAGCTAGCATGTGCATTTAGATATTATTGATTTTCTCAAGGGATAGGTGAGGTGATTCTCTCAGGGCCACTTATAAGCCTTGTAAATGCTTACCTATTTACTTATTTAATAATGGCAATCTGGGCTCTAGAATAGAACATGATAAAAACTGTCAAAATGCAGCCCGGTTATGTAGACAGGCTACTAAAATCTTTGTTCATGTGGACTCAAATCACCTGTCTGTAACGGAAGAAAAGGTGTCACCAATTCATTTACTTTATAGATGATGTTAAGACACAGGATGCTGATTCGTAATTACGATTAACGTTTTAATTGAAATGTCTGTAAAACACCAACATTTTTATCTTGATTATGCAAATTGTGTTTACCTAAACACGACAGTCCACAACGACAAGTGCTACCGACAGTCCAGGGACGCCCTGTCACATAAGGAGGCCTCGGCAGCCTGTGTCTTCATGGGAGGGCAGCTGGTGGACATCAAACAGTCGCATGAGCAGCAGATGCTGACTAACATCATCCGGAACACCAACGATGTCTCTCACTGGACTTTCATCAAGTCAGAGACACCGACACTTCTCCACATCGCGATGGATCTCCGATGTCGTGTGAGTTCCAATTTTACTTGCAGATGCAAATAGTATTCTTTTGAGTGGATGATTCGGCGTCTCTGCTTGTCAATAGCTTCGGTGGTATGGCGGGTGGGAGGTGATTTTGACAGTTGATTAATGGGAAGGTCAAGTCTAAAGGCCATCCAGCACGCCCTTGGTCAGGATAACTCTGAAATCTCTATCTTTTTAGAAGACATTTCACAACATTGATACATATACGCAGCATATATGTATAGCTAGTTGGTTAGACTTTGTATTTCTATGTTTTTCTGTCTATGCTGAACAAACTATGTATGACATGTCAACAGTGCAGTCATCATGGATGGCGGAAGATATGTACGGCCCGTTCGACATTGTGTGCTGCTGGACCGAGACCAGAGTTACAAAGGAGACTTCCACGCCTGCACGGAACAACACAACTACGTCTGCGAGTCTCGTAAGTTATAGAAATCACTAGTATTTATGGTCAAAGTGCTTATTAAGCATTTCATTTAAAGCAATAAAATTGGGAGGAGTGTGCTACTTTCCAATAGATTATGTTTCAATGAATGTACAAAGTGGTAAATCGTTGGCCCAATTGGACAGTTTTCAAGAATACACGGTAAAGACCACCTTTATCGATCGCTAGGTGTCGCTTTCAGAGCAAGACGTGGGATTTCTGCTCTCCCATTCCTCAGTCTTTTTAGTTCGTTTTATTTGGTGTTTTACGAGCCTAAACGGGCTCCCTGGTTTTACTAGGATGCTCTTTTATTGACCGAGTATCCGGCACGTTCATTTTCTTCATGAACCTTTTCGTTTGGATTACTCTCCGTCGGCTCGATCTCTGAGGGTGCCCCCCTCCCCCTCAGCCATGACAAACTGCGAAGTCTGCAAGGTCGGTGGAGCTCGGCTATGCCAGGGAGACCTCATGCTGTGCTCCAGGTGTGCTTCTAACACTACTGGTAGATCTTCGAGCTGCGGTGACGCTGATGCTAGCAGTAATGCTTGTGACCGTTCCAAAGTTATCGTGAATGATCTGCTGTGCTACATCGTAAACAAGATGGACGCCGCACCAAACGACCTCATCGTGAAAGTTTGCTGCGAGACCTACACGGAGGAAGAAATTGAGATCAGTAAAAAACTGGTCTACGCTCTCTGCAACCCGACGGACAGATACAGGAAACGGCAGGGTGCGAACAAGAACACGTCTAATATGTTGGACATCCTCAAAACCCTTCACTCGACTCCGCCGGCACAGGTGCCGCTGCAGCGATGTTTGCCTCAGTGCATCTTCACCTCCCAGCTGTTGACTTGACCAACATGGACGTTTCGCTGTGCCTTCAGGAACTAAGGTTAGTCAGGCAGGAGATGGCAACTATCCGAGAAGCCTCTCAGGATAACGTCGGGCTTAGATCCGAACTTTCCAAAAGCATGGCGGACAGCGCACGACTGGTCGCGAACCTCGAATCCGAGCTTTCCTCTCTTCGGAAGGAAGTGCAACTTCTCCGTGACAACAAACACGTTCACCTGAACCAGGCCCCTAACAGTGACAGTAACGAACAAGGGCACAAGTCTTATGCATCTGTGCTGGGCCAGGGTAAGTCGTCTCGTACACTCACCTCACGCTCACCCCAGCGTCAGCCAGCTGTGGTTCCGCCAGGAACAACAATGTCGGCCCCCTCGCCGGTCAGGCCCAGTGTTACGGAAGACGACACCGGCTTCACAATAGTCAAGCGTCGTCGTCGAGGCAAAGCTATCGTTGGTAGGGCATCCGACAACGGAGGCCTCCGAGTAGCCAAGCCCCGTCCAGCTGAGGTGTTCGTGTCCCGACTCAGCGTGGATACTACCGTTGACTCTCTGACCCAGTTTCTCCAGGACAACGGCACACAACTAGTTGGATGTGAGAAGCTGAAGACTCGCTTTGACTCTTACTCGTCTTTTAAGGTCGTGATAGAGAAGGCGGACTCTGAGAACATCCTGTCTCCAGACTTCTGGCCCAGCGGTGTCCTGGTGAGAAGGTTCTACCCAAGAAATGTGCCCCAGGACTCTAGATGGACTTCCAACAAGGACAAACCGGCTCCCTGAAGGTCGTGTCATATAACTGTCGTTCTGTCAAGAACTCTGTTCAGACTGTGAAAGACATTTGTAAGACATCTGACATTGTTCTCTTGCAGGAGCACTGGCTCCTTCCACAGGACTTACATTTTTTATCTGAACTTGATGTTGATTTTCTAGCGTATGGTACCTCACCTATAAACACGGAAGAGGGTTTTCTCCATGGTCGCCCTTACGGCGGTCTAGCTGTCCTCTGGAGACAGAATAGGGGTCTGGAGGTTAGTATTGAGAATGTTGACGATGATCGTATCTTAGCCGCCAGAATTATCTCTGGTGCCAAACAATTGCTTCTTGTCTGTGTGTACATGCCGACTGATTGTATTGACCATGTTGAAATGTTTACGGAGAAACTCGGTAAAATTGAAGCTTTATGTAACGATCTAGGTATCTCTAATCTTTGTATATTGGGTGATTTTAACACTCGTACTGAGGGCCGTTTTGCCCCTTTGTTGTATGACTTTTGCCAGGATAACAACCTGCATGTCAGTGATGTTGAGTTGCTCCAAAACGATACTTTTACGTACTTAAGTGACGCACACGGTTCAACTTCTTGGCTCGACCATTGCGTCTGTTCAGACGCCATGCATAACAACATTATTGACATCCAGGTTCACTACGACTTACTGTCCTCAGACCATTTCCCATTACGAGTTGTATTTGACTGGGAGTCGGTCACGCTGTTTACAAACACAGCTGGTGGTGGTATTCCCGTTGTTGACAGTATTGATTGGGAGCGTGCGTCTCCAGCTGACCTGCTTCATTACCATACCTATTCTGAATACCTCCTGTCGGAGATCACCGTTCCCGATGATGTTCTCTACTGTAACGACCCTAACTGTAACAATAGTACTCATAAGGATGCTATCCTTCACCTTTCTGCTCAGATAATAAACACTCTACAATCAGCTGCTTCTGCCTCTCTTCCTAATTCTAAACGCTCCTCCCCCCATTCTGTACCTGGCTGGAACGCCGTTGTGAAGGAGGCCCACCATGCCGCCCGAGACGCCTTCTTTCTCTGGCGGCAGTTGGGCCGGCCTAGGCACGGAGCCGTTTGGGAAATTATGAGAAAATCAAGGGCCAAATTCAAGCTTTTACTTAGGCAGTGCCGCCGTTCTGAGGCACAGTGCAGAGCGGACGCACTAGCCACGCACCTGCATCAGGGGGGTTGCAAGAGTTTTTGGAATGCCTTGCGTGCCCAAAACTGCTCCAAGTCTAACCTTCCCCATACTGTTGAGGGCCACACCGGGGCCCCAGATATCGCTGATATGTGGCGAAGCCATTATAAGTCACTGTTCAACTCGGTAAACTCGAATCACTACAAGCGAACTGTTACACAGTCACTTAACTCAGGTGTTAGTGCAGACTGTACGATCTCAGTAGATGAGGTTTGTGATGCTATTAATAATCTGCCCAATGGGAAGGCTAGCGATGTTCAGGGTATCTCTGCGGAGCATCTCAAACATGCCGGGACTCGGCTGCCTGTTGTGCTCTCAATCTTAATTACTTCTATGTTGAGACACGGCTATGTCCCGCCAAACCTTCTACGAGTGGTAATTGTTCCTATCCTTAAGAAGCCCTGTTGCAATGCGTCTAGCAGAGATAATTACCGACCCATCGCCATCGCTAGCCCTCTATCTAAACTCATTGAATGCATTGTACTGAAACGCCTCGAGGATTCTTTAGTTACTCCTAGTAACCAGTTTGGTTTTAAGAAGAGTCATGGTACCGACCTATGTGTATTTGCTCTGAAGGAGATTATTCAGTACTATCGCCAGCGGGGCTCTCCTGTGTTCGTATGTTTTCTTGATGCCTCCAAAGCCTTCGATCGTGTCAATCACTGGACTTTGTTTAAGAAGCTCATTGACCGAGGAGTACCGATGTACCTAGTTAGATTTCTTGTTATATGGTACGAGACCTTGTCCTTCTCTGTCCGCTGGGGTCGAACCCTCTCTGACACGTTCACAGCAAGTAATGGTCTGCCGCAAGGCAGCCTATTGTCTCCATTCCTGTTCAACGTGTATGTGTCTGATGTAAGTGCCGAATTATCAAAGTCCGGGGTGGGATGTGTTGTTGGTGATACTGTGGTGAACCACTTAATGTACGCGGACGATATTTGTTTGATCTGTCCTTCTGTGAGGGCCCTACAGAAACTAATTGACATCTGTGAGCACGCGGGAACGGATATCGACATGTTATTTAACGATAAGAAAACCATGTGTATGTACTTCCCATGTCGCCGCTTCCGCCTGCATGGCCCACCTCCTCAACTGAAGTTGTACGGCTCCACATTAGCATACGTTTCAACTGCCAATTATCTTGGGTATTACATTACCCCTGACCTGTCCGATGATTCAGCCATCCGGTGCCAGGTTAGAAGTTTTTATTCCAGAGCGAACTTGTTACTTCGGCGGTTCCGCTACAGTTCAGTTGAGGTGAAACGGATTCTCTTTAATAGTTATTGCACTCCTATGTACTGCTCCCAGATATGGGCAGATTATAGTGTGGGCATGATATCTAGATTGCGAGTGGCGTACCACAGCGCCTTGAAGCTGTTACTCTCTGTAAGCAGAAGCACTAGCAACAGCCAGTTATTTGCCAACCTCGGAATCGACACTTTTGACGATAGACGAAGGAAACAATTGTATTCTTTTGTAACTCGGCTACTTCATAGTGACCATACGATCATCTCTACGCTAGTTCACTCTGACGGCTACTACCTCAGCACATTCTGGAGGCATTACATTAACCTAGTTTTCAAGTAGTTTGTTTTCTTTAGGTATAGCAACTAGATTATTGAGGTATTATTTATTGTGTTTGTTACCACGCCTCCATTTATTTTTATCTGTCTGTTCGCAATGTGATATGGGCCACGGGCCTGAATTAAAGAATAAATAAATAAAATAAAATAAAGTCATGAACGCTTGGGACCACTTTTTTTCAAAATGCAGCTCTCAGCGACATCTAGCTAAAGTGCGAAGCGAAGCCAGTTACTATCGTCTTGAGAAGGGTGGTAGGTCCTTAGTTAACCTCAGCTACGTACAAATAATTGTGTACAAAAGAAAAGAAAAGTTAAATTTGTTATCCTGTACCTGTTGCCCCTTCCAAAGCTGTGACCCCATGCCACCCCGACGTGTGTCAGCACGGTGGAATCTGCAAGTCCTGTTTCTCTGAGTCTTCCATGTGTGACTGTCCTCCAGGATATACCGGCGTTTTCTGTGAAACAGGTAACAAGCTATTTACAGGTTTGCAATGGTACACCCTATTAGGATTTTGTCCGTGTCCATGGGCGCCACCATATTGCATCTTGACGTCATGCAGGCGCCATAGTGTTTCCGGTTAGATTGACGTCATTCCGGTGGATGACATTTTAGCCGCCATGTTGATTATGCCATTTTGTTTGGTAAGTTTTTCGTTGTCTTGTGGGATGGTGCTTCTGCAAACTCTGACCCCTAGTTTCATTATCTTTTAGTCATTAAACTAAAATTTTCTTCATTTATAAGCATTTCATAACGCCTTATTTCAAACTGTCTATGCTCGATCCTTAAACGAACATTATTTAGCAAATCACCTGTTTTTTTTATTTTTTTCAGACATAAACGAGTGTGCATCTAACCCTTGCCAGAATGGGGGAACATGTCTTGATCGTGTCAACTCCTACGTGTGCGCCTGTCGGATTGGGTTTGACGGAGATCTGTGTGAAAACGGTACTTTTTAAAATATTTACTACTCGGCCACCTAACATTGTATGCTTTGTATTATATTACATTATAAGATATATAGCAATGTTCTTTGTTGACAACCACTTTTTAACAAGAGTCGACGTTTCTGTAATGTTCTTCAGGGTTCATGTGACTGGCTCACTGTGAACTTATGCTATTTCTTGTAACAATGCCGTCTCTTGAAGCATAAAGCAATAATTGTGACATACATAAATATTATTATAACATAGTGCTACATGCTACAAAGTATTGTTAAATACAATATTATTTACCAACAATACTGAGCTAATGCCGTTTCAAAGGTAAAGGACTTTGCTATTTGACAATTCACCAAGCTAATGAAATATTTTACGGATGAATTCGTATCTATTGTTGCTACAGATGTCGACTACTGTGACCCTAACCCTTGTCCTACAAGTTGGACCTGTGTGGATCAAGTTGTTGGGTTCCACTGTGAGGGTGAGTATTTTGGGGTAAACACATCTATATAATAGCTCAAATGTTCATTTATGCTGGTAAAAAATGCTCTCTAATTTGAGGCTCACCGAGATTTAGAATACAAACAAAACAAAACAAACAAAACATATTTCTCAAGATCCATATAATGTATGGAACAGACTGGATGTCAACTTGTGTTGGGTTTTAGTGTCTCTCATCTCATGCTCACTTTCAAACGGCAGTTGTTGAAACACCTATGCAACAGGGCTAGAGTGGTCTACGACACTGAAGCTTCATTTTCTTGGACATTTATTCTTCAGCTGTGCTACTCACACATAATCAAGGACATTATACAAGATATCCTTGACATAATATATGGGCATTTTTATGAACTACGTACTTTGACCATATGTCTTCAATCTAAATCATAAGTTAGAAGGGTTAGTCATTTTCTGAAGAGGACCAGTACTGTCTAACCTAGCATGATGGGTGAATTGTTGCAATTTAGGTTAAATCATTCATAACATTTCAGCACCATTGATTGTACACATGTAACATGTTCCCTGCAGTTCCCAATGGAGCGAAAGCCGCCTCTACCTTCTGCATGGCTTCCCCCTGCGGTTCTGGGTGGACATGTGAAGATACCGGCCTTCGTACCGGCTACAACTGCATCCCCGTCTCCTAACGCTGATCGCCGATAACAGCCCAGCCGTTCAAGTGGACTCTGCAACATAATACATACATAAAATAATGTGTAATGTAAACCTAACACACGAATTTATCTTGTGTTAACAACTTATTGCAGATTGACTAAAATCAGGTACCACTCATTGCGGCATTTCTTTATACTAGCAACTCTCTGTTCAGCTGACCTACGTATACAAAAAGGATGGCCAAGCCATAACATTTCTGGCTGGCAATGGGTTATTCCACTATCATATGAATTTATCATGATTGGCATGTCAAAGCAAAAAGGTTTAAACCTCCTTGTTCAAAGTCACTTTGAATTCTCCATTATGTCTAGATTTGGTTCTCAATCAGGAATTTAAAATCATTAAGTCTCTTAGATTAAATCCACGATGTTGCAAAAGTAAACAGGAGTGAAATGCAGGAATCACATTTGAATAACTATATTATGATCATTTGCACGTCACCATGAGTTACTTGCGTTGCGGGCCAATAAAGAATGTAACAACTTCAACGGTTCGTATCCTTTACTTGATCAGCTGTATAGCCTTTAAAATATAATAGTTAGATAGTGTGTTATCTCATTTTGGTACGCTTTGAACTTAAAGATAACAAGAAGGTGTCATTGTGAATTAAAAAAAATTCAATCTGTCTATTAGTAATTTAAAAGGACATACATTTGAACCTTTTGGCAACCACACGTTCAGAAAATATTCTCAGCACGACAATGAAATAAATTCCTAGGTTATAATAACTTTGGTCGATGGTAACGTTATATAGATACCGATAAACTATAATAAGTTATCTGAAACCATGGGTAGGTCTGGGTGTTTATATGTTGTTCGGGGTCGTACCATAATTGTCAGTTTCATGTCAAGTAGGTGTACTATACTGGCAACAACAGGGGTGATTCAATCCGTGAGAAAACAAATATTAACTATTTCAGTACTCAAATTTGAACACAACATTTCTCAAATATCAAGCGAGACGATCAGACTATCAGGCGAGGGTCGTTTTATACGTTCTCGCGTCACCAAGTAACAAAAGCATGACATCTATTCCGGCGCAGAGGTATGAAGGATAGAGATTTTTTTTAATATCCATCAAAACTCGAAGTACAGTGATCATGACTTTTCAAAAATGATGCAGACATTATGTGTATGTCAAAATAGCTCGGTCTTGCAAGTCTTAACTTTTTGTTGTTGGGCATAACGTTACATTACATCATTAAAGACCTCCATAACCGAGTAATGATAACCTGTCGACACTACCACGATATCTGAGTCTGGACACAAATAAAGACGGGTGCTGAAAGCACAAGCTTATGTTTACCGTTATTTAGTCATTCATTTACCATCACTAACAATCAAAAGTACCGGGCGTTAAAATAGGACAAAGTGCAACCTACCTAAATAAGCGACGTTTTCTATTGCAAGACACATATTTGAACATCTCACCGAGTGCAAGAGCCGTGTGCCGACATGGCTAATTCGTGCATTTTGTGGTCGCACGGACTGTTAGTCTGTGTAGTACTCTCTTATGTGCCGTCCGTGTCAACAGGTTAGTACACTAACACGCACGCACGCACGCATATACAGACACAGACAGGCACACAGACACACACACAAGTACACATACATACAAGCACTAACACAGACACACACGCACGCATGCATACAAACACACACACATAAACACATACATACAAACAAACACACACACACACACACATACAAACACACGTACAAACACACATGCACACGCATACATATGTACTACACACTCATGCATAAACACACGCATACATACACACGCAGATACATACGCACACACACACACACACACACACACACATATATATATATACATAATGCTTGCATACACCCATATTGAATGTGACAATGTATGCAGTTTCTCAATTTACAATGCAAACAAGAATTCCGAGATCTCATACCTCCATGAAATATGGGCATGCTTTGTCATACTAGTAATTAATTTCAAAATGTCCACATTAATTATGCAAATAACATAATATACAAATGTATGTAATAGTGGTGTTAACCTTTAAGTAAGTTAAACATGTCACGAGGTATAAATATCCCATCAATCACCAATAAGGAGTCACAGAATTTTCACATTAATTATGCAAATTAGGTCATCATTAGCATAGTTGGTATCTGTTGATGTTCCTCTTGCCACTGATTGTATAGGTTACATGTATAAAATAACTATTATATAAACACTGTAATTATAGAATTTTTCGGCGAAAATGGTAGGAGACAAGCACAAAAACAAGCTGATTATTGAGCAATTACTTGTTTTACTTTGCTTGACCTGTGGCTTGAAAATTATAATATCAGGATGTCGAATACAGTGGGAGCCAGTTTCATCCTGCGTGTTTTGATTTTCTCAACTTATTTGCATGTAAGTATTGCTTGACCAGATAATAAGATTTCGCCACTTATGGAAAGGATAACTAGATTATGCCGTTTTTTTCATCGTCAATATTTGCGGCATAAATGAGGGGCGATAAGGACACATAGAAGGACAATAGTTGATAAGATACCAAAAAACACAAAACGGTACGAATTTTTCTTATCGCCCCCGAAATGAGGTCTGTAACGTAACTTTTTGTTTAAAACATAGACACCAATGGGGTAGCGTGGTGTATTCTGTGATAGTTTTGAGGGTATTTGGAGAGTTTGTCCTGGATTCGATGCGTTTGAAGACTTGCGCGCAAAATGGGCATTTAATGGTATACTGTAAAATAATATGCATTTTTCACTTCCAAAAATAAATGCCTGTCTTAATATAGCACCCCCTTCTGGAGGTTAGAAGTCCTTTAATCATTATAATGAGTTGCATAAGGATAAAAACTATTAGAATAATATTCACCAATATCATTGTACGTAAACTAATGATTGTATTTTCCACGTGTAGATATATACTACTGCGACATGGATCCGTGTCCGCTTAACTGGGTGTGTGTCGACCAAGTTGTGGGTTTCTACTGTGATGGTAAGAGCATCTTTCTATTAAATACGTATCGTGCAGTATTTCGAGTGAATGTAATTTATTTCCAGTTTATTTTCAACTTTGCAATTTTCACACATTTCTGAAATTCATGGTTACCATCTAAGGCGCACTCAGGCTGTGGTATTACCACTACCAGGATGTAAACAAACATGGCTGACAGCTAACTTTTAAACACTCTCGTAAGGCGTCATATTCTGAAATATCCACTTCCTGAATGACACCCATTTACAATGGAGTTTGGTTGATTTAATCTACTAAAAGCTGGTCATAAAATGACCAGAAAATGAAATTTTTACATTGACCTTGAATACGTAATGCAGCTTTGAATTTAATTTTTCTTCTTGAATTCGGGCAATCATGCCATGAAATTCAGTGTTTTTATTTACATCCGATTAGGTACATGAAAAATCCTCTATTGTGAAATAGTTATTTGCAAGTAAGGGGGATTGAATGTTAGTGCAATCATTTCAGAGAAACGTTTTGTACATCATGCGCAGTTTCGAAATGAAAGAATGGTTTTACATCTCCTTGTCATTTTTCCGTTTTCAACAGCGCCTGGTAAGCTTGGAGCTGGATCTGCATTCTGCACTGCGACCTCATGTGGATCCGGTTGGAACTGCGTAAAACGGGCCGACTGGGTTCTCTTGCGTCCCTATTAACTAATACATGTCCGGATCATGCCAATACCAGCATTGGTTTGCTCATTACATAATGAGATTAACCTATATAAACTAACACCAGGAAATGTAAAACATCAGTCTTAACCCTTAACTTTACACCTTCCCGGACTGATTAATCTGTACACCTGGGGTCCGCGCGGACCCCAGAACAGTTTTTTTTGCTAATTTTTAGAAATTATCAACATGCTACCAGCTCAATTGTTTTGCAAACTGAGGTGGGAACCTCTATGTCCACATTACATACAAAAATCATACATTTTGAACTTTTTTTGTATTTTTTTGGTGAAGAAAAGAAGACAAGAAGAAATACCCGATTTTTAAACCCATTTCAGACTGAAGGGGCTTTCGAGGCCCAACTTTAATCTCAGATAGCGGCTAAACGGCTTGTGCTAGAAGTATCGAATTTGGAGACCTTTCCTAAAATGCCTCTGGAAAAAAAGTTCATATTAGTTTAATACTAGTAAGTTGATGTTTTTTGTGTTTCCATGGCAACGGGTTTCCAGCAGGCAATTTTTTTGAAAATAGAAGTAATTTTGGTTTAAACATAAAAATTTTCTGAGTTTTATATTAAATTACACTTCTTTTCCAACATTAATAACATCTTACCTAATTAAATATAAGTTAAGTCATTCAATATGCATAGAATATGCTAATTTGATGACGTCATTGGTCAAAATCCAATATGGCGGACTATATTATTAGCTCTGACGTCATATGACGTCATAATTACACCAAAGTTATTAAAATTTAATTCTATTACTACACCATTCTCTGAAAACTTGGTAGACATACGATGAGTGCATAGAAACATATAAAAACGGAAATAAGGTAATGTATAAGAACGCCAGTGTATCCATTATGATCGAATGCCGGCTGGGGTCTGCGCGAACCCCAAAAGAAAATCAGATATAATTTTTTTATAAATGGTACAAACGGAGTTTTCTGCACTGTATTGAGAAACAACTTTGTGGGTGACAATTACTTAAAATTTCAGAAAAAAACAAAAAAGATATTACAGAATATATAGTGCTGGGGTCCGCGCGGACCCCAGGTGTACTGTTTAGGGTTAAAACATTAACTAATAAAATAGCCCGGATGTTGAGAATGCTATGCTAAAGTTTGTAAGGTTGTTATACACATTGCCAATAGTAATTATTTCTATCTCAGGCCAACATATAAGAACAACAAATATAAGAACAAGACAACATATACAGTTCAGAATTACACACACAAATATATACATATATATCGCAATTGAAATTTCTTTAAAATGTTATAATAATAATAATAATTAAACAACGTTAAAACACAACTCACCAGGTCCATTTAGTACATACAAGCAGCAAAAGTTCAGAAGTGGGAACTAAAGATACCGAGTCATCCACTTAAACCTCGAGAATCACTCTGCATCGTTTTGTTACGGGATGGCGCGTGTTATAGGCCATATGGGTACAAGGCGGCGGGTGATCATGAGTAGCCCCAAAAATTAAATTAGCGTTAAAAGAACTTAAAAACCCGTTGGGGCGGGGGTGAATTTTTGGCATTTTTATTGTGGATTCTACAACGTGGGTTTCTGAGTAAACGTTTTTTGAAAAAAAAAGTCTTTTATAAAGTTGCCATGAAGGTGAGTTTGTATGACTAAAACGTCAGAACGGTGAAATATAATGCCCTTTTTTGTTTATTTTTGCATAGGTTTTACTGCTTTATATTAAAGACTTTGGATAGCAATGTTTGATCCAGAATTTTGGGATCCGTGTATTGTATGGTGTTTTTAATTGTGTCTGAACCATTTCGAGGCATCAGATTGTGTTTCTTTTTCAAAACATATACCCAGTCATGCCACTCCATTTTTAGCTTTAAGCACAGGTACGGATCTATTTCAAACTCATCGTGCCAAGCTGTTCTGGGGATTGTCAGCCTTCTGGCTGTTTCGTTAACTTTCACCTTGTAACTCCCAACTTTCAGTAATGCGTTGTTACAGTATATAGCTGTTTTATCAAGGACATTTTCAAAATGGCGAACTTCTTGTTGAAAATCGCCGTCTTCATTTTGAATTTTCTGCCAGAGCGTCGCGTTAAAATGATCGTATAACTCATAATCTACGTTGCTCCAGCGACGATGAGCCTCCACTAGACTGGCAGAGTTTGCTGTCGGTTTTTTATAACTTTGCAGATTTTTGGGCACGACGTTATAAAGGATGTCTTTAAAATCCCAGCACATCATCCGCCTAAGCAACACAAGTGATTCCTGAAAATGTTCTAAAATGATAACCAAATCGATCTCACGGGATATCTTCTGAACATACTCCTCGACAAAGGATTGGTCATCGAAAAGCCCCAGAGGAAACCCAAGATCGTACGCCATGAAATTCCTCGAAAATGTGTAGGGAGCTCTACGCTGGGTGACAAAAGGGATATGAAACTTCTTGGGATCTTCAAGAAACGTAGCAACCGGGTCTGCTTCTTTCAACAAACTAAACTTTCTGGCAAGGCCATACCAATTGAAAGTGGATCTGAGTTGATCGAGTGGATGTCTCAGTATAGCGAAGTAAACAGTATCTTTAGGCAAGATATGCTGTAACAACTCCTTATGATATACAGTGTGGTCGACTAGCACGTTAAATGTACCGTCCGCAGATGGAATAAAGTCCTCTTGTTTGAAGAGGTGGGGCCAGCCGACGTCGCTCTTTCTATTCATGGGCAGAACGAAAGTAAAGTTGTGTTCGTAACCAAAGCGTTGGAAGATGCAGGTCACCGTTGTTCCTCCTGCCTTGTGGACCTTCGCGAACATGAAGTTCCTTTTGATGTTACAGATTTCTTCGCCATGCTCTCGAGAAAATTTCCTGATAATGCATTTGAAAACAACATAGATTGAATTCCGATGTAATTGTTTACAAGACGTACGGGTTATCTAGACTGAAGAGTTTATCATGTAGATAATGTGTATTCCGTACCACCCTCGGTACCAGCCCGACCTCTGCCGAAGGGCTGAGGACCGAGGGTAATGCGGTATATTCACCGTGTTGTATTTAACGATGCCACACGTAACCCTGTAAACACTCAATTCAAGGCAAAACGTGCAAAAGAATTGCATCCCTAAACCAAGAAAACTGCATAAATATCAACTTTCGAATTTGTTATACAAAGTTTCAAAAGTGGCGCAATCCCGGCAGGTAAGGAACAATGAATGAATGAATGAATGATCATTTGGAAGCCCGTATGGTTACAAAATAGTGTTCCACGATCTCAAACCTGCACCAAACCATTACACACTAACCTTAATGATTGTCGAATCATATATCTTTCATTGTCTCAGTAATTATGCAAATCAGGCCATCATTAATATTAAAAAAATAATAATAATAAAAAAATATATTACATGTTCTGGTAAATATCCTTTAGGTTGTGCTTTCCTTTTTTCGTATAAATTACAAAGTTTTATTAAGTTATGTATGGAGCACACTTTACCTGTTGGGCATCTTGCGTGGTAGCACACTGTGAGGTATCCATATACGAGTACCATCCCTGTAGCTGTGTTTGAAGTTGTAGCCGGACCATACACAGAAGATACAACCCAATATGGCCAAGCCCAAATATGTCATCGTCATTTTAGCCATGTCTCTTTAACGTTGACTGTCCTAGACAAAACATACAGCTGTTATTAGATCATCGCTACAATAGGAAACTAGAATTACATTTACATAATACTCCGGGTGAAAAAGAACTTTATTTCAAAAATTGATTTTCTAGGTATTTGTGTTAATTCTTTCTCGGAAGAGGAGAGGATTTCTTGGTTTAAAATTAGATTTTTTTTAAAAAATAAGCTGCCGTTCCCGGAAATATCCGCTATACAGAAACATCCCCTGTGTGCCATGCCCGGATATAACCGGGATAGAGTATTCTCCGGGAGAACAAAGCACATCTGTAGGTTTAGCGCGCAAACCCGGAAGTTGACAGCCGGTGGTATGTGAGGGAAGGTCAGAAGGGCAAAACCGTTATCTTTTGATCTAGGTGATTTAAAAGTTTACAGGTAAGCTGGAAAGACATGCATTATATTGTGTTTATAAAGACTGAACGTGCCTTCTTTATTTTCATGTAGCTTTCATTTACTGTGTACTTTTTGTGTAGCTTTTGTTTACTATGTACTTTTTGTCTATTTATTTATTTTCTTGAATAAAATCATCTTAGAACTGCGACCCTTTCCAGTAGCACGGACGTAAAACTCCACATCACTCTAAACTCGAAAAGATACACCCATTTAATGTATTTATTCTCCAATACAAAATTCAGACAATCCTCTAAAACTTTATCAACAGCCAGAGGTAGCCAACGGCATGTTAAGTTCTGTACATGGTTTTGTGTAATAAATACGCACACACGCGCAAAATTACACACACACACACACACACACACACACACACACACACACACACACACACACACACACACACACACACACACACACACACACATGCATACATGCACACACTTGCACAAGCACACATGCGAACACCGACACGTTGAATTTTGTATGGTAAATAGGTTTTGGGGTATAGATGATGTGGTGTAAGTTTGGACTCACTAGTGGCTTTTGGGGAAGTGCAATTGGCCTTTGTGTGTAAACTTTGAAGAGGAAATGGATGTCTTATATCTACTAGTAGGTTAAAGACCTTCTGGCCAACACAGACCAGGTTTAATGACCTCCAGGTTAATGACCTCCCAGTCAGCGCGCCGAGCGATTACTATATCTAAATTATTTTTATGTTATAATTATATTATTTTTATATTATTATGACTAAATAAACATTCGATCATATTATTGGTTGTCACTGACATCGTAAATTTTTTTAAATCAATCTAAAGTACCAACAATACCCCATTTTCTCCAAAGTACGTGTGCGTACAAAATAAGACCAAAAAAAATTGACAGTAACTGTTGCAACCAGGTCATCTTAAACGCCAGCGTCACACATCTGGAAAAAATCTGGAAGCTCGATCAAAGAATCGATCAAAGAATCTACGAGCCCAAAGTAGAGTTTCAAACAAAAAAGACAATAATCTCCATTCTCTGTCTATTTTGAAATCAGGCGACTTCAACCATCTTCTGACCTAGTTTAAAACCAGTTTTTCTAGTCGTCGACAATATGACGCTATACGAGGTTATCTTCGGTCACTGATTTCCTAAATCGTGGCGCCGGGTGGCGTAGTGGTAGAGCGTTAGACTATGAAACTGCGGGACCCGGGTTCGATCCCGAGTTGTACCCGGAATATGCTTGGACATGCGCCCCGAATTGCGAAGTTGTTCTCTTGGGAAATGCACTTTTTTAACTGCAACCAGGTTTGAATGGTTTGGGAAAGTCGTATTGAGGTCACCTGGTGGCGCCGAATGCAAGCCGCACAGATCCTTGCGACACTTGTATGTGGAGCAAATATGTTACATGTATCATGTGTATTACGCGATTGTAAACCCTGCATCAGTTCAGCGGTATGAAAAAAATCTGCAATTGCACCCATAATTATATTTGACTAATAAACCATTTATTAAATGACTGACGTAAAATTTTTGGAAGATCTTTTTTGCGTTAAGATCAATATCTGGCTGATGCAAATTTCTTTCATTTAGTAACTGACGAAAAGTCCGACAGTTTTCATAACCTACCAAGTTACTTTGGTATCTCATCATCTGGAGGTTAATCCCATAAAAGACCAAAGACAACTTACAAACTTTATAAACCTCTTTTTCCCAAAAAGATTATATAACGGCTTTGGACATCTGGAATCGCTTGATCGACAAGTTTTTGATGGTGTTAAAAATTCTTCCAGCTCGCCATAGAACCGTGTACAAGCTACATGTAAGCTTAAGAAAACAGCAAGCACGTTTGTAAAAAAAGGCCAAGGACAACTTACTATATGCCTCTTCATTTTTTGTAACTACTCTTCTCTCCAAAGTATAAGATAAAGGGCTTAAGACAGGAATTGTTTAAACGACTAGTTTTTAATGGTGATAAAGAAATCTTCCGGTTGGCTGTTGGGCCGTGCAATTGTGTATGTGAGAATAAGAAGACAGAAGACATGTTTGTACTCACCTGTCTGTCACAAGTACCCTCACAATATTTGCCAGCAATGATGTCTGGGATGGTTTCCGTCAATCCTTGGTTTTTCCTTATACTACAAAAATCTTTGGGCACAAGTCTATTAATATTCGGTCCACCACAGTAAAGCGTCAAATGGTTCCACCTGTTTGATATGAAATGGCCTACTGGTTTCTGAGACACAGCAACGCTTGGGGAAGACAGTAATTGCGTACCTACACCAGAAGAACCGGTTTTTAGTAGCCGGCATCACTCTGTCCAGCAATGCAGGGCAGATATCACAGTTATGGTTGGCCTTAGGAACCTATGCTTAATTACACTAAAACAAGTACTTTTTTACATTTCGATCTCAAAAAAAAATCTGCACCAGAGAGCCACAAGAGTATTTTGTTTACCTTACTGACGTGGACATTTTGTGTTTGTTGGTTTGTTTGTCAGTTGTTCAAGTTCTTGAAGAGCAATTGTCTGTTTTTTGTATGGTAAATAGGTCTTGGGGCATAGATAAAGTGGTGTGATTTTGGACTCCCTAGCGGCTCGTGGGGAAGTGCAATGTGTCTATTTGCGTGACCTTCTGTTGATGTTGATTTTTATCTAGGTTAACGACCTTCAACTGGTTTACCCCACCCCCTCCCACCCCACTGCAGCTCAATTGTGTAAACATAGGTGTGGAAGTAGGTTATTAGTTCCCCTCTACACAATTTGGGGATGCTCTCTACACAAAAATTAATTAATTTGATTTATTAGACTGTATTAACAGAAATATACAGCCAGGACTGCCCAACTAGCAGGAGGCTATTATAAAGAGCTAGCCCTCACAATAGATACCTTATGATGTTAACATACTAGGGTCACAAATTTTCGGTGTCAATAAATACCTAAGTTGCATAAAAATTAAAAATGCTATAATTGCAATAGTGGTGACTGACAGGACTTTCATACGTGTGGTATTTGGAAGTTAAGTGAGGGCGATTATCATTAAACATAACTTATTCAAATCAGAAGTTTATTTGCATAATTTATGATGAGGTGCTAGTTAAGCCCTATATGTTTAAGATAAGACTGTCATTGGGTAGAGAATATGCTGAAAGGATACAAATACAAGTAAGGATCTTAAGTATAATTATATACTTTCCACAATCAATGAAAAACATGCATAATTTGCTAGTCGTAAAGGTTAACATCATTTGATAAAGGCATGATATCGTGTTGTTTCTTGTTCGCATGCGATAATGTTGTTTCGTGTTTATTAAGATAAGATTGTCATTTGAAGGGAAATATAATAAGCTAATTTGATTTTTTGCAAATGTGGATCTGAATAGCATAATTACCCGTCAAAAAGGTTACGTTTTAGGTGCCGTTCCATAATACTCATGCACGCACAATACTCATGCACGCACAATACCCATGCACGCACAATATCCATGCACGCACAATACCCATGTACGCACAATACCCATGCACGCACAATACCCATGCACGCACAATACCCATGCACGCACAATACCCATGCACGCACAATACCCATGCACGCACAATACCCATGCACGCACAATACCCATGTACGCACAATATCCATGCACGCACAATACCCATGCACGCACAATACCCATGCACGCACAATACCCATGCACGCACAATACCCATGCACGCACAATACCCATGCACGCAAAATACCCATGCACGCAAAATACCCATGCACGCACAATACCCATGCACGCACAATACCCATGCACGCACAATACCCATGCACGCACAATACTCATGCACGCACAATACCCATGCACGCACAATACCCATGTTATTTATCTCGTATGCATAACACTACTCCCGATACGGCACATTCGTAGGTTAGTAGGTAACATACTAACCTACGAATGTGGCCTCATAGATTGTTTTGATGAATGGTTCTCATGCATTTCAATCAATTTATTCAATCAAACAAAATCGTACAAAAGCAGGAAATGCTGATGCATCCCTGAATTGTATATTCGATTTTTACAATTGGTTAAAAAAACAAAACAAGTACACAGAAACACACTATATACAAATATGTACAAACACCATTCAATACACAACAGGAAATAGCAGACATGGGTTTTTAAAAATCAATCATTGTCATTGTAAACTCTTGCTGCACAATGTAGAATTGACTTTTTTAAGCGTAGAGTCCTAGCTTT
This sequence comes from Branchiostoma belcheri, assembly GCF_001625305.1. Lineage (NCBI taxonomy): Eukaryota > Metazoa > Chordata > Leptocardii > Amphioxiformes > Branchiostomatidae > Branchiostoma > Branchiostoma belcheri. The sequence continues at coordinate 29,229 of NW_017803952.1, read as the reverse complement.
AGGCAAAGTGAACATGTTGCTGTTCCTGAGCTGTCTCCCTGTGACAGTCGCACGTTCAGAGGGAACAAGGCCGTGCAGAGGGTGATCAGGGTCCAGCATAGCTTTGAAGAGATCTACTGCTGCTGACTCCCTCCTTTCCTTCAGGGTAGGTAGGTTTGAAACAGTCCGTCTACCACCACAGGAGGTTACACGTGGGGCACGTTTCTGGACACGTGCCATACTGGCGGATGTATTGTTTGTACTGAGCGGTTTCAGTCATCTCTAATCTCAGATTACGGGATGTGGGTTCAATTTTAATTTTTGTCTAGGACTCTACGTGAGTCGAGATCCGTCGTACCAAGAGTAGGACGTGTTTTTTTTGTCGCTGTCCAGACATAGCCCATAGTGCCATCATGTCGGAAGAGCAGCAAAGGTCTGAGGCAGATGACACTGGTAAGAGTGTACGATTTTGACTATTACATAAAATTAGGCAAACTTGAATAAAAAGAAAGATTTCAATCATTTCGTTTGTTACTAGTTCCCATATCGAATTACTGGGTAGCATCTAAATATTTTCTATCTCTTGTATTTCAGTAATTAACCTCTCTAAAATTGTAATCGTTCTTGCTGCTTAATTTTTGTTAAGATTAGGCGAATATAAACACACTATCTTCATGTATTAATATTTTTCTCTCAGGTGTCACACGCACGCGGCACCATGAGTCTTATTGCCGATCACGTGCGGACGCCGCTGCAAGAATACCCAACCCAATGTACGGCTCCTATTCAGGCAAGTCTTAACTTATTTTTACCTCCATGAAATGTGTCATGGAGGTTATATTTTCAGTTGCGTTTATCTGTCCGTCTGTCCGTCCGTCTGTTGGTCAACAAAATAACTCAAGAACGCCTGGATGGATTGGTTTCATACTTGGTGTGTTGGTAGGGTGTGACAAAAACTAGAAATGATTAGATTTTGGTCCCCCTAGTGGCTTCCCTTGGTACTGCAGCGCAACTTCCGGTTTTGATATCTCGCGATCTGGACATGCTAGGGTCATGAAATTTTGATGGAAGGTAGCTCTCGTGCTTGGGAAGTAGTCATATGAGTTTGGCCCCCCTAGCGGCTTGTTCTGGAACTGCAGGGCACTTTCTGGCGAAATGTTTAAAAGCCAATAAGTCCAGACAGGAACAACATATTTTCATTATTTTTGGTGTGTAGGTAGCTGAGAGAGAGATGTACATAATTAAATGCAAATTATGCAAATGAGGACTTAATTTGCATAATTAATGAGGAAATTCTATATATTACAGTGTTTTACATTATACTACTTACATACATTTACATGTATGTAACCTATGGCAGGCGGAACTTCAACAGATACTAATTATGCAAATGATGACCTAATTTGCATAATTAATGTGAAAAGTCCAGACAGGAACAACATATTTTCATTATTTTTGGTGTGTAGGTAGCTGAGAGAGAGATGTACATAATTAAATGCAAATTATGCAAATGAGGACTTAATTTGCATAATTAATGAGGAAATTCTATAATTACAGTGTTTTACATTATACTACTTACATACATGTAATGTATGTAACCTATGGCAGGTGGAACTTCACAAGATACTAATTATTCAAATGATGACCTAATTTGCATAATTAATGCGAAAATTCTATGATTTCGTAATGGTGAATGATGAGAATGTCATACTTGGGACATCTGTAAGTTAATCAAAAGTTAACATACATCACGATGCATATATCATGTTAATGCAGAGGTCATTTGCACAATTAAAGAAGAAATTTACATTTACATATCAAGATTATATTTCATGGAGGTATGAGATCTCGGAATTCTAGTTTGCATATTCTATCGTGTGTTTAAAAAACGCCTCAAAGTTTCCATGGATGACTGCATTCAAATTTCAGTTTTTTTTCCTCTCTAGGCACCGTATATATATTTCTGGTAGATCATTTGTACATACATATTTGTACATACATATTTGTATATTATAAATTCCCTATCTTGTTCGTTTTGTATGTTAAAGACATCCAGTGCGATTTTAGGATAGCAAAACTAAGGAAATCTTTGTGATCGTGACACATATTGCTTCATATTAGCACCTTTGAATCAGCATTTTTTACTTTGAGCATTTTAAACTGCAGAAAAAAGCCCCAAGATGGGTCCTTTATTTTCTGGGTTGTAGCCCGGGGCCCTTCCACTAACCATTTTCCGTCAGAATTTAGGCAACTTTTGCCCCATGAGAGTCAATATACACTGGGATAATGTGGTTTCAACTCAGTAAATAGATAAATAACTATTAGTAAATCAGGTCTCCAAGCACTTAAACTGCATTAGAGCCTTAAAAGGCCCAATATTTTTCACAAATCACTAGTACTGTATCATACCATTTTTCGTGCAGCAGACCCACCAATGGACCAGCCCCAGACTGATTACCAGGCACGTGGGGACGACGATGTCACACCCGACGTCACGTACGCCTCTATACCAGGTAAACGTTTTAAGTTCCTCTCTTTTTTTGCATTCTGTTTTGTTGATTGCTTTGTGATTGTAATCTCACTAAAGGTGAGGTTTTTTTAAGTAGTTAAGATACTTTTGTGTAGTTGGGTAGGTTTAAATTTAAAAAAAAAAGTTATTGAAATAGTTTATCAACAGTTTTCCACAGTTTCATAATATACCCAAAATATTTTAAAGCACAAAAGTAACTACCATTAGCATGCAGATCCGAGAAACTATTTTTATAACTAGTAAACGTTTCTCTGTTTCTTTTCTTAACAATCATTATATGTACAGAAGAAACAAAAGGTAATTTTATCCGGCAGATTCCATTGGGTCTCAGTCTGACGACAGGTGCAAAACAACCAATCCCGGATCAGCTGAAACTACTCGGGATATCCCAGAGGTCGGTATGAAGAACCCTGGTCAGTCTAAAGTCAGTGTCATGCTAAAGACTATGAAGACTGTGATGTCTGTAACAAACATCATTCTGAGCTGCTGTCTGCTGGGCGCTGTTATCTACCTGGGTGAGTGTTATCATCTCTCTGTAAAAGTTTAGCTGAATATAAGGGGTTTTGCTAAACAGGGGAATAAGGGAACTGCTCCCTCATGTAACCAGCCAGCTCCCTCATACCAATTTTCAAATTGAACCCTTGTGAGTGTTATTCTTACTAAAAATTCCCCCCTCGGTCACTTCGTTCCTTGCCATGCTTGCGATCTGCTCCCTCATGCTAAATTTTTCTAGAAAAACCCCTGATTATATGATAAGCTCTTAAATCAAGTTGTCATTACCTATGTCATGGCGGAGAGGCTGACGACTGTATGTATGTCAACAGCTTAACTCAAGAAGCTGTGGGTGGATTTTATTATAATTATATTTGTTAGCTGAGAATTGGTTGTTAAACGAATTCAAACTGCATTAAAGTTTTTACCTGTCGCATTCTTACGCTGCTGCAGCGGGTTGTATAAGTGTTTTGTATTCATACACGTGTACAAGATAACTCAAGAAGCTATGATTAGTTATTAATTATATTTAGTAGATAAGTGGGGACTGCAAAGACGAAGGTGAAGTTCAAATATCATCCTCCTTGAGGGTATTTATGGTACTGTTTGTTTTTTGTTTGTTTGTTTCACATAACCGGTAAAAAGCCTTTAGGCGTAACACACCAGTTTTGTACATGTGCGTACATGTACAAGCTGCGTAAGACGAAACTGTAAGGTTTTGAACCACTCACACCGGGAAGATCCCCTACTCTTTTCGATAAGTGCGGTGCGTTCTTTAACGTGCGTGGGGTGTGGCTCTCCCAAACACGGGACCTCCATTTTACGTCCTATCCGAGGGACGTCCCTAACCGAAGCTAGGTACTCATTTACACCTGAGTGAAGTGAGGAAAGTCGTGTAAAGTGCCTTTCCCAAGGGCACAAGATCGGTTACATGAGCAGGGTTCGAACCCGCGACTTCTGGGGTGTGAGCCGAACGCGCTACCGACTGCGCCACACGACCTCACTTGACTGCGCCGGACTTTCAGAGTTTGAAATAAAGTCAGTAAGACTGATGGGTTTCCTGATAAGAAACATGTAATTTGGAAAAGAGGAGCATTGGATGATATTGATTATGTGCATAAACACCTTAAGTGCAAAGTCGATGAGGAAATGCTATAATTCCCTATCGGTAACTGCAATTGGATTGTCATTGGATGGCGAATAGTGATCAACTGAAATAATTCATGCAGATAAGGAACTTAGTTGCATTATTAGGAACAAGCTTCTTTAAGTCACCAATGGTAGGAGTTGACATTATTTGATGAATGTGTAAAATCGTGGAGCTCTAGTTTACCCTGTTGTATGGTATCCGTGTGTATCTATTATGCAGCACTGGCGGTGTCCGAACAAAACCAGAAGCAAGCCACAGATCTTGCAAACGTCTCCGACTGGATGGATCGGGTAACTATCAAAATTACTGTATGATGAAATAAAATCAGAAAAAAACTAAAAAGGCCAACATTTGTTTTGGAGCAAATTTAGCATGACTTCACCACATTTCACGACATGGCAGGGAAAGAAAGAAAAATACAAGGGAAAACAATTCTTTACATTGATATAACTATAGTATAAAGTTGACAACAGTTCGATAGATATCCCTTACATTATTGGTTGGGATTTTACATTGCATAATGCAAAATGTTTATTTCCAAGATTAAAAGAAACCTTCGTGTCCCGCATTCCAATGCTGGAGCAGGAAAGCTTGACATACCTACCAAAACGCTTGAATAAAGTTCATACTGCCAATATGGCATGGCTTTGTAAAGGTGTTAATTTTGTTAACCCCATCAAATCCGAACAGCCAATCAACAAGGAGAATAGAGGAAAGCTGCATGCCTATTGGTTGCCTGCTCTACATGTACATGTCATTCTGATGACTCATGCTCAAATATGGTAAAACACTGCTATAGTACATTTTCTATAACACAGCCAGAAAATTCAAATAAAACCATTCTGAAAGCATGTATCACAAAAATGAAAAAAAAAATCACCTGTGGGTATTTGCCCATTTTACCTTCATGCCAAATTTCATGTTTTTTGGTCCCAAAATGAAGCAGTTGAATCAATTTAAAGAAATGGCAGGAAAAGGAGAAGAAACGTGAGCAAAAGCCAGGACTCGAACCCGGGATCTCCTGCGCCACACGACCTCACGAAACTGTGTTCTTGATTAATCAACAGGCAATAAGAAAAATAGACGACGTTGCAGCGAGTGTGGCCCAACTGAAGCATCTCGTTCTGGAGAAAGAGAGGAAGACATTGGAGCATTTAAAGAAGCTTGAAGGTAAGATGAAGTATTATCCAGTTTAAAGTGCTACATCTGCAGTTCCAAATCTAAACACATTAGACTAAGGCCTAAAGCAAGTAGAATAAAGTGCTAAAGACAAGCAGCAACGGAGATGAATAAATATGAACAACTCATATAAATCAATAATGGAGTTTAGATAATGATCCTATTCCATAATCAATACAACAAATGTATTACTTCGTCAGTCGGAACGGTTATCATCATTTGTCAATGGTACCAGATAGTGGACCTTTTTAATGTTGTTGTTTTCGTTTATTTTTTTGGCGACGCCTTTGGGGCGGAGGCATTTGTGCAAGTACTACGATCGCTTTGAAAGAATTTCAAAAATTGCACGAATGCATTCCCCAGGGAATTGGTTCTGAGGTAACCTTCGGCCATGTGGTTTTTGGATCAAGCAGGTAACTTACACCCTGTGCCCACGTGCCACCCATCCAGCTGCCTGGCATGATTAATTACTGGTCATCCGTCTTCTCCCCACACCATGGTCCATGGACAGAGAGCACAGCTGTCTTTGGTCTAAAACCACTTGATCAGGAATCTGACTTTCCCTCCCCAAGAACATTTAGGCTAGTGGGGGTGGGTTTATTCAAACAGATCGCACAGAGGAAAGAAATTATCTGTCCTTTGGGGACCCACAAAAGGTCAAACAAGTCCTAGGAGTAACAACTTCAGATCAGACGTAATATACAGTCTCTGGTGGAGGATAGAGTGAAGTGGAGGATAGTTTTAAGTTTGGTTCGAGCGGGAACTCGACCAAAGTAAAGTAAGTAAGTATGTCATCATAAAATCTATATTGCTGGGGAAGAACGACTGATTCCTCCTATACGTGTATTTGGAATATTGCCCCACACCTCCTCCATCCATCCTGTAAATTTCACTACATGCATGTCTTCATAAGATAGGGAAATATGTATGTTTTTCTGATAATTGTGATGTAGATTGCTAGCTCCACTACATGAAATAATATATATCATTCAGTCGTCGCCTTGGCAATGATTTTTATTGCCTCACCCTTGTTAAAGTATGTGTTTATAAAAAAATGTTTATATTGACTTGAAGTGTTTGAGCATTGCGTAATCCAAAGTTCCGGGATGTTTCGATTGTGGTTCAGCAGGGGGGGGGGTGATATTGATATCACTTTACAAACATACGTAAAGCAAAGAGTTACACGCGAAATTCTGTAAAATGTTGGCTATATATTAATTCAAGCATAATCTATCTAAAAATGGCACTCCCTTCTGGCCTTTAGTTCACCTTGTATTTTAAAAATGCAGAAATGTAACATCTAAAATATTTTTTGTTACTTACTTAAGATAGTAGCTGATAGTAGCTGATACGGTCAACATTATAGCATAACTAACAACTACATTTTTTACAGCGACCTGCCCTTTGGGTTACAAGAAGTACCGTGAAGTCTGCTACAAAGCCATTGACGCAGAGAAGACATTCTCCGAATCGGACAAGGCTTGTCGGTTTGACGGAGGTACCCTCGCCATGCCCCGTGACGCTGGCATCAACGCCTTCCTTGGCTCCCTGAAGAATAAGATGGACGAGACTGATGGATTTTGGTTCGGTTTAAATGATATGCGACAAGAAGGTAAATGGGAATGGATAGACGGCACCCCTCTAGGCACCGGCTACAACCTCTTGCGGAAAGGTACGTACATGTACTTTAACGACGACTGCGCAATGTACATGCGCGGTAAGGACACGTGGATTATTATGGAGTGTGAAGAGAAAGCTAGCTTCATCTGCCAATACTTACTAACAGATTAGTGTTGCAACATGTTCCAAGATTGAATTAAAAGTGGTTTACATCAACAGAAATTAACTGGTAGGTTCTTATGAAGTACCTTAAATGTTTCTAACTAATTACCTCCATGAAATGTGTCATGGAGGTTATATTTACCTCCATGAAATGTGTCATGGAGGTTATATTTTCAGATTTCGTAATGGTGAATGATGAGAATGTCATACTTGGGACATCTGTAAGTTAATCAAAAGTTAACATACATCACGATGCATATATCATGTTAATGCAGAGGTCATTTGCACAATTAAAGAAGAAATTTACATTTACATATCAAGATCATATTTCATGGAGGTATGAGATCTCGGAATTCTAGTTCATAATTATTTTTTGCATACGTTCTTGACATGTAACTGCAATTGCATAAATATGAGAAGGACAGGGTGCAGTCGTAAAATTTCGACTAGGTACGGCCACAGCAAGTATATTTTATGCATGTCATCCTCCAAATCTAATGCGAGTCGGCGAAAAAAAGGCGGGCCGAAAAAAATAAGGTTCCTACATTTTAAAATTTTGACTCAATTATTGTACAAATGGTTTTGATTTAGTGGGAACATCACAAATGCACAGGCAGCATCACATATCACTGCATTAAGAAACATAACATTAAATCAGAGCCTTGTCTTGTATCCTCTGTTCATAGTTATCTGCGATCCATCTTCCGGCATGGCAACAGACATCTTTGCCCATCTTCGGCACGGTGGCCACTGTCAGATGCTCGGTTGGGTTAAGGCAGCCTATGGCCAACTATGATTAGTATTTCATACATATGCACTGCACGAAATGGCCTCGGATTATAGCAAATCCTGAAGATCCGAAATCGTGCATCATGACGGATACGTAGCAAATCCGGAGAAATCCGCAATCCTTACTAGAATACGAAGTAGCACTGCAGATCCGACAATTCCGGCACCGTATACGTCCGGATCTTTAAGAAATCACAGATAAAAATTTGATATTCGCAAGGAACCTTCTTTCTCGGATATGTTATAAGTTCGGTTTTTAGGGGAGTCTGGAGTTGCCTCGGATCCTGACAGATACAATAAATACCCATCATGGCGTCATACATGTACTACCACAGATTTCAGCAAATCCGCCTGCCGGGCATTAAACGGATTCTAAAATAACCCACAGGGCACTGCTGCTTTGGACTCTCCCGCAGATTCCGAACAAAATAACAGAAGCGGGATTTCGCGGATCTCACTTCCGCAGATCTGAACAAGATACCAGAAGCGGGATTTCGCAGATCTCGCTTCCACAAATCCGAAAGTGATTTGCAGCAACGGGATTTTGCGGATCTCAGAATTTCGTACTGCTATGGATTCCTGGTCCCACAGATCCGATAAAGGTACCAAAAGCAGAATTTTACGGATCACGGTTCTGCAGATCCGAAAACGATACCAGAAGCGGGATTTTGCGGATCTATCTTCCACAGATCCGAAAGAGATACCGGAAGCGGGATTTTACGGATCACGGTTCTGCAGATTCGAAAACGATACCAGAAGCGGGATTTTGCGGATCTATCTTCCACAGATCCGAAAGAGATACCAGAAACGCAGAGAAATTTGTGAATATCAGAATTTCGCACTTGACTGACTCTTACTATGGATTCCAAGTTTCACAGATCCGAAAAAGATACCAGATGCAGATTCGCTTCCACAGATCCCAACAGATCCCACTTGGCATTCATATGACCTCATATGGATTACGAATCCCGCAGATCCGAAAAAGATACCAGAAGAGGAAATTTTCTGATCTCGCTTGCACGAAATCTGGAATTTACCAAACTTATATAGCATGGGTAATACTATCTTTCCGAGTTTAAACAATCTGCATCCCTTATAAATCAGGTACCTAACACGTACATGTAACTTTCTTGAGGAAGGCAATGAAAGGAAGCAAAGTCTAAATGATGCCTCTGATTGGCCAGCTAGCGTACGCATGCGTACCGTGTTGGCGGTTAGAATGAAAACCGTTAGGAAAGTTGGCTTCGATGCAGGGGAAAACTAGAGAGAAATCAGGCGTTTGTATCGCTTTTTTCGTGATACCATGATGACATAACCAGTCTACCATGATCGGTCATCGAGTTTGGACAGGATTGATAGTGTTTGGACAGGAGGAGGATGTGATGTCAATTCAAACGCACAGAATAGTGACGTGTGTAGCAAGCTTCGGCGCCCCCTCCCCCTTGCACGGCGGCCCTGCGCACTTGATCCAACACATCGGACGTTTGGTAAGTTCAGTTATCATACCTATTTGGTTATTGATATGTCGCTGCCAGAAACATTATAAAATGCATGTCTCTAACTAACCTGCCCCCTCCACATTATAGATGAAAGGTTTTTAGGGGCTTGTCTTTGTAGGGTAGCAACTTGTTCATACTTTCTAACGGTCAATAGGCATTCGTGCCGGGCCAATCTCGTCTTGACAAAAATAGGGAGCAGTTTTAAAAAAAAGTGTTCAGTATTTTTATTGTATTCAGGTATAGTCGATTTGTCAATTCCTTTATTATATGTCTGGTAGAAATTTTGATCAAGTTATATGTTACTTTTTGTCCATTGAAGATGCCCAAGTTTTCTGACCAATGTAATTTGCAAACAGCAGGGAGTACTACAGGCGGAGCCTCCTCATCTCGAAGACGTTTATATAAAGACATGGGACGTTTTGTCACCTGTGTATTTGTTTACCTTTTTATACCTCCAGGATGTATGTGACAAGGTTTTGCTAGTCTGTCTTATGATGTATTAAATGATCCATGGCTTTTTTGCCAACAGAAACTGGATTATCGCCTTGAAGGTGAAGAAACCATACAGTAAGCGGCTCAAGCTCAAGCTGTCCGGAGTACATGTCACCAGACGAGCCAGTTTATGATGAAAATGGAAATATTTTTTTACTAAGGCCATTCTTTGGCTGCCCACATCTACAAAATACAAAAGTGAGCTCGACCAAAAATTTGAAACTTCATACTAAAGTGAACAGGTAAAACGGCAGTGAACAAAGAGGGTACCTGGCCCAGTGACCCTTCTTCCACTTCCAAGTCTAAAAATCCCATCTTGTTAGAGTTGAAGCAATGGATTTCTAAATGTTAACTTAACAGTATTATTTCTGGTGAATTTTCTGAGGCCAGTGAAACACGTTTTCCATGATTTGTGTCCGAATATGTACCCCAAGTTCACTCTTTGGGGGTAACTTTTCAGTGGACAGAAATGTTTGTTACAGTTTTTGTTAGTTCACTATGATTTGTGTATGGATATGTACCCCAAGTGTAAAGGCATAGCTAATTATTTCAGGGTAACTTTGGGCAGAATAATGTTTATTAAAGTTTTTGTTTGTTTACTATGACCTCAAGTGTAAAGGCATAGCTTACTGTCAGGGGGTAACGTTGGACAGAAATATTTGTAACAGTTTTTGTAAGTGGTAGCAAAATGGATAACTATGTACCCCAAATGTAAGGACATAGCTGTCCACTTAGGAGTGGTAATTGCACACGAGATGTTTCAGGCTATACTGTGTATTGATAATAAACTATTTAGTTGCAGGAGCTCCTATTAAGCCTGTACGTATCCGAATGTATCCTGAATGGAAATATGGTGAAGGTATTAAAGTTCAAATCCTGAGTTACGCATTTGTCAGGGGTCATTTCTGTACGAATCCCGGGCAAATCCGAGCGTATTCTGTGTGGAATATATACTACAAGGATCCCGTTTTTCGGATTTGTACGGAATAGGTTCCGGATTGCAGTAACCGATGTTTCGGATTTTCTGGCGGATTCCATTCTGATCCGTCAGTATCCGCTTGTATCTGCGAAAAATACGGACAAATCCCGGTACGCATCTGCTTGAATCCGAGGCCATTTCGTGCAGTGATGGCTGTAACTTTTGATAGCTTGGTCGCACCACAACTAAACTTCACACAGTTCTAGTAGTACTTGAAACACATTGAATAAAGGTTACTTTGTTTTTACTACTTCTGAAGTTTTGGGTTAAAAATCAACAGTTTGGTTAAAAAAAGGCTGTTTACTTCATGGCTTTACGCGCAAGCGGTAACAACACCTTTCATCATGATATTTTACAAGTAGAAAGCCAACCCCCTATTTATTGTTTTTGTCCGAGGCTATTTTGTTTTAAATGACAGTTACATTGTTTTTTTGGGCCAAAAACGACAGAAACAGCTATTTTTCTGTCATTTTTCTTTAAAAAATCGCCACAGTTAAAAAATTTCGACTTATATGCAAAATAGCCTCGGACAATTTTGATAGAAAAGTGATAATAAGTAAACATGGATTACTCTAAAGATGAATTATGTTGTTTTCAGCTGCGCGTAAAGCCGTTTAAGTCATACTCCCTGAATAAAATGCGTAACAACGCGGGTTTACAGGGGAAACATAAAAATGACCGCCGGTAACCCCGAATTCGAACACGCGTTCTATTCGAATGACGTCATATCGAACATGGTGGAACATGATTCGGGTTCGAAACATATATGTGGCAATCGTGCAGACACACGTCCGAACTCGAACATGAATATCAGCCTAGGCCGCCTTAACCCAACCGAGTGGCAACAAAATGCCTTATTTTTCCAAATCAGGCGAAAATTAATGCGCGCGCTGATGTCATCCATAAAAATTACTTGTTGCGGCCTAATATGAAAGAATGCAACAAGTTTGTTGTTGTTGTTGTCGTTTTGCACGTTTCGTTCACAGAGCTAGAGGTCTGCTTTTCCACGACTTTATCAATTTCAAGTGACTGTAGAGTTAGTGTAATAAGTATTAGCAATCATTTCTGTGTTTTAACATTTAAGCATTAAAACATAATATGTAGTAGTAACTTAATATAACATAAGCATATAAAATAATGTTTACAACGTATGTTATGGAAATGTGGTGTGTGAAGAAAATCAACATAGTACATTCGTGTATTTATATGTTCTTGAAAATGAATTTGTTAATGCGCTGAATGTATTCCAACTGATGATATTGTGGTAAAAACAAGAGTTCTGAGTGACATATCCGTCCAAAAACAATAATTTAGCAGTATGTGACGTGAATATCCATGTTGGTGTATCTAATACACTACAGAAATCACAGTAACCTACACATTTACAGTATAATCTACACCAACATATGATTTTAGACGACAGAAGTTCGACAAATCCCGGCCTCCGTGTACCTAAGACGCGCTTTGGACCAAATGGGGGTGATACAGAGCTACCCCTGAAATCGCATGTATCTCATGTTTGGCGCGACCAATCAACTTCAAATTTGAAAGTAACTTAGATGAAATACCACTGACTCTAAATAACTACTTCTTCCTTCAAAAATCTGCATAATTGTTCCATAAATAATAATAATATTAGATCATTGTGACTATATAAAATCGGCCTAGACCAAACTCTTCCGCGCGCTCAGAATTGCGATACAAAACTTTCAGAGAATGTGGAGAGATATGCACTTTATAGGAATCGGTTTCCAGAAAAGAAGAATATAGCTTAGATTTGAAAATAGTTTGAAGTATAGTCCATTTTGGTAGAATTCTAGGGGGTAGCTATGACTTTATCTACCAATAGCTAGATATACGGGAATAAAGTAGTTTTTCTGAAAACCGATTCATAGAAACCGACTTCTTACGCATTGTTTGCACCCAATTTCAACTTTGTAACCCAGTGGGAAGAGTTTGGTCTCGGGCTTTAAAGTTTAAAACTCTAAATTCTGGTCAATTTCCTTCCTTGACCTGTCAATCTTTATCAAGCCTCATGACTGTGAATGAAATTAATTGTTTTCGCACCTCTACTCAAGGCAATTACAGGCAATTATCTTTAATTATGCATAGAGGGCAGACGGCAGCATGTATCCATTCAAATTCAGACTTTACCACAAAAGTTTTTGTTTTTAAACATTTGTTTCTTACTCCTCGAATTGAAAGATCTGGGTTTGAAATGTGGTTTTATACATAGCAGCTCAATGAACCTGAAAAACAGCTCTGCCGAGTGTTGGGCAGAAGATAGCTAGATGTGTTATAATTCATCTGAAGAAAATTTCTAACAGACTTTTAACCCTGGCCCAGTGAGATGAAAAATCGTTTGATGTGTATTGACTTGTCTGGCTCCAAACATGCACCTATGACCATGTCCTGTATCTCCCTAAACTTCCTTGCTTATACCATTATACAGTTCATGTAGTTTCTTGTCATCCCCCCGTTTTCAGAATGTTTATTATGTTTATTTATGTGCTTTAAATTTTAATCTTGATGACGTGAAATGTTACATAATGGTAGCTTTGATTTGCTACATAATGGTAGTACATGTACTAGTTTTTCTGTAATAATAATAGGGGCCACTAAAGAACATTTAGCACGTAAAATGGTCATTTTGAATCCTGTTTGTAAACTATGGCCATCGTAGTCTCTCACAGTACTAAGCCTTTACTGAGTCTTTGGGAGGTGGCTGGAAATATTAGAAATTGGCCAAATAGAGAGATAATATGCCGACGAAGTTGGTCTGCTAGAAAGTACATTTTGCCGTGCCCGGGTGCATGTTATCGACCAATTTCTTACTCTTTCCTGCTACCTTCCGAAGCCTGGTAGAGGCTAAATATATATAATACACAGGCCTTGTCAGTTGGACATTGAGCGCCGCACGCTGGCTAAATAACCAATGACTATGAGGTTATTACCTCCTTGCTATATCTTTGGACCGTGCTATGGGTCTTCGTTCACACGAGTAGGTTACAATTCTACCTCTATGGTTCACACAGTGCGTTTAACGCTAGTACAAATTTACCTCCATGATTAGTCCATAATACACTAGTAATCTCCTGGAATTCGGAATACACTATGTATATAACTTGGTACTAAAATGGAGAACAAAGATTGTCTGAACATGGCTGAAATCAAGGAGGTTATAACCTCGCACAGTTGAAATCGGGGCTCCATCGCCAATTTATAAGACCCTGTTATATAGACTTGAGTTAGATCTGGTGGATACATGCTGTATTTAAGAAAATGTTTTTCATTTTTACTTTCTTTTCAAGCATGTTTCATGCTATGAAGTCTTCTAACATGGAACACTGAAAATACAAAGAGGGTGTGAAGTTAGCTCAATACAAATGCAAAATAGCAGGAGGGGTAGTGGGTGGTGAAGCTACAGCAATTATCACCATACCTATTGCATATTTACGATCTTCTACTCGCACCTTGCTCATTTAAATGTCATTATAATATTAAAATGAGATCTTTGCTGGGGGAAAGAAAGCGCGTCTTAGGTACACTGAGGCACTCAATGCACAAATTTTGTTTCAGATTTCATGAATAATTTCATTAGTTTGATGAATGATTGAATAGCAAATAAAAGTTATATTATTGTTGTTATGTGGTTCAGTTGTGTCGATTAACAGTATATTGCATATAACAATAGTTTACATTTGAAACAGAAACTACTGTTACTTTCACATATATAGTATAATCTATTCCAACATATAATTTTAAAAGACAAATTAAAGCTCGACAATTTCCGGAACTCAATGCACACATTTTGTTTCAGATTTCGTGAATATCATATCATATATCATTGTTATTATGTGGCTCAGTTGTGTCGATTAACAATATATTGCATTTAACAATACTTTACATTTGATACAGCATTTTAACTTTGTTGGGACAATACAACTATTGTTTGTCACAATTGATCTACGTTTGGAACTAAATTGTTAACAGTAAAACCAAGCTTCAGTGCACATCACGCCCGTCCCCAGCGTTTGCAAAAAAAACATAGATATAGATGATGGTCAGCCCAGGGCCAGGCTATGGATAATAAACTTTCTTTAATACATTTATGTTGGTGTTGTTGTTTTGTTGTTTGGTGTCTTTTCAGAGGATTGTGATAACCTTCTTGGTAATCGTTGAGATCTGCTACACTGCATGGTGCTATCGGGGCCTAAAACAAGTTTTCCATTTTCTGGGATAAAATGTAGTCACAGTGATAATACATTACACGAAACAGATCTTTAGAAAGTACCTTATTTGGTGACTCTGTGAGGCTGTAACATTACCTCTCTACATTGCCCAGATGGGAGTTAGTCACGGAAGGAACTTTGCCACAACACAATATCACCCATTTTACGTCAAAACAAATTTTTTTATGGGTTCACCACAAAGTGGTGAACCCATATTGCTTTTTCTGGTGTTTCTTCTTCTTCTCCTGCCATTTTTAAATGGATTCAGCTTCTTCATTTTAGGGCCTAAGGTCCTGAAATTTGGTATGGAGGTACAGTGGGCAAATACCCCTAGGCCTTTTTTAATGTTTTGTGATACAGGCTTTTAGAATGGTTTTATTTGAGTTTTTTGGCTGTGTTATAGCAAATGTATTACTGTGTTAGTGTGCCGTGTTTACCACGTCTGGGCATGAGTCATCACAATGGAATGCAGGGCATCAACCAATAGGCATGCAGCTTTCCTCTATACTTCTTGCTGATTGGCTGTTGGGATTTAACTTGATTAACACCTGCACAGAGCATTTCCATACTGACAGTATGTCTTTATTCAAGTGTTTTGGTAGGTATTTCAAGATTTTTCTGCTCCAGCATTGGAATGCGGGGCATGAACTTTTTTTTTTTATTTTGAAAATCAACAGTTTGCATTATGCAATTAAAAATCCTAACCAATAAAGTAGGGAATAGCTATCCAACTGTTGTTTTAGTTGTATGTTACTTCATATTATAGTTATATCAATGTAAATCATTGTTTTCCCTTGTGTTTCTCATTCTTTCCCTGCCATGTCGTAAAATGTGGTGAACCCATCGCTGTATTTGCTCCAAAGCAAATATTGGCCTTTCTAGTTCCTTCATGCCTTTTGTTGATATTCGAATGTTTTACAATTATACCAGATATTGCGTTTTATTCCCTTATACTAGCAACGAGGAAGAATACCATAGCAACCGACCTCCGTGGCCAGACAATTATGGTGAGCGTAAGTCAAAACGACAGGAGCAGCATTATATTTAAAAGAGAGTAAGTTTTTTTAACTTCAACGTGCAAACAATACAATACATATTGGTGACGCACTCAAGAAATATGCTTATATCCACGTTACCACTTGATATAAAATAAAAATTACAGCACAAGACAAAACAATGTACATGTAACATCGATAACGTTTAGCTAACAAGAAAATCGAGTTTAGCTACTAGCTAAATATATATAAAGACCAAAATTTGCTTTGAAGCAAATGCAAAAGATAACTTTAACACATTACCAAAAAATGTGGCCTCTCTCGCTACCACACAAATGGATTGTTCTTTAATCACGCCTGTTCCAAATGTTCCCCATTAGTCTATACCTCCATGCAGCAATGAAATCTATCAACGCCTTCTGCAAATAGGTCATTCGGCCCCAAAATTAAATCCATTTTACGACATGGCAGGGAAAGAAGGAGAAAGACCACTCGTCAAGCAGACGTTAGGGTTTGGGGTTATTTTTGGCATGTTTTTATTCAGATTTTTTTTCTTTATCCGGGTTTCTTTTTTTGCACTTGAATTCTTCTTTCACCGAACCCAATCACAGAACGGCAATGACAAGGACGGGTAGTAGGATCATGGCTAACTTTCCCATGGTCGACTACGTACACCTGACGATATACAAGTAAAGATTTTATTTGAAGCCAGCTAACAAAGTACGTAATATGTTAAGAATGCTATTGTTACGTCCCGGGAGTTCCCCTGTAAAAGGATTTTACACATTTATTCAAAATTGCAACATGACAATACAAAGTGTGCACTAGGCAGCAAGTATGCTGATAGCGTGCACACCTAACACATACCTGAACATATGACATTGAAAAACAACAATAAATAGTAAGAGCAAGATATATACACAAATAACAATTTTCGTATAAATTACACCTATAATTAAAATCAATTATTATATAACTATACAGCAAACTGAATGTTAAGTAAGGCTCAGCTAGAAGAGGCACAGAATCTTTTTGATTGGGCAATGAATGTGTGGAGTGCATGTGTGAGTTTTGTATTTATATCAAAGTTATGACCTGGAGAACCCTGGATGTGGTTAGATGTGGTTAGGTGATGTTGAGTAAGGTGTTCAACAGTGGAGGCAAGGGTGTTGCGTGTCTCAGTGTGGAGAGGGCAATGTAACAAGTAGTGTGGTACTTTTCAGAGGGGGCACCGCAGGCAAACGTATTGTCTTTAAGGCTCATTTTGTGCAGGGTGCAGTTCAGCCCATGCGCAACCTTGCAGTATAGATGTTAAACTGCCTAGAGCCGAGACTACGGTACAAAAGGATTTTATGGTCAAAAGTACTATTTTGCCACGTTCTTTACTTGGAAATGTACTGCTATAAATGTTTCTCTTCTAAACATTGGCCTCTTAGTAAACTATGCCTTCTTCCCCTGTAAGATCAGAGCTCTGTTTCTCCTGGACAAATCACACGTTAATATGTTTGGGCTCAACCTCCTGGCAACACCGGGGAACCGAATACATTTTGCTTAATTCAGTTACTTCTTTTAAAGTGGCAATTGAATTTGTCTTTTGGTCAAGTAGGTATAATAGTAGTTTTGTAAGTCAGAGCTACCGCACATGCAATCTCTATTAACTTTGCTATACAAGTTGGCTACTGTTGAAAATTACTTCTTTTCATCGATGATGATGCTGATTATTGTTAAGTTCCTGTCCTTTACTTTATAATCCCCTAAAACCTTCCTGAATACTAATTGCTTTTAGTTCATCTTTAGTAATAAACTTGGTTGTTGTAATTAGTTCAAGTAAATCCTGACGCTTTCTCGCCGGTTTTGTCTAACCTGAAAGAGTGACAAGCATGCCCTTTTCCGTAAGGCTTAGCGAGCTATTGTAATTCACCGTTAGCCTGCTCTAGTTTAATGGTATCAATATGTCAACCATGCAACATACCCTGTATTTCCGCTCTCATCACAGGTTTCTACATATAATCATTGTCTCACTCAAGCAGAGCAAGAGGTGTTAGCTTAGCTTAAAGATCATAGTGCAACAATCACATAAGGCGGAGCAAAGCACAACATGACACGGCACGACGTAATGACCCTGAGTTATGTTTATTTCTGAATATGTGTAGAAGATGGTCATGTGTCAAAGTGGGGCTGCTTGGGGGAAGGGGGTTCGTTCAACGGTAAACTCAGGAAGACCGGCAACGGTTAACGGTAAACCGACGCACTTTCCCAAACACACCACGCTAGATTTTGGTCTCTCATCATTTGGTAAAATTAAGTTACGAATACCGACACGACCGGGCGTTCTCAAGTATATCAACATGGTCCGTAGCAATTTTTAGTGCTGTAGAGAGTTGGGTTTTTTATAACAAATATATCATTATCCTCCCTTCTATTTACAATTCAAATGTTCCTTTTTAATATAAATTACGTTTTATACGTTTATTGACCTGAAAATAAGTGAGATACGCTCGGATATGGCATCGACAAGTCAGCGATATGGAATCGAAAGGTGACGACCGTTCTGACAGGCGACAGCCGTTTACGAGGCGGACATTTACGTCGGCCATGGGATACGAAAGATTTCTCAATGAATTCTGAATAACAAGTAATTTGTTACGTGTGATTAGAGCGTTCAATCATAAAATTATACTTCACGAATACCAACAAACGTTTATCATTGAATTCGAGCGAGTAAACGGAGAATTACTATAGCTCGCTAAGTCAGGTAAAAAGACATTCAGACCCTTGACATTCTATCAGGTAAGAATAATCCCGTGAGAGAGTGTCAGGATTTACTTGAACTTAATTTTCAACGACCTAATTCATTATTTAAGATTCCCACTTAAAGCAAGTACTCAGAAAGATTTTAGGGGATTATAAATGAATATAGATTGTATGTGCGGTAGCTGTGACTAACAAAACAACTTTAAGGCATGAAGTAACTCTCTATTCTACCTTCTCGACTAATTGTTAAAACCTCCATTTGCCAGCATTCAGACAAATAACTAAATTAGGCAAAAAGTTTTCTGTTCCCCGCTGTTGCCAGGAGGTTGAGCCCAAACACATCAACGTGTAATTTGTCCAGAAGAACGACCTACAGAGCTCTGATCTTACAGGGGAAAGAAGGCAGGAACGTTTATAACAGCACCTTTCATTCCTAAGTAACAAACGTGGCAAAAAAAGACTTTTGTTCACGACAGCCTTTAAGAGGGGGACTTACTGGTCAGGAAATTTGTAACAAAAACGTTCCCAACAGATTATGTATTGTGTTCTGGCTTCAAATAAAAGGACATGGCACCGACGCCGCAGTCCAGATTTTCCAATCGACCAGGACTCAGACTGATTCTCTGAGTCTAATTTTGTATTTTGGAGAAATTCAGCACAGTGAGAGATACATTGAGAATCTTTACGTGTTTACTGCCTTATTAAGAGCGAGTCAGGTGTACGTAGTCGACCATGGGGAAGTTATCCATGATCCTACTGCCCGTTCTTGTTATTGCCGCGGCAGCGCGTGCTCCGGCACAGCAGGAACGTTCCAAGACTTGGTCACAACCGGGAGACATTCTCCCAGACTGGTCAATGGCACGACTTCGTTACGACGGCTGCAGGTAGGCGTAGAACTTTACCGCTACCATGTCAACTTTTGAAATTCAAGTGTTTGTTAGCATTATCATTTTTGTTGTATATTGTGCAATTGTTAACGTCAACTAGATTTTAAAACACGAATAAATGAATATCTTCGTCGGTGACTGCAAAGACCAGTTTCTCAGTCACTATCAACAATGGCCTGATGCAAATATCTGAGTCTGATTTACCTATGCTGGAATTAATTGAAAGTTAGGGTGTGAAATAATTCAGTATATTTCTAAAAGCTATTTTGACGCAATCAGAATTTCTCCTTTTAAAATTACAGATTGCCGTGGAAAAATGTTCACTTGTCTTTAGTAGGACAAAGTGGAATTCCTATCTCCCCTATGAGAATCTGGAATCCTCCTAAGAGAGATTGGAATTCAGATATTTAGATCCCAGTTCAGAAGAAGAAAAACTTGAATGCTAGTCTCCCCTAGGGGAGATAGGAATTCCAATCTCCTCCAGGAGAATTCCAGATTCCCCTGGATTCCAACCTCTCCTGTGACGTATTTAAGAAACACCAATTATCAAAAGTTATAATATAGTAACTGTACCTTTCGAAGAAAATGTCCGTGATGCAGAGGACAGAAAAGGGTCAAAGTACGAAGACTTGTTAAATGAACCTACGAAGCTACTCTTGTAACGGTTGAAGTAGGGAGTAGGGGGTGGGTAAGTGGGGAAAACATATCGAAGTTAAGATCGCTATGTGTTGTTAACCACGAAGACAGGGAAGTACGTCACATGAAAAGCAGACTGGGAAAATGTGCATTATGTACCCCGTATGCTGAGAAGACCTAATGAATCACCATACGTCCAGTTAGTCCGACGCACGCATACTTACCTTGCGTCCCGTGAGTTCATATTGTTAACTCATACTAAGGGATTGACCTAGGTGGTTTATCTGTTCGTCCTGTATTTTTGACAAAAACTAATAAAAGATGATTTCAACTCCCTGATTTTGGAACAACATAAAAGAAAGCAGGGACCTACAGCAAAAGTATGATTTTCTAAGATTGTGACATTTTTGTATGAACGTTGGTTAAGCGAGGGTCACAACCCGCTGTACATGCAATTACGTGCTGTTTACGTGCAAAATGGTGGGCCAGTTTCAAATTTTGGGATCCATAAGTGGTGAGTACCGTCTCCGTATGGAATCCTACGGAATCCCACGGATGTGGGAGCACGCTGACACGCCGTAGCACTAGGCATCCATGCAGTACTTTTCTTCGGGCTGCGGATACAACCCTCTATGAGCCAGTACGGGCGACGCGTACGCGCGTGCTGTACGTATATATGTCACAGGGGAGATTGGAATCCAGGGGGATCCGGAATCCTCCTAGGGGAGATTGGAATCCCTATCTCCCCTAGGTGAGATTGGAATCCCTATCTCCCCTAGGAGAATCTGGAATCCTCCTAGGGGAGACTGGAATCCTCCTAGGGAAATCTGGAATTCTCCTAGGAGAGATTGGAAACTTTCAATCAACTTCAGCATAGGCAAGCCTATCACTATTGTAGGTGAATTACTAGATTGGAATCAAGATTTGTCCTGGCATAATTTGCAGTTCTAATTCCATAATTGAAATCTTTCCTAACTTAGACCCAAAACTATTTCCAACTGAAAAAAAATGGTTTTTGAGTCACTATCTCACAATGGCCTGATGCAAATATCTGAGTCTGATTTACATATTCACTTACCTATGCTATATGCTGAAATTGATTGAAAATTTAGGTGTTAAAGGACTCAGCCTATTTTCCCAAGCATTTTGATGCAATCAGAATTTCTCCTTTTAAATTGGAGATTGTCCTGTAAGAATTCCCACTTGTCCTAGGCCAAATTGGAATCCTATCTCCCCTAGGAGAATCTGGAATCCTCCTAGCAGTGATTGGAATTCAGACATTCAGATCCCAGTTTTGTAAAAAAAAAATTGAATTCCAGTCTCCCCTAGGGGAGATTGGAATCCCTATCTCCCCTAGGAGGATTCCAGATTCTCCTAGGGGAGATAGGGATTCCAATCTCACCTAGGGGAGATAGGGATTCCAATCTCCCCTAGGAGGATTCCGGATCCCCCTGGATTCCAATCTCCCCTGTGACATATATATACGTACCGTACATAATATAAACAGCAGGTATAAGTACGGGCTGCATATCAGATACGGTGACATGGCAATCGCTCAGAGATCATTCGCTGTAAGTTATTTTTGTCCGTACGTTTTTTTTTTTTTGTTTGTTGAGGGGTCGACGCCACTTTTTTCTGAAAACGTGGGGGACAACTGGGGTACGTTAATAAACGTTACTTACACGGTGGCGGAAGGTTAAGTACATGGTCATCAAGCCATACCTGGTCGTGAGCGGTTGCGTGCATCGTTCTTATCGCAAGTTAGTTGTACGTGCTTACAACGCACGGTCTTTGTGCAATGACCACGCTAATCTTTGGTCCCAATTGGAAAGTGTGGCCCTGGTGGGTATTTCCCGGGCTGTTTTTGGCACTTTCGGGTGACGGCTCTTACGTGGCCCTATAAGACTGCCCGCGGCTACCGGGCTTTTTTGGCCCGTCCGGGACTAATCCCGTGAGAGAGTGTCAGGATTTACTTGAACTTAATTCCAACGACCACATTCATTACTTGACACTTCCACTAATAGCAAGTACTCAGAAAGATTTTAGGGGATTATAAATGAATAGAGATTGTATGTGCGGTAGCTGTGACTTACAAAACAACTGTAAGGCATGAAGGAACTTTCTATTCTACCTTTTTCGACTAATTGAGATCTCAATTTGCCACCATTCAGAGATATAACTGAATTAGGCAAAAGGTATACTGTTCCCTGCTGTTGCCAGGAGGTTGAGCCCAAACACATCAACGTGTAATTTGTCCAGAAGAACGACCTACAGAGCTCTGATCTTACAGGGAAAGAAGGCATAGTTTATTAAGACGTCCATTTCAACAAGAGGAACGTTTATAACAGCACCGTTCATTCCTAAGTAACAAACGTGGCAAAATAGTACTTTTGTCCATAAAAGCCTTTAAGAGGGGAACTTACTGGTCAGGAAATTCATAACAAAAACGTTCCCAACAGATTATGTATTTTGTTAGCTGGCTTCAAATAAAAGGGCATGGCACCGGAGCCACAGACCAGATTTTTCCATCGACCAGGACTCAGACTGTTTCTCTGAGTCTAATTGTGTATTTTGGAGAAATTCAGCACAGTATAAGAGATTGAGAATATACTGCCCTGTTAAGAGCGAGTCAGGTGTACATAGTCGACCATGGGGAAGTTATCCATGAGTCTACTGCCCGTCCTTGTCATTGTCGCGGCAGCGCGGACTCCGCCGGCAGAGCAGGAACGTTCAAAGACTTGGTCACAACCGGGAGACATTCTCCCAGACTGGTCAATGGCACGACTTCGCTACGACGGCTGCAGGTAGGCGCAGAACACTACTTTACCGCTACCATATCAACTGTTCAAATTCAAGCGTTTGTTAGAATTGTCGTTTTTGTTGTTTATTGTGCAATTGTTAACGTCAACTACATTTTCAAACACGAATACATAAATATATCTGCGTCAGTATATAAAAGAGCCATTTATTATTAAGAGTTATAATATTATAATTTTGCAGCAACATGAAAGGAAGCAGGGACCCCACAGCAAAAGTTTAATTTTCTAAGATTGTGATTTTTTTGTAAACCGCTGTGCAATTCTTGGATCCGTAAGTGGTGAGTACCGCCTGCGTTTAGAACCCTACGGAAATCCAACGGATTTGGGAGCACGCTGGCACGCCGTAGCACTTTAGGTTTATGCAGAAGTTTCTTATTATTCATAAATGGTTTTTATTGCCCAAACAGTACCCGTGCAGTCGCAGCCTTTATACGGTTGAATTGATGCAGGGTATCACATACATGTAATAATCAATACAAATCACAACAATTACAACAATCAAATCATACACATGATAACACACATATTTGTTTCACAATTATTTTTTTGTGGAACTGTCCCACGGGTCTGTGCGGCTGCCATTCGGCGCCACAAGGTAACCTCAATACGACTTTCCTCAACCGAGGTTAGGTACCCATTCACACCTGGGTGGAGTGAGGAAAGTCGTGTAAAGTGCCTTTCCCAAGGGCACAACGTCGGGGCGCATGTTCAGACGTGTCCCGGGTATGACTCGGAATCGAACTCGGGTCTCCCGGTTCACTATCGATTGCTCTAACCACTACACCACGTGCACCCGCCACAAACTTTGGTTCGGGCTGCGGAATCACCCCCTGTATGAGCCAGTACGTACCGGCTGTACGTACCCGTACCGGCTGTACGTACCGGCAGGTGTAAGTAAGGCCTGCATACCTGATACGGTGACGTGGCAATCGCTCAGAGATCGTGAGCTGTAAGTTATTTTTTCGAATTTTTTAGGGGACTTCTGGTACGGTTTTTTTTAGGCAACGTCCGCCACTTTTTTTCCGAATACGTGGGGAACAACTGGATATAGCAGAGAGGGGGTACGTTAACGCACGTAACTTGAACAACTGCTTAAGGTTAAATACATGGTCATCATCTAGCCACGCCTCGCTGTTAACGATTGCGTGCATCGTTCGTTGCTAGTTATGCGTGCTTTCAACGCACGGTCTTTGTGCGATGGCCACTTTAAGCTTTGGTCCCAATTGGATAATGTGGCCCTTGCGGGAATTTAACTCTGACTTCAATTCTACCCGGGCCCCGCTGACATAAAGACACCGTGTCCGATCGCGCGCGAGCCGTGAGAACACTGGGAGGTACCTCTCCGGTGCCGCCAGTCCACTGGCACTAATTTGGTTCGTCTGCGTGAGTGATTGTTGTCTGTAAGACATGTGCAGTCCTCTCAGGGAAAGAACTAAGTGAAAGTAAATGATCCGAGCAGCGATCCGAAAGAAAAAAAAATAGGAGTGCCCACCAAGAGCCCCCATAATGCCTGACCGCCGTTCGTGGTCATGCGGCAGGGACCCTACAACTGCCCCCACCGAGATGTGAGAAACACGCCTTACCCTGTCGGACTCCATAGGAGTCACCTCATCAGAGGCCGGGCAGCGTAAAAGGCAACGTTTAATTGTGACCACGACAGCCGGTGCCCGGTAGACCCCAGAGGCCAGGGCCGGCCGAGGCTCATCGTTGCATAGACGTCCTCGGCGCTCTCACAGCGATGGTATGGCGCAGTTCCATACCATCGCCGAGGTGACGGCGCTCATGGAGCTCCCATTGCGCTCCCATGGCGCCGTCTAAGTGGAACGGGGGCATTAGGGTGGGTTAATCCGCAGCCTGATCGCAAAAAAGGTTCTGCATAGATGTACGTGCTACGGTGGGTCCGTGTGCTCCCAAATGCGTTCGATTCCGTAGGAAACCGTACGGAGGCAGTACTCACCACTTAAGCTTCGGTCACAACCCGCCGTACGTGATTCTGCGTGCTGTCTACGTGCAAAAACGTGGGCAAACGCAGGGCATCCGTGCGTGGTGAGTGCCGCCTCCGTACGGAATCCTACGGATTTGGGAGCACGCAGACACGCCGTAGAACTTTCAGTGCACGTAAAACTTTTTCTGCGTGCGGTCTACGGATTCACCACCCGTGCGTGCAAGTACGGCGCGCGCCCCGTACGTACCGTACGAAAGACGCACGTGTGAGTTCGGCCTCCGTACGGTAAAGTTGCAATCGGATAGAAATCGTACGTTGTAAGCACTTACAACTCACTTACCACTTGCGCAACGTTTGATGCACACAACCGCGCACGGCCAGAAGTGGCGTGCAGACCACACTCTTACACCTTGCGAAACCGTGCGAAACCGTGCGAGTGACGTGCGTCGACGCCACTCCTTCCCCACGTTTTCAGAAAAAAACGTAGCAGACGTAGCCTCCCAAAAAACGTACGGACAAAAAGCACGTGCGGCGGGTTGTGACCGTAGCTTTATGGATCCCAAGATTTGTTGCTGCCGCGGCAATGATAAGGACTGGCATGGTTAACTTCCCCATGGTCGACTACGTATATATGACTCGCTCTTAACAAGGCGGTAAACAAGTAAAGATTTTATTTGAAGCCAGCTAACAAAGTACGTAATATGTTTAAAAAAACGTTTTTGTAACGAATTTCCTGACCAGGGAGTTTCCCTGTAAAAGGGTTTTATGGACAAAAATACGATTTTGCCACGTTCTTTACTTGGGAATAAATGCTGCTGCTATAAATATTTATCTTCTGAACATGGGCCTCTTAGTAAACTATGCCTTCTTTCCCTGTAAGATCAGAGCTCTGAAAGTGTTTCTCCTGGATGTGTTTGGGCTAAACCTCCTGACAATAGCGGGGAACAAAATACTTTATGCCTAATTTAATTACTTGTTTTATAGTGTCAATTGAATTTTTCTTTTAGTCCAGTAGGTAGAACAGAGGTTTGCTGTAGGTCACAGCTACCGCACATGCAATCTCTATTTATTTTACTTTGATATACAAGTTGGCTACTGTTGAAAATTACTTCTTTTCATCGATAAAGATTATTGTTAAGTTCCTGTCCTTTACTTTATAATCCTTAAAATCTTCCTGAATACCTACATGCATGTATTGCTTTGAGTTCATCGTAAGTAATAAACTTGGTTGTTGTAATTAGGTAAATCCTGACACTTTCTCGCTGCTTTTGTCTAACCTGAAAGCTCACGGTGGTAAAATCTGGGCTGCAAAATTCCCACATTTTATAGAATCCGAATAGTGTTCGATCGTGTTCGATCTGGGCAATTCGAATCGAACCCGCGTTCTATTTCGGGGTCACCTGCGGTCATTTGTAATAAAGCGGCAAAACAAGCCCTTCTGCCTAAGTGCCTCGCAACAGATAAAAAAACAACACTTTTCTATAGATACAAACAGTTTCCAGCACAGTACATGTCTGCTATCATTTTTTGTGGACATGTAACATGTAGCGAAGCCACTGTCGTATCCTTGGGTAACCTTGAATACTGCAATGATTCTTTACGCCTTTACGAATAACACGGTGCACACTTTTGGGAGATATGACATGTCTGCAAAACTCGTTCAAACCTGGAAGCATGGAGAGTCAAACATACCCCATTTACGGCTCAAAATGACTGCCACGGTTGTCCCCAAAATCGTGCTTTAGGGATTTTTGAAATATGCTCTTGATTTTGAATTATGGGTAATTAAGTGCGAAAAAAGCAAAAAAAATTCGATTTTTTCACCTATTTGTCGACAAAAACTATACTTTAAGTCAGAAATTAAAAAATCCCAAAAGCACGATTTTTCATCTTATTCCTGCTCGTCAAAAAATATTAAAATCAGTGACCTTGCGTAATATGTGTAGCCAGGTTTGCTCGATGATTGGCTAAAATATGGCGCACCGAAATTCCATAAATTATCGACTTTTTAACGAAATCCGAAAAAATCATCCTTTTAGCGCAAAAATCGCCATTGAATGTAAGTAAAGACGATAATTTTATTTTATTTCAACGAAATTTTCCCTTCGATACTAGTTTGTTTATTTTCAAATGTTTTACGGTTAGCCCAAAATTGCGTCTTGTAACCCGATACTTTATCGAACGCCCCCAGCAATGGGAAAGAATGCCGTAGTGACAGACCGCCGTGGCTCGCCAAGTCAGGTTGAAAGACATTCAGATCGTTGGCACTCTATCAGGTAAGACTAATCCCGTGGGAGAGCGTCAGGATTTACTTGAACTTAATTCCAACGACCAAATTTATTACTTAATATTTCCACCAAAAAGCAAGTACTTTAGGGGATTTAAAGGTTTTAAGGGATTATAAATGAATAGAGATTGTATGTGCGGTAACTGTGACTTGCAAAACAACTCTAAGGCATGAAGTAACTTTCTATTCTACCTTCTCGACTAATTGAGAAAATATCAATTTGCCACCATTCAGACATATAACTGAATTAGGCAAAAAGTATACTGTTCCCTGCTGTTGCCAGGAGGTTGAGCCCAAACACATCAACGTGTAATTTGTCCGGAAGAAACGCTTACAGAGCTCTGATCTTACAGGGAAAGAAGGTATATATGCATAGTTTATTAAGACGCCCATTTAAACAAGATAAACGTTTATAACAGCACCTTTCATTCCTAAGTAAAAAACGTGGCAAAATAGGACTTTTGTCCATGAAAGACTTTAAGAGGGGAACTTACTGGTCAGGAAATTTGTAACAAAAACGTTCCCAACAGATTATGTATTTTGTTAGCTGGCTTCAAATAAAAGGACATGGCACCGAAGCCGCAGACCAGATTTTCCCATCGACCAGGACTCAGACTGTTTCTCTGAGTCTAATTGTGTATTTTGGAGAAATTCGGCACTGTGAGAGATACATCGAGAATCTTTACGTGTTTACTGCCCTGTTCAGAGCGAGTCAGGTGTACGCAGTCGACCATGGGGAAGTTATCCATGATCCTACTGCCCGTTCTTGTTATTGCCGCGGCAGCGAATAGTCCGGCAGAGCAGGAACTTTCCAAGACTTGGTCAGAACCGGGAAACATTCTCCCAGACTGGTCAATGGCACGGCTTCGTTACGACGGCTGCAGGTAGGCGTAGAACTCTACTCTAGTGACGTGTGTTGACGTACTGCTCATGCAAGTTCTTCCCCACGTTTTTAGAAAAACTTAGTAGACGTGGCCTCCCAAAAAAACGTAAGCACAAAAGCACACACGGCGGTTGTGACCGACGCTTTACGGATCCCCAAAATTTACCCAAGTTTTTGCACGTAGACAGCACGCATTTGCATACGGCGGGTTGTTCCCTTCGCTTTCAGACAGCTGAATGTTGTGAACATACCTAAAAACTCCTTCAGTTTGCGAAAGTACGACGACCGGATCCATAGCGGAAATCTTTGTTTTCATTTATGCTAATGATAAGTTTTTCAGCATATTGTTACATATGTCGGTTAATTGATGCCTTTTACCTGAACTATTTTGCCCCGTTAATTTGAACATATAGAATGGATTTGCTGACTGAACCTGTGTCTAGAAACTGTGCATTTTTATTTATCTATGATATATATTTTTGCAGGATCTATGCGGAGTTTGAACCAAAGGATTTGTCTGGTAAGATGTGTGAAGAGAAGGGGGAACTCCGGGACGTGCAACTGACTGACATTAACGACAAAAACTACCAACAAGTGGAGAATAAAGGTAAGGTTAAACCAGACTTAGTATCAACATCACATGCGATATTCTAGCGATACATCTCATGCCCGTAGCCAGGGGGGGTTCGGGGGTTCGGAAGAACCCCCCCACAAGGCTAAAAGGTCCACTTTTTGGTCCACTTTTTACGTAAAGGTCCACTTTTTGGTCCACTTTTTATGTAAAGGTCCAAGATTTTTTCTTGAAAAGATGGACTGGAATCGTAGAAAAACAGTTCCCTTTGTCATTGAATAAAAAATTTATCTCTGATTTTTTCTTGAAAATCCCCTCAAAAACGCACGAAATGCCATTTAAGAAGGTT
>NW_017803951.1:126343-132255 GCF_001625305.1 Branchiostoma belcheri | reverse complement strand
ACCGGCATGTCCGACCCGTACACGGCGAATTTCCGCTGCCGTGTGGAGAATAATTAGGTGATAATTGCCGCTAAATTATGCATATTCCAGCAACGCACGGAGCGGTGCACGGCCATTTCCTGCCGTGTACGGGGATGTACAGGGATCGTGTCCGGGCATATAACGTCCAGTACACGACCTGCACACAAAAAGTGGTTCATTTCCGGGAGTGTACAGGACATGTACGGGACTGGACACGTTTCGTGTGCAGGTCGGAAACCCCCGGGTTCTACCGGAAACCTAAAATATCCGGGAAAGTGTGCGGCAATTTCTCACACGGAAACTAGGGATTTTGTGCCGTGTATCAAACAGGGGCGTATCCAGAGGATAATGCCGTAAGGATTCGGGAAGATCCGAGGTACGGATAAAAAAATCCAAACGCCGGGTCTGTTTGCATCCGAGGCAAATGCAGAGAAATGTGTATGGAAATCCGATAGGGATGCGGGAAAATCGTATCTGTACGCATCCGTGTAAAATACCGACGTCTGCACGTGGTGATCTATCGCATATCCGGAAAAATCCCTATTAAAAAAATTCGCATCCGTAGAAAATCCCGCTTTTTGCATTCTTTGGGATCCGGACAGTCCAGGTTACTCCAGGTGTACAAAATATCCCTAAAGAAACAAATTGGTATCCGCGGAAAATCCCGCTTTGGAATGCTTTGGGATCCGGACAGTCCAGGTATACAAAAAAATTCCTAAAGAAACAAATTGGTATCCGTGGAAAATCCCATTTGGGGATATTTAGGGCTCCAAACATTCCGGATCCCTAAGAATGCAAATTTAGGATATTTTACGGATCCTACCCGTATCCGTTTGCATCCGCTTGTATCTGCTAAAAATGCGTGAATATCCCTGTGCGCATATGGCTGCATTCAAGGCCTTTTCGCCCAGTGTGACCTCTAAATACTTGTGATCTCCATGCTGGTATCCAGTAGCGGATGGCTTGGGGGTTCCAGGTCCCCAGATGAGTTTTTAATAGCCTATCGTCTGTCAACAGCATAACTTGAGAAAGCTTGGATGGATGATCTTGATATTTGGTAGGTGGGTAGGTCTTGATGAGACCTGGAAATGATAAAATTGTGGACCCCCTAGCTGCTTGTTATGGTACTGCTGCTGAACTTCCGGCTTTGATATCTCATGATCACATGCTAGGGTGACGAAATTTAGATGGTAGGTAGCTCTTTTGCTGGGGAAAAAGTGGCGTGAGTTTGAGCCCATTAGCGGCTTGTTTAGGAACTGCAGGGCTATCTGTTTGAAAATATTCAAAAGAGAATAACTCAAGTACCGGTGGAAGGATGGTCGTGATTTTTGGTATGTAGGTAGCTTCCGTGATGCTTAGAATAATTATGCGGCAATTATGCAAATCTGGATGTAATTTGCATAATTAATGGAGAGATTCTATAAAACAGCTGCATTACATTATAGGACTATTCAAGCTTGTGACATGTAATTAAGAACGAGAGAAACACAGGCAGATATTGATTATGTAAATTAACACTTAATTTGCATAATTAATGAGAAAATGTAATAATTCCATAATGCTAACTTCATACTTGGGGTTGCTGGTGTCTTTTCCGAATTTAAAGTGACCAGTGTTACTACAGTAACGTACAGATCTCCCATGACGCCCTTTTCTGAACTTGATCTTCCTATCGTCAACGGTAACTTGCTCAGCAAAAAATCGTGAACATCCATTTGCAGATTCACGAATTATCCCGCTAACAACAATAACGACCACCACAAAAGGTCAAATTCAACGACATGGGAACCCCCCACGAGGCCCATATCCGAACTTGACCTCCGTATTTTCAACGGCGACTTGCCCTATGAAAATCATAGACAACCACTTAAGGATTCCCGAGTTATCTGACGAACAACAAAAAACGCAAACACAAAGGGTCAGCTTCAGTCACGTAAGAACCCCCCACGAAGCCCATTTCTGGCCACCACAATGCCCATCACTTAAGCTATGGTCACAGCCCGCCGTACTTGCTTCTACGTGCTGTCTACGTGCAAAAACGTGGGCAAGCGTAGGGGATCCGTGAGTGGTGAGTACCGCTTCCGTACGGAGTCCTACGGATTTGGGAGTACGCAGACACGCCGTAGAAGTTTAAGTGCATGTAAAACTTTTTCTACGTGCGGTCTGCGGATTCACCACCCGTGCGTGCGAGTATGAGCGACGCGCGTGCCCCGTACGTGCCGTGCTGAAGAAGCACGTGTGAGTACGACCTCCTTACGGTAAAGTTGCAATCGCACAGAGATCGTACGTTGTAAGCACGTACAACTCACTTACCACTTGTACACGCTCACGGCCAGACGTAACGTGCAGACCACACTCTTACACCTTGCGCAACCGTGCGATGGACGGGCGAGTGACGTGCGTCGACGCCACTCCTTCCCTACGTTTTCAGAAAAAAACGTAGCAGACGTAGCCTCCCATAAAACGTACGGACAAAAAGCACGTACGGCGGGTTGTGACCGTAGCTTAAGACAACCTGCCTGCAAAAACTCGTGAACCAAGGACCATGCCTTCAAACCATATGGTGCATAATCTGCAAAACAGTGCAAAAACGATTTCATAGCCTTCTGTCGAAGGCAATAAACAAAATTATTAAGTGGTAAATTTCGTCAAATTAAAATGAAATTATCGTCTTAACATCCTTTAAATCTTAGCTTTTTATGTTAAATCACTAATTTTTTTTTTAAATTTCGCTCAGAAAGACGTTTATTTTTGGGTTTCCGAGCACAAGTCATGTCACGTTTTTAGGCAAACATCGTTCAAACCTGGCTACGTTTATTACCCCAGATCCCCGATTTTTATATTTTTCGCTGACTAGAAATTAGATCAAAAATCGTGTTTTAGGGATTTTTTAATTTCTGGTTTTAAGTCTAGTTTTTGTTGACATATTGGTGAAAACATTGCAACTTTTGACATTTTTCTCACTAAATTACCCATGATTCAAAATTGAGGCCATTTTTCAAAAATCCCTAAAACACAATTTTTGGGACAACCGTGACAGTCATTTTGAGCCGTAAATGGGGTATGTTTGACTCTCCATGCTTCCAGGTTTGAACGAGTTTTGCAGACATGTCATATCGCCCGAAAGTGTGCATTGTGTTATTCATACAGGCGTAAAGAATCATTACAGCATTCAAGGTCACCCAAGGATACGACAGTAACTTCGCTACATGTTACATACCCACCAAAAATTATAGCGGACATGTATTGTCCAGGAAACTGTTTGTATCTATAGAAAAGTGTTGTTTTTTATCTGCTGCGAGGCACTCAGGCAGAAAGGCTCATTTTGCCGCTTTATTATAAATGACCGCAGGTGACCCGGAAATGGAACGCAGGTTCGATTCGAATTGCCCAGATCGAACACGATCGAACACTGTTCGGATTCTATTAAATGTGGGAACTTTGCAGCCCAGATTTTACCATCCTGCTCTCCACACCCATTCTCTCTCTCTCCTCTTGTTTCAGATGGTATTCTAATGTCGCCATGTTGATCAAACCTACACGAAAAATAAAATTAATATTTGAGGGATAAAATAACTACAAATTCTTTATTCGGCATGCCAAGAATAAAATTCAACATCAGAAATTTGATTTTAATTGCCTTCGACGAGAAGGCTATGAAATCGCTTTCGGCCTGTTTTGTAGATTATGCACGGTAAAGTTTGAAGGCATGGTCCGTGGTTCACGATTTTTGGCAGGCAGGTTGTCTTGGGGGTGGTCATTGTCAAGGCTAAAAATGGGCTTCTTGGGGTGTTCCTAGGTCACTGTAGTTGACCTTGGTTTTTGGTGTTTTTTCCTTGTCATCAAGATATCTCGAGTATCCTTAAATGGATGTTCATGATTTTTAGTGGGCAAGTTACCGTTGAGAATGCCGAGGTCAAGTTCAAAGATGGGCCCCGTGGGGGTTTCTATGTCACTGCAGTTGACCTTTGTTTTTGTGTTTTTTCTTGTGTACAAGATAACTCGAGAATCTTTAAATGGATGTTCATGTTTTTTAGTTGGCAAGTTACCATTGAAAATACCAAGGTCAAGTTCGGATATGGGCTTCGTGGGGGGTTCCCAAGTCATTGAATTTGACCTTTTGTGGTGGTCGTTATTGTTGTTAGCGGGATAATTCGAGAATCTGCAAATGGATGTTCACGATTTTTTGCGAGCAAGTTACCGTTGACGATAGCAAGATCAAGTTCGGAAATGGGCGTCGTGGGAGGTCCGTACGTTACTGCAGTAACACTGATCGCTTTAAATTTAGAAAAGACACCAGCAACCCCAAGTATGAAATTCCAGGCAGTTAGCATTATAAAATTATTACATTTTCTCATTAATTATGCAAATTAAGTGTTAATTTACATAATCAATATCTGCCTGTGTTTCTCTCGTTCTCAATTACATGTCACAAGCTTGAATAGTCCTACAATGTAATGCAGCTGATTTATAGAATTTCTCCATTAATTATGCAAATTACATCCAGATTTGCATAATTGCCGCATAATTATACCGACCATCACGTAAGCTACCTACATACCAAAAATCACGACGATCCGTCCACCGGTTCTTGAGTTATCCTCTTTTGAATATTTTCAAACAGATAGCCCTGCAGTTCCTGAGCAAGCCGCTAGGGGGCCCAAGCTCACGCCACTTCTTCCCCAGCAAAAGAGCTACCTACCATCCAGATTTCGTCACCCCAGCATGTGTAGATCATGAGATATCAAACCTGGAAGTTCAGCTGCAGTACCACAACAAGCCGTTAGGGGGTCCAAAGTCTAATCATTTCCAGGTCCTATCAAGACCTACCCACCTACCAAATATCAAGATAATCCACCTAAGCTTTCTCAAGTTATGTTGTTGACAGACTATAGGCTATCAAAAACTCATCTGTAAATCCTCAAATACACAAAAGGGAGATAAATCCCCAAGCCATCGCTAATACACGCAGCTAATAGCAGGTAACAAGATCACAAGTTTTTAAAGGCTAATAACAGGTCAAACCATGAAAAATGTCAGACTTTTTGGCCATATTTTAAAAATATACATTCTTCTGTCCTTCTCACCAGAAAACTGGGTCTTTCTGAGCATAATTTGCACAAGAAAAAAAATTATCTAAAAAAGAAGTACCAAAATAAATCGTCGGTGTACACACTGCTAGTTTGGCAATTACCCATGCCCCGCAAGAGGCCCTCTTTTGGCTCACTGTGCCCCACCGCAGTACTCAGGTCAAAATAAGCGTATACGTCCGACAATCGCTCGGACGCCGAAACTTCCCTGCCTGATCCTGTCAGTAATAAACAGGCTTTCGCCTCAAATCCCTTTTAGATCAGGTCTGAGGGATGAAAGGGATTTTATGGTGGACCTAAACTCACGCTGTTCGGACACAATCATTTTTTTGTCGGGACTCTTTTAGACCCTACACGTGCGGAGTAATTTTCTTTCTTGAGGAACATGCACTAAAACGCTGTTTTCCACGATTGCATAGCCACATTTAGTGAAAATATGATTGCTACAATTCAAAGAACCTTTGGGGAAAATATATATCTATTTGCGGATTTATGGCATTTTTCTACATAATTTTACGTTCGTTCAACGACCTGTATAATGTCCTTGTTCGATAACCCGGAAGTGTAAGCCACGTAACCTTCGGCGTGACGGCCCGGTGCTCTCTAAACATGTTTCCGAGCAGATCGAGGTCTGTCCCGGCAAGAAGCTTTCATCACACGGTGATAGAATGTCCTTGGTCCTGGTGATGTCCCGTACTTTAGCATACACCACTTTACTACTCGCAAAACTTGCGTTCGATTGTATCTAATTTAACCCTACCTAGACCGGGCTTTTTTTGACATGGGGGGACCGGGGGGGGG
>NW_017803951.1:74571-126323 GCF_001625305.1 Branchiostoma belcheri | reverse complement strand
TTTTGACGAGGTCGGGGGGACCGGGGGGGGCTCTTTGACCCCCCCCCCCTACGAACTCGCGAACGGTATGTCGTATGACCACCAAATTTTCAGAGAATGGTGTACTAGTGAAAATTTATCATATCTAGAATTTTTATGTCGTTATGACGTAATATGACGTCATTATGACGTCATTAATGTGATTTTATTGGCCAAAACCATCTAAATAGGTTTTTCCCTGAAAACCTCCCTGGTATACAACATAACTTTACCAAAAGTGTTTATGACAGAATATTATGGTGTACTAAGTCTTATGTTGCCCATAGCAACACCGGTGACGTCATAAAATGACGTCATGAATATTTAAGATATCCGCCATCTTGGATCATCAATCTTGAATTTTCAAAAATAGTTTTTTTTCATGATAAAGCCTAAAATACATTGTAAACATACTAAACACCTTCATTCAAACCTTTTTTGTAAAAAGAAATGGAAGTATTGATGAAGTTTTAATGAAAATAACCCGTATATACCTGTTCTAATGATATGGTCCGCCATCTTGGATTTTGGCCAATGACGTCATCAAATTAGCATAAATTATGCATATTTAATGATAAAATTTACATAAAATTATATGGGATGTTATTAATATTAGAAACCATGAGTAACTTGACATAAAACCCATAAAATTCTATTGTTGAAACAAAAAGTACTAAATTTAGCAAAAAATAGCCTGTCAGAAACCCGTTGCCATGGCAACACAAAAAATCATTATCTTATTCCAATGATAGAGAATTGTTGCCAACAATATTTTAGGAAAAGTCACCAAGTTTGGTCGTTCTACGGGTAGCCGTTCAGACGCTAGGTGACATCAAAGTTGCCGCGGGCACTTTTAGCCCCCCCCCCGGTCTAGGTAGGGTTAAAACGTCAGGAACAACTAATATCTCACCACGTCCACCCGCCAATGATACCAGTGCCTTGTTGAAAACAAATCTTTCATCGACACCGAACACCCCCTCTGTGGAACACCCCTCTGTGACAAAAAAAATGGACCAATCTCATAATACCACAAAAACACCAAATTCATCCCGGGCGACCATTTTCAGACTCAAACTGAGTCAAAGGGGTGTCCGGGGGGCCGCCAATAAAATTCATTTTCACGCCCGAAAACACATATACAATAAGAACAAAAGAACGTGCATAATCTACAGCCCAATAGCAGAACGTATACCGAGTCCCAATTACATCCGTCCACCCCAACGCGAGATACAACTGCGATCATTTTTCTTTGGTCCTGACGGAAACTACGATAATCATCTTCAAAAAGCCTACACTATACATACACACAACACCCACGAAAGCAATATCACACTGTCGAAGGCATGAGCCCTCCGAACTCTAGTTAAATTAGGGAACGAATATCCACCTAAAGGACTCCGGATTTGGCATGGAGACAATATAATTGAGGGACGAAATACTACTGTAACAGGAGTTTGCATATAGGAAATATTAAAACCTACAACACAATAAAACCTACAAGCTAGTATCAAAATCTGCTGAATTTGGTTTCATACTGATGCAGTAACTTCTACAAATTCGTTGTTCGGCGTGGTAACAATTCAATCCCCCAGTCCTGGTTAAATAGCCAAGAATGAAAAGTAAGTCGAAATGTAGAAACAAAGTCCTTCGGTCGCCTATTTATAATACAACCTACAGATAAATACCACATGGTAGTCATAGATAAAGAAAATACTGTTCAATTCGACACTTACCGATGTACACTGACGTACTTCACGATATTTTCTCCCCGGCCGAGATCCTCACGGCTGCAGAGTCAGTACTGACAGAAACAGAGCGTTCTTTGGGATGCTGCTAGAGAGACTGACTACAGGACTAAGGAACACACACAAGACACAGACATGGCCAGTTTACACACACACGGGGGGCTCGCTGAGAACTTCTATCTGTGACCTTCTCTCGCCACTGTCCTCTCTTCTCTCAGCGAGCACCCCCTTCGTTTA
The DNA here is from genome assembly GCF_001625305.1 of Branchiostoma belcheri. NCBI lineage: Eukaryota > Metazoa > Chordata > Leptocardii > Amphioxiformes > Branchiostomatidae > Branchiostoma > Branchiostoma belcheri. The sequence goes on along the minus strand of NW_017803951.1, from coordinate 124,323 downwards.
TTCACATATAATAATAGAACAGTGCGAGGCGGCCGCCTCCTGTTCCCTGCTGGAACCAGCTTTGACGTACTGACATGAAAAAGTAACAGGAAGTTGTCGAACCATCATCAAAAGCGTGGGTTTACATAACACAATAACTATCAGAGGCATCATAGTGTGAATAAGGTATTTTACATTGAAAACAAACCGTAAAGTGATAATCATGGAAGGGCTTCAGCGCACAGCCATCTACATGTAACACTTAAACTCTAATTCCCGAAAGACCAACAAAATACTGTTTCAAAATATGCTTACCAAATGTGCCTTTCTGCCTTCTTACATATGTATATATATTAGATTTTCTACTAGTAGAAATCTACTAGTACAAATCGCTAAATTGTACTGAGATATATTGTTTGTGTAATTGATTAAATATGAATGCTTATGATAATGCTGTGGTTATACGGAAAATATACATATAAATGACAACATGTTATCATGATATGATAATCGCACACAGTTTAATACATTATTACAGTAAAATGATCTGATTTCATGGATGATCTCCACGCGCGCAGCGATTTCCAGCATTTAAACCAAAAATGAAAAAAAAGACCCGCTACTAGTTTCAGCAACTTGCCATGTAATCTACCAAGTTGTGTCTGATCTATTTGATACCGGGAAGAAGTGCCTCTTTTAAATTGACCCCATGACTAGAATCTTGAAATGCATTTTTTTCAATCTAGTATTCAAATTTTAAGTACATTGCCTTCCGGATAGTTTATTCCTACTTCTTCCGCATGTTTGTATCAATGCGTTGTATTTGTGTTTGTATCAATTTGTATCAATTTCCATGCGTAGAAGTTTATTACAGAGGTAGGACCTAAAAGAGCAACTTTAGAAGTTAGTTTGTCACACAGACTTCTGCAAGAGAACAATCTACGCCATAAGGGATACTTAGTATTGAAGTTAGTTTAAGAAATTCTAAGAAATTAAACAGCTTAACTCCCAAAAGAACGAGACGCAAGTTTGTCACACTGTCTTCTAAAACCAGACAAGAAAGTTCAAATGTGGAGGTTAATGTCTTATACAGTCTTCTGAAAAAGAAGAAAGTACTCCCGGAGAGAGTGACGAAGTTAGCTTGTCGCACAGTCCTCTGAAATACGGCAAGCAACATCCTGAAAGGACATGTGCAGTATTGTATTGTCGCAAAATTGTCAGAAACAGAAATCAAAAAGTCTTGAAGTAACAAAATCTATGCATTTTTCTGGTGTGCCCTTTTTTTGGCAACGGGCGTTAGCTTTGTGTCTAGGGGATCTCATCCATAAAGTCAGGTCCGTTTGGTTGAAATGTATAATAATGTGTAGATTTATATACAGGCTCACAAAAAAACTTAAAGTGATCAAATAACGTGGTAAAACGTATTAAATATTCATAAGCTCTTGTTGATTTGATTTATATTAGCACGCGCATGGATTTTTCTACGTTTACAAAAAATGTTTTCAACTATACTATAAATCGTACTCGCAGCTAAATGAGAAAAAATTTCTGATAAATTGCAATATTGAAATATTGAAAAATGATACTTATGTTATATTATGCTAATTCCAAAGGAAAAGAAGAAATTGTGAAGAAATGAAAATGAAGAGTCATTTTTTTTTGCCAAACCATACTTTGTGTGCTTAGCCATTTGTTCTAACTTAAGGACCACATAGATTTAAACTTTTTCGGCAAACCTTTTTTAAATCACACGCTCGCATCAGTGTTGGGGTTTCCAGATAATCCCATCCATATAATCAAATCAACATGACCTTAACAAGTATATGTACAACATTGTGTCTGGGTAAGGTGCTGAAAAGACTTTTCACCCAAGGCGGATCAAATTTCGTAAGCGGTTGACCATCTTTTACACTCAACTTATAAACCAGGTGTTTCGGTTTGGTTACACAATACTTTTATTTTATCAATATATCTGACAGATCTTTACTTGCTCAAATACATAGTCAAAGGAATTGTAATCACGATGCTGATGATGTACATGACAAGATTGAGCCTGTCCAGGACCTTAGCCAGCAGGGTGTAGTCAGACACCTCCTCCTCGTTCTTCACAGCTTTGGTCAGCTCTCCAAGCTCCCTGGTGATCTCCTTTGTTTGGTTATTAACCGCCTTGGTCATCTCGTTTGTTTGGTTATTAACTGCATTGGTCAACTCCTTCACACAGGAGATCAGCTCAGGTAGACCGGAAGAACCGGTGGTCTCCAGCCCTGTGGCTGTGGGAGGCGTTGATGGCTGCCTGGTGCTCCTGGAAGATGAAGGGCATGTTATTGCCTTCAGAATAGGTTATAAAATCATTCGGCTTTAGCGGCATAACTCTTCAAGGCATAGATCAATTTTCATAGTTTTCGCAGGCAGGTAACCCTTGAGGAAACCAATGTAAAGTGCAAAAATGGGCTTCGTGGAGGTCGCTATGTTACTGCAGTAAATCTTTTGTGTTTGTCGCTTGTTAGTAGGATAACTCGAGTATATGTGGATGGTCATGATTTCATGCGTTTCAGGCATAACGTCATGGGCGTTCAGGCAAGTTACCGTTGTAGAGACCAAGGTCAAGTTAGAAAACGGGCCTCGTGAGGGGTCCCTAAGTTGCTGCAGTGGACCTTTTGTGATAAAAGGGTAACGATCTGCCCCCACAAACCTCTTCTTGGATTCAGCTGGGTACACAGCTGGGGAACCTCATCTGGCATCAGTTGCTAACATTGAGTTACAACTGTTTAATAACTACATTGGGAGGATGAAAGGGTCGGGTCTTTCCCTAAGGCAACACCAAGTAAATTTTTATGGATGGCACTAGGTCATTCCCTAAGGCAACACCAAGTAAATTTTGTGGATGGCACTAGGTTATTCCCTAAGGCAACTCCAAATTTTATGGATGGCGTCAGGTCATTCCCTAAGGCAACACCAAGTAAATTTTATGGATGGCGTCAGGTCATTCCCTAAGGCAACACCAAGTAAATTTTATGGATGGCGTCAGGTCATTCCCTAAGGCAACACCAAGTAAATTTTATGGATGGCGTCAGGTCATTCCCTAAGGCAACACCAAGTAAATTTTATGGATGGCGTTCACTGGATACCTTATATTTAATGCGCGATAAAATACATGAAGCGCAATAAAATACATGAAGGGAGTAGATTTGGAATATGCTAACTGTAGACATACAAATGTTAGGACGCAAAATGAATAAAAGAACATAGTGTAACAGCAAACAAGTATTTTATGCGTCATAAAAACAGCAATGGACCTCTGCTAAACAGCAGTAGTCGCCCTGTTCTAAATCCTTCCTTTTATCACATCTTCTCTTATTACCTTCGTCAAGAAGGTTATGTTTTCAGTAGCGTTTGTGTGTGTTTGTGTGTGTGTGTGTGTGTGTGTGTGTGTGTGTGCGTTTGTGTTTTAGGAAGATATCTCAAGAACCTTTGAATGGATTGTCATGTTGTCAAGTTAGTAGGTGGGTAGGTATTGATGGGACCTAGAAATGATTAGATTTTGGGCCCCCTGGCTGCTTTTGTTAGTACTGCAGCAGAACTTCCGGTTTTGATATCTCGCGATCTGGACATACTAGTGTCACGAAATTTGGGTGATATATAGCTCTTGGGCTAGTGAAGAACAGCTTGTTCTGGAACTGCAGGAGCGTTAGTTGAAAAATCTTTAAAGGAAGATAACTCAAGAACGGGTTAACGGATTGTCGTGATTTTTGGTGTGTAGGTAGCTAAAGTGATGCTTGACATCAGACGATAGGTATGTAAATCAGGAGCTAATTTGCATAAATAATGAGGAAATTCTATAAATCTGCTTCGTTTGATGATGGGACTTTGAAAGCACATGTGACATGGAATTGAGAATGAGTAAAACACATGAGGATATAGATTATGTAAATAAAGACCTAATTTGCATAATTAATGGAAATGTTATAACATTATTGTTGTAACTGATGAGAATTTCTTACTTGTGAGTGAAAGTGAACATCAATAAACATAATTTATTCAAATCACGACCTAATTTGCATAATTTATAAGGAAGTGTTACAACAGCCTTTTTTGTTAAGATAAGGCCGTCATTGGGTGGGTAATATAATCAACTGATATAATACATGCAAATGAGGCTCTTATTTGCAAAACCAATGATTAAGGTTGTATAATTCGTCAACCGGAAGGGTTAACATCATTTGGCGAAGGTATGAGCTCGTTGAACTCTTGTTACTTTTTGCGACCCTGTCGTGACACTTTGATCACAATACAGTAAGCATGATTTTTTGTAACAGTTATCTTTTCCTGTATCAGACCAAAATCAAATAACTTGGGGTGGAGGGTGGGGTGGTGATGACGGTGTAAAATTGTAGAATGACGGTGTAAAATTGTAAAATGAAAAATTTACTCCAGACAAAATTTATCATTAAAAAAAAGACTACACATGTTTATTCATTATTTATTATTATCAACTTCGATGTCACCTAGCGTCTAAACGGCTAGCGCTACAACGGCCAAACTTGTTGACTTTTCCTAGAATATTGTTGGCAACAATTCTCTATCATTGGAATAAGATGATAATTTTTTGTGTTGCCATGGTAACGGACCATATGATTAGAACAGGTATATACAGGTTATTTTCATTAAAATTTCATCAATACTTCCATTTCTTTTTCCAACAAAGGTTAAAATGAAGGTCTTTAGTATGTTTACAATGTATTTTAGGCTTTATCATGAAAAAAAAACTATTTTAAAAATTCAAGATTGATGATCCAAGATGGTGGATATCTTAAATATGCATGACGTCATTTTATGACGTCACCGGTGTTGCTATGGGCAACAAGACTTAGTACACCCTAATATTCTGTCATAAACACTTTTGGTACAGTTATGTTGAATACCACTTAATTTTTAGGGAAAAAACTAGACGATTTTGTCCAATAAAATCACATTAATGACGTCATAAAGACGTCATATTACGTCATAACGACATAAAATTGTAGATATGATAAATTGTCACTAGTACACCGTCCTCTAAAAATTTGGTGGTCATACCACATACCGTTCGCGAGTTCTGAGGGCGGGGGGGGGTCAAAAGAGCCCGCCCCCCCGTCCCCCCATGCTCAAAAAAGCCCGGTCTAGTTAGGATTGAAGGAATCATCAAAGAATGTTTAGACATTATAACAAGTACAAGAAAGAGTTATTAGTTGATTTACCTGCAGAAGTACGTAGGTCAATCATTTTGTACCCACGTGTCTGTGTGCATGTCTAGTTATAGACGTTACGAAAGTCACTGTACTTATGATGTGTCAATAAGGTTTCCACTTATAACCGACAACACACCTTCTTCCTTCGTCGACGGGCGCCATATCATCGGTATGAAAGGCGTAGTTGGTCATCTCCATGTCAGACTGGTGAGGCAAACCGGCCTCTCCGTCACCTGTACGTTTCTCCTTTGTTAGATCTCCCAGCAGCAGCATCCTAAATAACAGGCAAAAATTACAATGAATAACATGATTGCCTTCGACTGAAGGCTATGCCTTCGGAGAAGGCTATGAAATCGCTTTTGCACTGTTTGGCAGATTAGGCACGATAACTCTTGAAGGCAAGGTCCGAGGTTCACGATTTTTGGCACGCTGGTTGATTTGGGGGTGGCCATTGTCAAGGCTAAAAATGGGCTTCGTGGGGGGTTCCTAAGTCACTGTAGTTGACCTTGGTTTTTGGTGTTTTTTCCTTGTCATCAAGATATCTCGAGTATCCTTAAATGGATGTTCATGATTTTTAGTGGGCAAGTTACCGTTGAGAATGCCGAGGTAAAGTTCAAAGATGGGCCCCGTTGGGGTTTCTATGTCACTGCAGTTGACCTTTGTTTTTTGTGTTTTTTCTTGTGACCAAGATAACTCGAGAATCTTTAAATGGATGTTCATGTTTTTTAGTTGGCAAGTTACCATTGAAAATACCAAGGTCTAGTTCTGATATGGGCTTCGTGGGGGGTCCCCACGTCATTGAATTAGAAATTACTGCAGCGAAACTTCTGGTTTTTAAATCTCATGATCTGGACGTGCTAGGGTCATGATTTTTAGATGGTACGTAGCTCTAGTGCTCCCAAAAAAGTGCCATAAGTTTGGGTCCCGTAGCAGCTCGTTTGGGAAATGCAGAGGCATTTGTTTGAAAATTTTTGAAGTAGGATAGCTCAAGAACCGGTTGACGGATTGTTGTTGTTTTTGGTATCTCGGTAGCTTAAGTGATGCTTAACCTAATTAGATGACAATTATGCAAATCAAGATCTAATTTACATAATTAATGACAAAAGTCTATAAATCTGCTGCGTTCCATAATAGAACAATTAAAATGGTGGCATATTTAATCAAGAGGAAGAGGAACATTAACAGATATTAATTATGTAAATTGTGACCCAATTTGATTAATCGATAAAAGAAATCTAAATGTCTTTTATACTGCACTAGACCTTTTTGGTTTCCACCCTCTGCGGATTTCATTGACTTATGCAAACAAGGATAGCTGGAAAAAATTTCCTGTTTGTTGAAACAACAGATCCCTTGCAAAATTGGCGAAGTGGGAGGTCCGTACGTTGCTGTAGTGGGCTTTTGGTGATTGTTGGTTAGTTTGTCAGTAGTTCAAGTTGTGGAAAAGCAATGTCTTGTTTTTTTTATTGTGGATAGGTCAAGGGGTTTAGATTGAGGGTTTCAAGTTTGGAGTCTCTAGTGCAGGCCAGGTTTTGCTCCTTCTCGATCGTTGTATGTAACGTCACTACAAATGTAGGTTAAAATAACAATTTACAGGCAGGGAGCTGTCAACCGTGGAAAAATATTCTAACAGTTGTTTGTTGAAATAACATCACCTGTCAACAACTTGCATGCTTAACCGCTGCTAATTGACACATCTGTGTCCTCAGAGTGTGGCACATCTGGCCTAGGGGTATTTCCTGCAAAGTTGGCCTCGAAACATTCATGCATTTGTGTTATTTGTGCATACGGTATGTTACTATGATGCAAACATGATTCGAACCACATCACAAATTTTGTTTCTATCGGGCAAAAAGACTGTATACTGTACGATCTAGTATGAAAAAATAACTTGGCATGACCTGGGTGAAAGGGCAGGTTTGAAACTTTCTTGAGCCAACAGAAGAAAGTCGTGTTAGCTGAGAACTCATGCATAATAGGGCGTACGTAAGGAAAAACACTTTGGGTAGGATTGTACTAGGAGTCTTCCTATGGGTCATGTGGAGGTGAAATTGAGAAGCCAACATTGGAAGGCTAGGGTAAAATGTACACCATATGGGCTTCCAAACAGTACGGACATAGCCAAACAGTATCCCCGACTTGAGGTATAACCGGCAACTAAAGGATCTACTCGATCGTGGAAAATGTTACGTTTCAACAAGAAGACATTTATTCCAGTATTCAGGTTAACCCTATCTAGACCAGGGGGGGGGGGGCTAAAGTGCCCGCGCCAACTTTGATGTCACCTAGCGTCTGAACGGCTAAAGATAGAACCGCCAAACTCGGTGACTTTTCCTAAAATATTGTTGGCAACAAATCTGTGTCAAAAGAATAAGATTATGATTTTTCTGACAGGCATTTTTTGCTAAATTTAATAATTTCCGTTTCAACAACAGAATTTTGTGGGTTTTATCTCAAGTTACACATGGTTTCTAATATTAATAACATCTCATATAATTATATGTAAATTGTATCATTAAAAATGCATAATTTATGCTAATTTGATGACGTCATTGGCCAAAATCCAAGATGGCGGACCATATCATTAGATCAGGTAAATACAGCTTATTTTCCTTAAAATTTCATCAATACTCCCATTTCTTTTTACAAAAAAGGTTCATATGAACGTCTTTAGTCTGTTTACAATGTATTTTAGGCTTTATCCTGAAAAAAACTATTTTTGAAAATTCAAGATTGATGATCCAAGATGGCGGCTAGGTAATATATGCATGACGTCATTTTATGACGTCACCGGTGTTTTGCTTTGGGCAACATAAGACTTAGTACACCCTAATATTCTGTCATAAACACTTTTGGTAAAGTTATGTCGTATACCGTTTAGTTTTTAGGGAATAACCTATCTAGACGTCTTTGGCCAATAAAATCACATTTATGACGTCATAATGACGTCATATCACGTAACAACGACATAAAAATTGTACGTATGATAAATTTTTACTAGTACACCATCCTCTGAAAATTTGGTGGTCCTACGATATACCGTTCGCGAGTTCTGGGGGGGGGCCGAAAGAGCCCCCCCCCCCGGTCCCACCAAGCTCAAAAAAGCCCGGTCTAGATAGGGTTAAATTTAGGGCTGCGGACCGGTACACTGTACCGGTCCAATACCGTAAAAATCGTTTCGGTACAGGTCCAAAATACCGGATCATGAAGTAACGAGTATATACCGAAATAGCTAGTTTACACCATGTATATGACTAAAGATAGGTAAATCCTACCACTAAGACGAAAAATTAGCACTGGAAAAGACGTAAACACCGTCGATTGATTGAGATCCTCAGTCTCACTAGACATCGCGAGAGTGTGGCTGATCCAGAGTTGTGATTGGTCAACAAACTCAAATCAGGTCAGAGGCCTTTGTTGCTTTTGTGTTGTGTCTGTATTTTGCCGCGTAAGCCTCCGTGAAGAACACGTGTTAATTTGTCAAATTGTTCAGGTACAGGTACAGGTCCGGACCTGTACCTAAACCTCTGTACCGGTACCTGTACCTGTACCTGATGTTACGTTTAGGTACGCAGCCCTAGTTAAATTGCAGTGACAGGAAAGGCGTGTTAGGTAGGTCACCCGAGGCTGACCTAGCACTTCCAGGCATACCCCTGGGGCGTCCCTGGAGGACAGGCCGGTTGTGTTCCGCAGTAATACAAAGTCCAGCGCTGTTGTGGGCTAAAACTCTGAGACGTATGAACGGCGGCGCCAGGCTACTCCCAGCTCAGCGCCAGTATACTACTGCTTTCCAAATTTATGGTGTTACATCCCGATTTTTTTAGATAATTTCGCAAAAATTTGTAAAAAACTTCCTGATTTCGGGGCTGAGTGGCGTCCATTTTGCCGTCGGCGTTGTCTATGAAAACTTGTGAATCGGCGATAATCGAGTAAACAATGAACATTTCACACGACGCTACCGAGAGAATCGCTGTCGACGATGTCATTGGTGGAACATCGGGCTCCCCGCTAGCGTTTTGAAGTCGTGTAAACAACGCTAATTGTCTGATTTGTTTGTAAACCAAAGCCCTCGATCCCGAAAATAAGTTCAAAAGCCGATACGTTTACCAACTAACCGCAGTAAATTCCCTACCGTACCGCAACATCAGCATGTGGCGGCCGCAAAATTCGGCAACGTGACAAAAAATGTCTGGTCCATGATAGCGGTATTTCCCTATGAAGGTCATGCATAGGGCAAGTCCATTGCACAATAAGCTTAAATCGATGATTTAGCTAATGTTAGGGGGTTTAAAATTGATTCAATCACACTATCGATTTTTAGGCAAACGAAGAGATAGGAAACCAATCAAAATGTTGTGCAGATTAATATTTTTTTCTTCAGAAGTTTTTTTTTTCTTTTTTAATTCAGTGAGTGTTAATTCAGAATGCAGGAGTATATTCTGAATATGTGGTCCAAATGTTAACATTTTTTTTCTGGCAGTTCGTGTCCTGCATGGTTGGCTGGTTTATTTTTTGTACATGGTTGAAGTGTAGTGTAGTCCCTTACCTTAGTACCTACCTGCTTGTATTTTATCTCCAGGGCAGTAGGTGAAAATAACCAAAGCTGGCAAGATGGCATCAGAAGCATAATAAAGTGTGTTTGCATGCAAGAATAGTTTTTGCTTTGAGATTCTTTTCCCACCCATATTTTGCAGAAGAACAACTTGAACCAGAAGTTGCAGGAAATGGCTTCCATTTGTATCTGGAGAAAGAAAAATACAAGAGCTTCCCCCTATGGAGGTGGGACCATGCCCCCCTCTACGACAATTGCCCATTTTGTGTGAACATTTTGTAGTGTCGACACCGCACGCTTCAACTACGCTGGCTGTATAGAAGAAAACTAATTGAAGGAATTTTGAAGTTTGGATCGCCGCGCATCGGAGGGAAGAAAGCATTTCTTTACCTTTCTTGACCAGACTCCCCAGGCCATTTCTCCTCTCCCTTTTGCTGAATTCTACGATCCGTATTTCCGTAGACATGGTACAGGCTAGGTATGTTGCTTCGTTCACAAAAGGACTCTCTGACCACTATAACTACGATAATCATCTTCAAAAAACCTACACTATACACACACACAACACCCTCCAAAACAATATCTGTCGAAGGCATGAGTCCTCCGAACTCTAGTTTTCAATACTTTCGAAATATATGCGTGATAGTTCATTGGTAGTTATGTGTAGAGATAAGATAAGGTTCTTTCAGATATATCGATAAGATATACTACAAAACTAGAAAGGTCGACATTTGCTTTGAAGCAAATTTAGCATGGCTTCACCACATTTTACGATATGGCAGGAAAAGAAGGAGAATAGAAGGGAAACGATGTTTTACATCGATATAACTCTAGTATGAAGTGGCATATAACTACGAATACAACAGTTGGATAGCTATACCCTACATTATTGATTAGTATTTTTATTTGCATACTAGTAAAGCAAACTGTTGATTTTTATGCCCTACATTCCAATGCTTGAGCAGGAAAGTTTGACATACCTACCAAAACACTTTAATGCAGTGCCTACTTTTAATATGTTATCCAACTGTTCATGAAGTTAACTCAATAAAATTCCAGCAGCCAATCAGCAAGAAGATTAGAGGAAACCTGCGTGCCTATTGGTTCTTGCTCTGCATGCCAGACCGATGACTCATCATGCATAGTCATCCCCAACTATATCATAACTTGTGGCCTAAAACGGTCCAAAAGTCCCAAAAATTGCAATTAATTGTTGTTGGTAGATATATAAAGCATACCCATACCGAATTGGAGATCATTTGCGTGTAATACCAGGTCTCCAGGACCCAAAATGTACAGATTTTGTAAAAAAAAAAGCCAAAACGCCCTATTTTACACAATTTTTAAGTCGTGTATGTCAAAAGTGGGAATGGCATTCTTTGGACATGTGTCCAGGGTATCCCCATACCGAATTTCTGGTCATTCGGATTTAATATTAGGGCACAGGAGCCAAAAATGTACATTTTTTGTCTGAAAATAGCCAAAAAGCCCTATTTTTTCATAATTATTAAGTAGTGTATGTCAGAAGCTTGAATGAGGTTTTGTAGACATATGTCCAAGGTACCCCCATACCAAATTTGGTTTTATTACCAGGGCTCCAGATCCCAAAATGTATATTTTTGCCTGAAAATGGCCAAAAAACCCAAATGAAATATTTTTTAAAACTGCTGGGGGTATTTGGATACTCTAACTTCATGCCAAATTTTATGTCATTTGGCCCCAAAGTGAAGAAATTGAATCCATTTAACGAAATGGCAGAAGAAGAAGGAAATAAGGAAAAACAACATGACTTCACCACGTAGTGGTGAAGCCATAAAATAGTAGGTACTTTGAAATGTAGCGGAGGAAAATAATCTTCGCCCGCGGAGACAGGCTGCCCTGCCGGTCGTGAAGGACGATGATGGCCAGAGTGAAGAAGAGGAATAATCCCATCAGCCCCATCCACAAGATGACCAGCGTAGCTGTAACATTAGAGATGGTAAACAGTTACTAGAGTCATATCAAAGTTGCTACTGTCTTGAACAAATGGTTTTTAACACAATACTGTGAGGGTATATCTAATCTTTACTCACCGAAAAGAGGCAATGCCCCCTTGACAGGAAGTACGTCTGTCACAAACACGAGAGACACGACCATGGAGAGTAGAATGGTAACTCCAAACGCGATCCGGTCGCCCCTGTCTAAGGGCATGATGAATGTGATGTTCATCAGTAGCACCAGGATGATGCAGGGTCCTACAGTAGTGGCGATGTGGAACAGCGGGATCCTCGACAGATGAACAGCAAGGCACGCTTCACTGTTGTCTTTCGCGAAGATCTTATCCTTTCGGTACCATTCACCCTCCGGTGTTGCAGTAGAGTAAGAGTTGCACGGAGTGATTACCATGTCGACTGCAGGCATGTCCACTTGGCATTCTATGTTAAACATATTGTTCAAATAAATTAAATCCTAACTTTTTTTGTTATGAGGACAATAGATATAAGAAAAGTAAAATACTTAAGATTTTGTTTTCTTGTCCCGTGAGTTTTTCCTCCTTCTGCAAAACATTGTCAAACATAACATCATGTATCTTTGAAAAAGAAAAAAAAACGGACATAAAAAGTAAGTAATAAATTATTGCAAAATCCTAACCGATGGTTTGTGCGATTGCTGTGCTTGCAGAAAAGCAGATGTTGCATTCCATGGTGTCTGCAGGAAAGAAGAAGGGGTCTGCATCACACACGGTGGTGGTCAGGGTTTCTACACTCCATTCCACCAGACCATCGCTGCTCACTCGGACCGGCACATCCTTCTGTAGGCCTTTGTACACCGGATCGGCACTGCGAAGTAATTGCATTATTAAACTGTTGTCTTCTTTTGTTTTTGACATACCATACATGTCGTAAAGTTTTTGGGTGACGCAAAGCCTAGCCATTGTGTTGTTCAGATATATATTCATATTTAATATGATAAAGGGAATTTTATGCATGTTTGATAATTCTAAAAAGTCTCAAATGAATAAGTACAGCGTACTTTCTTTTCAGAGTCAATGTCGGTGTCCAAATATCGTTGCCGCGAACGCTAAGCGTGGTGACGTCATCGTAGTACTTCGGATCCCAACTCAGTCGGCTGTCCTGCCATGTCTAATCAAAGGAAACATTTTAATGCCCAACACGATAAAAAAGAAAAAAAAATATTAACGTCTAAAGGCCAAAATGACGTAGAAAAATTTTTTCTTAACTTCTCACAACTATGACAACTTACGAAATCGATGACAACAGATGCAGCCAGTTGCTCCTTCTTTTCATCCTGAAATACAAAATACAGCATGAATTAATGTGTAAATTTGTGATTTTATAGTGGAAACCAAAGGGGGTATAAATTGTGCAACAGAGTAAATGTACTTACCAAGTCGACAAGCTGTACCACAGATCCATTGAAGTTTATGATAACATTCTCAGGTGGCAGACTTGTACTGGAAATGTCTAGTAGATCATCTTGTAGCCTTTGCCTGTGGTTTACTGCAGAAGGGTGTGTTTTTGTGCATAAGTTCCGTAAAATATGCAGAAACTGGTAATTATGAAATTAATTGTCAAACTTTTGTGCGTATTTGTTATAAAACGCGAATCGTCAGACCAGTTTAACTACTTGATAAAAGCATTACGTTTCACGTCTGTTGAGGGTGACTAACGATGAGAAAATGTCCAAACACATGAAAAAATAATTTAATTTAGTCTGGTTTTAGTGTGTTTTATAATTTATCAAACAATTAAAACAGCGTTCAATTCGAATGACCACTGGAAAATTCCTAGTAACTTGTGTCTATTGAAGTTGATGTTTTGGCTTGTCATGTTTATCTGCCCTACATATAAACATTAACGTGACACAAGAATATTTTGCGGACGCACATGTAGTAAAACGGATATTAAGCTGTTGCAAAGACTGAGGTTTTAAGACTTACTTGAACAACTGGGTTTGTCATACTGCCAATTGCCTCCTCCGATGCACCTCACTTCCTTGGTATAACCGGACTTAAGTTTGTACCCTTCGTTGCACGAGTATGTGACCTTTTCTCCTACGTAGTAGAACCTCTTGGTTGGAGTTCTCTTGCCGTAGTTTGGAGGACCTCTGTCCCAGCAACCTTCAGCATCTGGTGTATACAGTTAGATATATTTGATATAACAGTCAGTGGGAAAATCATGAAAAGAGCTAGCTAGAACACAATCTGTGCTCATATTGTCCAAGTAGCCAATAACGAACGGTTCAAGAAAGCAAGGCACAGTTACTCCCTTACAAGAAAACTTACCACACGGGATGACGTCACATTCTTCCTGGCTACCGTCTTCGGCCAAACAAAATGGCCGCTCCAGACCGTTAGGGTTGCGGCAGTAGTTGTTATCCAGGTTTGCCCAGGGGAACTCTGTCTTGTAGTAACCACCTTGCGGAGCTGACCACTCAGCACAATCTGCCCCGGATGTAGTTTTATTCCATGTGCCACGGTAGTTTATGCCAACGCCGTGGTAGCAAACTGTAAAATACAAACCAACACATATCAACAGGTAATGGTGTATGTTCCATCATGATACAACCTGTACCAAATGCTCCCTCACGTAGAGCTTGTACAAAATGATTTATCATATAACGTTATGATCAGTGAAGTTAATATACAAGAAAATGGTCATATTGGTCATGGTAAAGTAGAATCTATTACAAAAGAAAGCTACTTTCCGCGGAGAAACGGACTAAAAAAAACTCCATTTTCACCTTCGTTTCCCTTGTTGGCTGAGTTTGGATTCCAACAATTGTGATCGGATGAAGGAAACAAGCTACATCGCGGCAACTGGTCCTTTATCCAGTCATCAGCCGTGTGGAGCACTTCTTCACACCACGAGCGGCATGGTACCAGCTGTGTTCCCCTAAGAAACATCAGTGGATATAATGCCAGTTAGCGAAAGTAGCACCTTTACGAGGTTTGTTGCACACGCAAAAACATTTTTTTACTTAATAATATACTGACAGTGTGTTCCTTAAGTTAGTCGAAGCCTTTCAGGTGACCGTTTAGGTTTAGCATTTCCACACAGTAACTGGAACCTTAACTAAAAGTCATTATCATAACGTTACTTTTTCCACTTACATGCATGAGGTCATGCCTGCATCTGGTAACGAAGAGCAGCGATTCTTGGTCTCTTCGGAGACATTGCATTGCGGGAAAATAACCGTTGATATGAATGTCCTCATCTCTGGGTGGTATTTTCCTGGGATGCTGTACGAACTGTTGATCAGCTTCACGACAGAGGAATTCTGTATCTCCTCAAATGTCGTCTGTCCCAGCTGATTCGGTAGCATTGTAAGCCTGCTGTTGATTTCGAAATCCTCAGGGATTGGTTTGCATACTGAAAGGTTGATAATACTATTTTCAACGTTTGCATTCTTGACAGCATTCAACAAGATAAGCTTTCTAAATAAAAGGTAACTGTATCATAAATTCAAAACTGTACTTTCTACTACTAGTGTACAAGGACAATCTGGTTCGTTCCTTACATTATTTTTTTAACATGGGCCCTTTGAAAATCATGACTGTAGTGGCCACTGGAATACTTAGTCAAGACATCTTTGTCAAGACATCTTTGACATGACTTTGTACATGAAAAAAAAATGACGAATTCAGAATTCTTGAAACATAAAAATAAGTCACGAAAGAAATAGCACGAGTCTTATCAAACTATATAATTCTCTTAATTTTCATATATCTCCCAAAGATCACTAATGCTGAGGTCACCTTTTCAAACCATTGGGCAGTGTTGAGGAACGGAAAATACGGTATAAAAGACAAAAAAGCACCAAAAAAAGTTAGATTATAAATTTATAATGTAACTATTCTGGTGGGTCATGTGGCGTAACGCTAGAGTGCTCGGCTCAGACCCAAGTTGACGATGGTCCGAATCCTGCTTGACGCCATTGTTCTTGTGTATTTGGGAAGGAACTTTACACGCACGGCTTTCCTTACTTCGCTTAGGTGTTAATGAGCACCTAGCTTTGGTTAGGGACGTCCCTCCGATAGGATGTTAAATGGAGGTCCCGTGTTTCAGAGAGCCACATCCGACGCACGTTAAAGAACCCACCGCACTTATCGAAAAGAGTAGAGGGCCTCCCCGATGACTGGCGATGTGAATAGTTCGAACATTACAGTCCGGTCTTACGCAGCTTGTACTTTATAAGTGTCGTCCTTACTCCATGATAATAGTACGGTCCAAAAAGTGGTCAGTTATTTTAATACGGCCTAATAACCAATGGAAAATGGAGACTTCTCATGTCTTCCATCTGATAACGTCTGTTATGCCTAGGTCACAATTCAAAACCGAGCCTTCCTATTTTTTGACACTATCGGCCGGGACCAGGACTTAGAATCACCCCGGACCCCGGCAAAAAAACACGTCGGGACGAGGCCGTAACCTAATCGTGACCATGACAGCTGGCGTCCGCCCAGCTTCATGACGCCGACTGGTGTCTATATCGGGAACATGCAGCTCGGGCCCCGTTAGGAATGGGACTTTGGCATGAGGAATACTGACCTACGAACAACTGCAAGTGCATGCTACATGGGCTCATAACAGTGACTTACCACAGCCCTCCTCATCACTCCCGTCCGTGCAGTCTGCGATCCCGTCACAACGCTTCCAGGATAGGATACAGGCAAGTCCGTGTCCACAGCGGAAATGTCCCAGAGAGCAGCTGAGTGCTTTACATGTAAAAAGTTCATAAACATATAGTTCTTAAAAAGGAATTATGCAATATTTTGAATTTCATTTAAAAAACAAGAATTCGGAGATCTCATACCTCCATTAAATATGAGTTTTTTGTAAATGTTTTTTTATTTGTCTCGTTGACTATGAAAATAAGGTCGTAAATAGCATGATCTAGTTGACTTTATGGTTTTCTAAATTCAAATGAGAATGATTTTCGTGTGAAATTCCTCTCCTTTGTCAAACTTCATTACAACAAGTCCTCATTAATTATGCAAATGAGCTCGACATAAACATGATATATACACACCTGGTAATAACCTTTAAGTAACTTACACATGTCACAAGGTATAAATCCCATCATTCACCAATAAGGGGTCACATACTTTTCACATTAATTATGCAAATTAGGACATCATTTGCTTAATTGGTATCTGTTGGTGTTCCGCCTGCCACAGATTAAATGGATTACATGTATAGCAGTACTATTACTAGTGTATAAAACGCTGTAATTATAACATTTCCTCATTAATTATGCAAATTAGGTCCCCATTGCATAATTTGCATTTGATTATGTACAACATTCTCTCAGCTACCTCTACACCAAAAAAGATGAAAATACGTTCTGGACTTATTGACTTGTAAATGTTTCGCCTGAAAGTCCCCTGTAGTTCCAGAACAAGCTGCTAAGGGGGGCAAATCCTCACCATTTATTTCTGGCAGGAAAAGATATCTGTCACCAAAAAGTCAAGACCATAGCATGTTCAGGACAAAAGATACAAAAAAAAACGGAAATTCTTCTACAGTACCAAGGTCATCCACCACGAGGCCCATATTTGACCTTGACCTTTGCCTTTTAAAGACTTACCAACATACCAAATGTGCTCACAATCCATAAAGGCGTTATGAAGTTATGCTGACCACAAAGTTGCGGAAAAACACACACAGACAGACACACAGACATACAGACACGCCAAAAACAATACCTCCATTTTTCATGAAGGTAAATAAAGATTCCGTGATGGTAATTTACTTCTACTTTACTTTGATGACATGTATGATTGGTGTTAAAACAGCCCATACAAAGCGCAAAGTTTGTGCTGCCACCACAAACAAACATGGCTGACAGCTGTGTTTCCAACTGTTGAACACACTCGTAAGGCGTCATTTATATTTTGGGCCTGCTCTTCTAAATTGCACTTATTTACAAATGGATCCGGAGTAGGGTCTTCAAATGAATTACCAGAATTTTTTTTTTATCGTCCAAATGTTACATAATGTAGCTTTAAGGTTTTTGAATGGATTTTGCTTAATCTGAAGTAATTGTTATTGGGTGAGCCGGATAACTCAGTCCTGGCAGCCAAGGGCTAAATTGTGAGGATCCTACAATTTTTGGGGCTTAATCGCAAAGGCCTGGAGCGGCTGACAGCGCTAACTCAGGTGTCGTCAGATACAGCTAAAAGAAAATATAGCTTTAGGCTCCATTACAACTACTGTAAAATAATCCGAACGGGGCCGAATAAATAGCTAACAAATCTGATCCGGCTCAAATCCACTTGATCCGGATCTTCAACGATCCACCTCGCGAGATGGATTGAATCCCGATCGAGCCGGATTAAGCCGGCAATTCGTCTGTGATGAAACGCTCACCGGATCAAACCGGCTTGGTTGATAGACTTGGTGACATCATGCGTCCAGGTTTACGGCCTCAACATTCAAACAGTGTGGAGATTTCCACCCCATTTTTTGCGCTTGTCTTTTCCAGTCGCCGTTTCAATGTTGATCAATGCACTCAGCTTCCAGCACACTATTTTTACAATATAAATGGCAATAAGGAATCGCCAAAATACGCCCGCCATGTTCAACCCCTAACCTTCAATGAGGGGCACATAGTAGTTTTTTTTTGGTGAAACTGCAGCTTATCCAGCTCTAACCGGCTTGAGTGGGAACGCAGGCGCGGGACCAACCAAGCTAGTACCGCCATCTTGGGGAGGGCAAGCGTAGTCGGGAGGAAGAACAACCGGGCAGTCTGAAGAAAACCCACGCCTCGAGGGTCATTCATCAACTGTAAAAGCTTCACGCTGAGACAACCGACCGACACGCTGCTCAGAAGCTTGCCCACGTTCACCTTCTAACCGCAGCGGGCTCCAATTGGAGCCCTTGTGGGTAAGTCTCAAGCACTGTGAATAAGCACTGGTGCATGATTTACTTGACGTGAGTTTTTGATGCGGAAAGAAGGAAACCTGGGCTGCCGTAGTCTCTTTAATTGTAGAGGACAACCAGCGGAGAGGCACCGGAAAAAGGTTCCAGGGCAAGAGGTGAGTCCCACGGCGCGGCACCGACGGCGTGGTTCAAGAGCGCGGTACTGGCGGCGTGGTTCCAGAGCGCGGCACCGGGAGCAGGGGCCTGAACTGAAGGAAGAACAACAGTTTCCTGCCATCGAGTGTTCTACACCAGGTCTTCAGAGAGTATTGTGAGACTGTTCTGATTCTTCAAATTAATTAAAAATTATTGTATGCATGTAAACAGGAAAGACAAGAAAGTTACAACGCAATGGGTTACCATGAAAGTCAGCACGGTTTCAGTAGGGAAATTGCCATAGCACTCTTGTCAAGGCTGAAGGTATCAGAGCTTAGGCTTGAACTGACAAGAAGGCAATTAGACAAGGCAAAACCAAAAGCTGACCTCATAAACACACTAAAGCAGCAAATGGAAAAAGAATATGATGAATGGGAAAAGAGAAAAGAGGAATTGTTAATGGAACAAGAGGAAGAAGAATCAGAGCACAGACAGATGATGGATAGACTACGAAGACTTAGAGACAGTGTTTGTAGTGATGATGATCACAGCACGAAAACAGATATTTAAGCAAACTTTCCGCAATATGTAAAGAGGTATTAAAGGTGGATGAATATTCAAGTTGACTTTACGACTTCGTAAAGGTTGCTGAAAGGTAAATTCCGCCTTTCCGTCACCTTTCAGCGGGCTTAAATACGACGTAAATATATACAGACATTTAAGCAAACTTTCCGCAATACGTAAATACGTATTAAAGGTAGGAAAATATTTCAGTTGACTTTACGACTTCGTAAAGGCCACTGAAACACAAAGTCCGCCTTTCCTTCACCTTTCAGCGCGCTTAAATACGACGTAAATATATAAAGACATTTAAGCAAACTTTCCGCATATGTAAAGAAGTATTAAAGGTCGGAAAATATTTCAGTTGACTTTACGACTTCGTAAAGGTCACTGAAAGACAAATGTTCCGTTTCGTAGCTTGTTTTTTAACGTCTAACCTTGTTCCAAATGGCAAATAGATAAACGAGTTTATCGCCCAGCCGGCTTCACACTTTCATTTTGCTTTACTTGTGACAACACGACTCTCGGCCCGGCTCGGTCTGTCTGACAACAGCCAGGAGGACGGAGGAGAAATCTTTCGCAAAACACCGTATACGAGGGAGCTGATCAAATATATGTTTGGAGATACAAGTAGTCAATTCCTTGTATTGGTGAGCTTAGTTTAGGAATGTATTATTTTGAACTGTTTTCATTATATGTAATCTGCAGCTGGGGAGGGATACGTAATAATGTGACAATATAGTATGAGCTAACATCTTCTTCTAAAACATTTTATTAGGAATCATTGATCATATTCACATATACCGACGTCAGTTAAGGTTATGCACAGCCGATCCAAATGTTCGGAAAGGCAACTTAAAGCTTAAAATCGTCCGTAAACAGTGATTAAAGGAATAGTTTACAAAGCCTTCACGGACATAAAAGGTGCGTAAAGGCACTGCTAAAGTGCAAATACGTATCTTTCCAGTACTACGGAAAGGGCACGTAAAGACAATGTTTACGAGGGACTTAAAGGCAGCTAAAAGACCTCTTAAATTTTAAGTAAACGCATGCTTTCCGACCAAAAAAGGTCAGTAAACGATACTTAAAGGAATAATTTACAAAGCCTTTACGGACATAAAAGGTGCGTAAAGGCACCGCTAAAGTAGTGCAAATACGTATCTTTAAGTACTACGGAAAGGGCACGTAAAGACAATGTTTACGTACACGGAAAGGTGCCGGAAAGGTGCGTAAAGATGGAAATTACGCCGCCTTTAAGCACGATTAAAGCATGCTTAAATATGGTTTTTCGTGCCGTGGATGTGTTATCTGTCAGTAGCACAAGTCAATCATGATCATGTCATGACAACATAGTCAGGAAGAGAGTCAGGAAGAGATAGCAATTTTCATGGAAGATCAAGAGATTGAAAGAAGAGCATGCTGTAGATTACTGGAAGTTGCGTACAATAGTTTTATACAGGACACTATAGAACAAAGGAACTGCCAGTAGATAGCATAAGTAACGGTGGAGTAATACTAATAGTGGTCAACTCAGATACGGAAGCAGACCTGAGGAAGACAGTCCACCTAGTGAGAGTATAACAGTAAGGACTACAGTAGTGCAGGAAAACCCACAGAGAACTGAGGGAAAGTCGTTGTTGATTGGTGATTCCAATGTAAGTCGACTACGTAGCTACTTTAACTCAGGCACAGACAGGAGAGAAAGGTACGGTACAGGTAGTCAGCTAGTAGTCTCAGCATTCCCAACATTGAAACTGTGGAATCTAAGTTATCAGTTTTGTTATCTGTGGGGACAGGAGTAAACCAAGTGAGTATCCATACCGGGACTAATAATCTTGGAAAGGACTCTCTGTAAGAAATGGAGACCAAGTTTAGAAATGTGTATGAAGAAGTGAAGTGTAATCAGCCAGGATATCAGGTACTGTTTACATGTCGGCTACCTAGGGCAGATTGCAAGAGGAAAAATGACAAGGCAATGCAGGTAAACAACCTTCTAGAACATCTGGTGAGCCAGCTTGAAGGTGCCAGATACATGGACTGTACAAACATATTCCTGATAGAAGCATAGATACCAGCATGTTCTGCACGGACGGACTACATGTGAATAAAAAATTGTAAAATCCTTGGCCAGTGTATGTGATTTAGAGATGCAGAACTATGTATCATTCTCCACTAGACTAACTAGAGGTAGTAGGGCTCACATGCTGATTCCCAGTCGTTGCAAAACTTCCACATTTGCAATGTCGTACATCCCCCGACTAGTGGCCGAATGGAATAAACTAGAAATGCCAATTAGGGTCTTGGGGTTGCAGCGTCAAGTCAGGCTGACATTTTGCAATTCAAACGGTGTCTTGTCCAGTCAGTAATCGGCAAGTTCCAGGACAACTTTGACACAGGCAACATATGTACATGGTCTGCGGTTTGCATAGCATTAAGACCTCGCTGACATTTACGTAGAATGATATTTGATTTATTAATGTCCATATTTTTGTATGTATGTTTATGTATTGCTTCCATAATGTGTGTAAATCAAATGCTGTTTTATACTGTTTTTATTGATGTAATTAGGGGAGGGAGGTGGTAAAGGTGACTCACCTGTTCTCCCTCCCCCTCTACGCATGTGCTGGAAAATTTTAATAAACAAATAAACAAATTTGATAAATCCTTTACCAGTGCAATAAAGGAACTGTAGTTTAATTTGAAGATTTTAATATAATAGAACATTATTTGACATACCGTCATCCAGCTGGCAGATAAACTTGTAAGCAGAGGAGCACGGTGCGTCATTCCAGTCTGATCCATAGTAGTTCGCGCAGTTTTCTCCGTCGTTACCGTTGGGTTCTCCCGGCTGCCAGAGGTTCCAGTCGGTACTGATGTCGTGTGGAGTCCCGTCTTCCCACACCCACTCACCCTCACTGTTGTCATCATTTAGGCCAAACCAGAAATGTGAGATTTTGTTCACGTCGTTCTTCAGCTCTCTCACGAAGTTGTCCACGTCTCTGTCCTTCGGCATGGCCAGGAGCGCCCCGTCCGCTGCACACACCTTTCTGGCCTGGCTGTAGGTTTTGTCTTGGCTGTACGCCTTGAAGCACGCAGCCCCGTACGCAGTATAGCCAGAGGGACAGCCTGTAGAAATATAATACAAAACGGTATAACTAGGCCTTTCGTCTGACATTGAGACTTTGCTAGTTACCTCCATGAAAAATGGAGGTATTGTTTTTCGCGTGTCTGTCTGTGTCTGTGCGTGTGTGTGTGTGTGTGTGTGTGCGTCTGTTTCCACAACTTTGTGGTCATCATAACTTCAGAACGCCTTTATCGATTGTGATGGTATTTGGTATGTTGGTAAGTCTTAGGGAGACAAAGGTCAAGGTCAAATATGGGCCTCCTAGGGGATGACCTTGGTACTGCAGCAGAGCTTTCGGTTTTTTATCTTCTGTCCTGAACATGCTATGGTCTTGACTTTTGGTGACAGATAGCTATTCCTGTCAGAAATAAGTGGTGTGGGTTTGGTCCCCCTACCAGTTTGTTCTGGAACTGCAGGGGACTTTCGGGCGAAATCTTCAAAAGCCAATAAGTCCAGATAGGAACAACATATTTTTATGGTTGGATAGTTTAGTAGATTTTAATTTAGCAGGTTTTAGTATTTTTAGTAGCAATAGGACTAGAAAAAAAAGCAAAGCGCAATTCGGGCGGAGTCGCTGTTATTTTCAGAAGCTCATTTCGAAAGGGAATTATCAAACTTGACAGTAGTTCACCTAACACCATCTGGTGTAAGTTCGACAAACAGTTTTTTTGGTCTTGAGAATGATCTGTATCTGTGTAATGTTTATATCATTTTGAGACATTATCTACGACGTTTGCAAATTCTCAAGTTTAGGCGATATAGTAATTCTAGGTGATTTAAACGCCAGAACAGGCTCAGTTATAGAAACACATTTTACTACCGACTTCCCCGATGTATTAACGGCAGATGTTAAAACTAATTTTAAAGATAGAAACAATAGAGATGTGAAAGTTAATAATTATGGTAGATCCTTGTTAGACTTATGTTCTTCAGCAGATCTGACTATATTGAATGGACGGTGTGCTGGAGATCTAAAGGGGGATTTTACATGTTATCATTATAATGGTCGAGTGTTGTAGATTATTGTATCACCCAGCGGTCGATGTTTTCGGATATTCAATATGTCAAAGTTAGCCCTATTTCACATTTCTCTGATCATTGCCATATTTACATTTCTTTGGCAACTAGACACGCCCCTCTTATTGTAAAAGAAGCGAACCCAGTTAATCCAGGGCCAATATCATTCATCTGGGATGGATATCAACTCAAATGAATCATTCTCTACGACAATAAATTCTGATAACATAAACTCCAAATTAAAGGTCTTCTGCCAAGACAACTTCTGTTCAGCGGAAAGTGCTGCTTCGCGCTTAACAGATATTCTATTAGATGCTTCAAAAATGTCCCTTAAAATTCGGCGTAGGAAACAGGCCAAGAAAAGTAAACGAATTAAAAGCAGTAAAGTTTGGTTTAATCAATGTTGCTGGTCACTACGCCAACGACTAAAAAGATTATCAATAGAACTAAAAAATGAGCCATGGATTCAAGAGACTAGAATAAAATACTTCACAGCCTTAACCCTCAAACACCCGAACGGGATCCATTTGGACCCCAGACGTATATTTTAAGTGCTATTTGAATTCTTTTCATTCGAAAAAAAATTCCTCCCGTGACTTTGTCGATAAACCTCTTCTACAAGTTCTCCTAATTTTTTTTTTTTTTTTGAGATCGGAACAAATTTGTAAAAATAACAACGGAAGTCATATGTAAGACCGTCTGGGGTCCAAACGGACCCCAGCCATGTATTTGCACTTTCCTACACACAAAAGTATTCGGATATCCTCAATATGTTTTCAAGGAAGCATAATTGCTTTGATATTTGATGCAGTTTGCCTAGTAACCTCCACCTCAGGAATTAGTTCATCGGGTTTTTAGAGGTTTGACAATTTGACAAACATATGAGGTCAAAGGTCAACCCTATGTTTATGCCTGCAGGTCTCCTACCAATTTTGTATAAATTATGATAATGAGCTGGAATTTTTAAACACTTAATCATGCCAAAATATACCTTTTCCTATGTTTAACCAATATATATATGCAAAGATCACTGAAAGAATGCAAAAAGGAATATAAATTTGAAAGAAACCAAATGGGGTCCATCTGGACCCCGTTCGGGCATTAACGTCACAGAAGTTCGGGTGTTTGAGGGTTAAAAGATTATAAAAAAACTCATTTAACAATGTAAGCGGAAATACAAGGCGGAAATATTGTCCAAATTAGAGCATATGAGTGAAAAAAATCCAACAGAATTCTGGTAACTATTAGATTTTCTGGAAAAATGAAGTTAACGGTAAAACACGCAAAGATACTACAGACCCAAACATAAGAAGCGAAGAATGGACAGAACACTTTAAAGGATTAAACAATCTAATAAAACAAGAAAGCTTTAACACGGATTCTGAGAAAACAATTACTGATCGGTTAAAGGAGTTTCAGAATAATTCAACTAATTTGCTAGAATTTCCTTTCACTACAAAAGAAGTTCTAGATGGCATCAAACAACTAAAAACTGGAAAAGCCTGTGGCATAGACTCTATTTCCAACAACATGTTAAAACACGGATCAACTTCAAAGCAGTTACGTTTGTCACTCGTTACCATTTTCAATACTATCCTTGCCAAAGGATATATATATATATCTTCTTGGAATACAAGCATTTTAACTCCAATCAGGCGACAAGTCCAATGTTGATAACTACAGAGGGATTGCCCTCTCCAGTTGTCTATCAAAATTGTTTACCCGACTCTTGAATACCAGGCTACAAACCTTTTTAGAGAACAGTAACCTGTTAGCAGACACCCAATTCGGTTTTAGAAAGAAGTGTCGAACCGCCGATAATATCTTTATCCTAAAATCCCTTATTGAGAAATATACCCAAAAAAGAAAGGTAAATTGTTTGTTTGTTTTATTGATATTAAGAAAGCATTCGACAACGTCTGGCGTGAAGGATTATTTTTTGAATTGTTAAACTATGGCGCATGGCGTCGATGGAAACTTCTTCAATGTTTTGAAATCTATGTATTTAAATGTCAATTATGCAGTTAGAGTAGAAAATGGCTTGTCAGATTCTTTTGTATCAACTTGTGGTGTAAAACAAGGGTGTAATCTTAGCCCATTGTTATTTAATCTATCCATCAATGACCTGCCACAGTGTTTTGATAGTGACAAATGTGATGCAGCTGTTCTAACCTCAAAATCCATTAATTTTCTGTCTTGGGCTGACGATCTTGCTTTGATTTCTTTGTCAAAGAATGGTCTACAACAATGCATTAATACCCTAGAATCTTACTGTAACAACTGGAAACTTACTGTTAATGTCTCAAAAACGAAAGTTATTGTTTTCGGTAAAGGTACTACAAAGAAATTTTCTAAAGAATTCTTTATCTATGATAAAGAAATAGAGGTAACGGATAGTTATACTTACCTCGGTATCCCTCTTACGTCCTCAGGTAAATTTAAAACAGCCAGAAAATTTCTGAAAACCAAAGCCTTGAGAGCTATATCCAAATTAAAATCACTTTTATCTTCCGAAAATATCTCAATAAAGTTAGGTAAAAATCTGTTCGACAAATTTGTAAAACCCATTTTGTTGTACGGTTCTGAACTAACATGTTTTGACCATATCTCCAAAACGGTGAAACTTATTGTAGCAAAAACATTTCTGTATCTTCTCCAAAATCGATCTTTTCTTTATTACTAGAGAAGCTTCAAATCGATGATAATATTCCGATATCGATTCGAAAGAGCACTTGTTCGGATATAACTCAAACTTATATCATTAATTTTGAAAGAAGCTTAGACAAAGATATGTTTCTAAAATATGCATGCATGTGTACATTAGAAAAAGTTGGCTTTTCAGTCGAAAATACACTCCTCTCTTTAGACATACCAGAATTCGATTTGATTGACATCCACTTTCAAAAATTTCTATTAGGGGTCCTTTCAAAGTCATCCAATGACGGTGTACGAGGGGAGTTGGGAACTTTTCCCATCATGATATTTGCCCAAATTCAACTCATTAAATACTGGCACCGTTTGGTAAACTTACCTGAGGACTCTTTACTCCATGATGCATACAACACTGTATTTAAAGGTGATCACGACTGGATCAATCATGTAAAGATATTCTTAATTATCAGGGCCTTGGGCACATATGGTTGAAACCGGAACGTTATCAAGCTTATTATATAGTCCACCAACTTAGCGAGCGTCTACATGACTCTTACATACAAGGCTGGTTTAGTTGCATTAGAAATTAATTCAAAACTGGCATATCTTGACAAATCAAACAAATGTTATGAACAAGAAAAATACGTATATGATATAGAGAATTTTTTTTAATCCATAAAGCTATTACACAGCTAAGAATCAGCAGTCACAAATTGAATATAGAAACAGGAAGATATTACAATTTAGCCCCTGACCAAAGATTTTGCCCATTTTGCCCACAGAAAATCGAAGATGAATTTCATTTTATCATGGAATGCTCTAGATATGATGTCCTACGTGATAAGCTATTCAAATTTCTCTCTTCAAATACGACAGATTTCAATAGACTTGTTGTTACAGATAGATTTGATTATATGTTTAAATGCAACAGCCCACACAATGCAAAAATAGGTAAATACATAAAAGACTGTTTTGTTATTAGAAAGAATACTGATTTGCTGTCACATGTACCCATAGATAACTCCGCCTGATTGTAAAGCCTAAGGTAACTTTTTTATTATTTCTTTTCTATATATTAGTTGTTAAGTTTTATTCTATACCTATCTATTTTACTATGCTACCTATTGTTACCTATTTGCCATACAATGTACCCTGTACAATTGTCGCGCAATAAAGTTCTTCTATTTTTATCATTTTTGGTAGGTAGGTAACTGAAAGAGAGATGTACACGATTAAATGCAAATTATGCAAATGAGGACCTAATTTGCATAATTAATGAGGAAATTCTATAATTACATTATAGTATTTTCACACATGTAATATATGTGATATATGGCAGATAGAACGTCAACAGATACCAATTATGCAAATGATGACCTAATTTGCATAATTATTGCGAAAATTATATGATTTCATAATGGTAAATGATGGCAATTCTGTACCTTGTGACATGTAGGTTACTTAAATGTTAATAACACTATGCATATATTGTGTTAATATAGAGGCAATTTGCATAATTAATGAGGAATTTTAAATGAGGATGTTTAGGTGAAATATTGCCAAAGGATAGGAGTTTGACACGCAGAAAATATTGTAAGTTGAGTTTAGAACACCATAAAATTAAACTACATTATATCATTTGCCACCTTAAACCTTTACATAAACTCTACATATTTCATGGAGGTATGAAATCTCAGAATTCTTGTTAATTACTTGTACACTAAGTCTCCCTCTGGAGTAACAACATGAACTTTAATTTGAAGTACCTTTGCATCGTCAACGCAAGTACGTGCAACCCACCCTCTCAAGAAATTTATTGTACTTTCAATAAGTACACTAACTCTAGTTGAGATATCTTTCACAAGTATGCATTATTTTGCATTATGAGATAAAAGAAACCATTTTAGATGCTCCGGGGCATCAGAGACTTATTGGTCGAATGGTGCAATCTATCTGAATATTCCTTTATAAACTAAATTATAGAATCCACAAAATTGCGCATGACGGGGATTACTTTAGCTTACTAACGTAATCACGTATGCAAAACATCAAAGCCTACGTTATACTAATACGTAACAACTGATTGGTCGGTTTTGTTTTGAAGACGAGGCACCAGACGATATTCTACTCACAGCTCAGTCCATCCTCCTGCAGTTCCCACGAATCCCGACAGGCGCACGTTCTTCCTCCCGGATGCGCAAGGCAAAGCTCCTGACATCCCCCATTGGATGAAGAACAGGCTGACATGCGGATACATGAGCAAGTTAAGATTCCAGATATGATTGTGTAAAAACAAATTCTCAAACAGTCAAGTGGTAAAAGTAAGTTGCCACAGATTGCAAGGTTTTTACACGTAAAAATATACTTTGACAGCTTAAATTAGCAGAGCTTATAACAGCTAAGTATATTTTCACAAGCTACATGCATTGTTATCAACAATGAAAGTTATATTTGCACAATATATGAATGACAGCCATTATTGCCCGTGTCAATGTAGCCCAATCATTTCATTTTATTTAATTTATTTCAAAGCCTTTTAGCCCTGCAAGGCTAATCCTCCAAGTCTCAAAGATTGCAATTACATCATCACATACATGGAAAATATGGAAAATTGTCTTAGGTTTGGGTAATTTGTGCGGAAAATCTGGTCTTGTGAATACAAGAGATACATGAACTTGCACAAGGGAATTGTAGATATTCTGTGGTTCGTTACTTGTGACAATCTTAGAGAACATGACCAACGTGCTGATAGAGATTCTCTCTCAAACAGTCGGCCAACCAAAATATATGCATCTGCCTGGTAGGTGTATCAGAAGCGCTTTTTAAAAACAATCTATAAGTATTAATCATTAAGCATTAACAATCATGAGCCAAATGGGAACTGCACTATCCACAATTAGCCTGTTGGGGCTATTCATATAGGCTATTTATGTATCATGTATCAACTTATTACTTATTATCATATAGGCAGATGGTGTCGACCAATCAGAAGGCTCCATTTCACATTCGTTATCAGGCCAAAACCTTAACAGTGGTCGTTTTGTTCAACTACCGACCCCTTTTGGACCGTACAATTATACGGGGGACAGGACAATAACAGTAGTGTTACGACTTGTAATATTTATCTATTAAAAACGTTGTGTAGTTTATTTTGAACAATGAAATGACATACGGACTAAATGATTTTGAACAACACAAATAAAAAGATATAAATGACATTTTAGCAGAAAAAGACTAAACGTTTTTGACACCCGCACTAAAAATGGTACTGTCCCAATGTAACTTGGTGACCTCAGATGATCTCTTTTTTGCCCATGGCATCTTTCGGCTAAAGAGGAATTTTTCAGCAATGAAGGAATTTCAAATTAATTTTTTATTGAAGTTTCTTCTAAGCTACCCATCCACATTTAAACATTGTCAAGTCAAAGTCAAAGTTCTTAGCACAAAAATTGTAACAGGCACAAAGTCAGGCAAAAGTTGTACAGGGCTACTGACTATTTAACCCTATTCAGACCAGGCTTTTTGGTCGTGCTGCGACCGGGGTGTGGGGGTTTTAAGGTCCACCCCCTGTAACTCAACAACAACTTATCGTATGGCTACTAAATTTGCAGAGAATGGTGTAGTAGTAAAATCAAAACAAAACGACAACTTTGGTGGAATTATGGCGTCATATGACGTCAATATGATGTTATTTATGTAATTTTTGGGGCGTATTTAAGCGGTTGGCCACCTTGCATGGTGGTAAAATCTGGGCTGCAAAGTTCCCACATGTCATAGAACCCGAACTGTGTTCGATCGTGTTCGATCTGGGCAATTCGAATCGAACCCGCGTTCTATTTCGGGGTGACCTGCGGTCATTTACAATAAAGCGGCAAAACAAGCCTTTCTGCCTCCGTGCCTTGCAACAGATAAAAAACAACACTTTTCTATAGATACAAACAGTTTCCTGGACAGTACATTTCCGCTATCATTTTTTGTGGATCTGTAACATGTAGCGAAGCTACTGTCGTATCCTTGGGTGACCTTGAATACTGTAATGATTCTTTACACCAGTATGAATAACACAATGCAGACTTTTGGTCGACATGACATGTCTGCAAAACTCGTTTTAACCTGCAAGCATGGAGAGTCAAGCATACCCCATTCACGGCTCAAAATGACCGTTACGGTTGTCCCGAAAATCATGGTTTT
Source organism: Branchiostoma belcheri (assembly GCF_001625305.1). NCBI lineage: Eukaryota > Metazoa > Chordata > Leptocardii > Amphioxiformes > Branchiostomatidae > Branchiostoma > Branchiostoma belcheri. The sequence goes on along the minus strand of NW_017803951.1, from coordinate 93,999 downwards.
AGGTATTTTTTTAAAAATGGCCTCAATTTTGAATTATGGGTAATTTAGTGCAAAAAATGTAAAAAAAATCATTTTTTCACAAATATGTCGACAAAAACTAGACTTCAAATCAGAAATTAAAAAATCCCTAAAACACGATTTTTGATCTTATTCCTAGTTGTCGAAAAATATAAAAATCGGGGATCTTGGGTGATATACGTAGCCAGGTTAAAACGATGTTTGCCTAAAAACATGACATGACTTGTGGTCGGAAACCCAAAAAAAACGTCTTTCGGGGCGAAATTTTGAAAAATCAATGATTTAACATAAACAGCTAATATTAAAAGGATGTTAAGGCAATAATTTCATTTTAATTTGACGAAATTTACCATTAAGTCATTTTTGTTTATTTTCAAGTGTTTTACTGTTAGTCCAAAATAGGCCAAAATAGCGTCTTGTAACCTGATACCTTTTAGAACGCGCCTAGCAATGGGAAAGACTACCGTAGTGACAGACCGCCGTGTTGGATCGTCAATCTTGAATTTTTGAACTTACTGTCTTTAGTGTTTGGGAGAACCACGCCCCGCGCACTAATTTTTTTTCAAGATACAGCCTCAAAACGCAATGTAAATGGACTAGTCTACAGATGTTCATATGGGCGGTTTATGTAAAAAAAAATCGGAGTTGTGGTTAAAAATTAATGACAAAAACATGGGTACACCGGAGCTAATGTTATATTCCACCATCATGAATTTTGACGCATGCCGTCATCAATTTTGACGCATGACGTCATAAATCAAGAATATTTCATTTAAAAAATTGCCTGTCAGAAACCCATTGCCATGGCAACACGAAACTTCAATATCTAATCAATATGGAATTTTTGGCAAAAATTTTTAGGAAAAATTACCAAATTCAACGGTTCTAGCGCAAGCCATCCAGGCACTACGTGAGAGTTAAAGTTGGCGCGGGCGGCAAAAGCCAACCCCGGTCTAAAAGGGTTAAAGCGTTGTTATAATAAGACTATCAGATAATTACTTTAAACTAGTACAAGCTACATGTCGATTTCATCCCATACATTATGGATAACAGATACATTATGAATTGTGAGGTAGATAGTTTCAAAATCCTTCTGGTAAAATCTGCACATAAATTAAGATAGATAGATTAGATACAATGATGAACTGTATGTTAAATAATACACTTAAGTCGCTATTTTACTATTTTTGCAATGGTATATAGATGTATTGACTTAGATATTTGTGCCAGGACGTAGCATAAGAGCATGGACGTCCCTCTACTTGTCTTGTGTATGTCACACTTGTATGACATTTGATTTATCTAATTTCTCATTCGTTATTTGGACATGTCAACAAGAAATGGTACTTATCTTCATATTGCACCGATGAAATGTACAGTTACTACCTTTATTGCGACCAGTATATCCCAATTATCCTGACCCCTAAGTCACAATTTCCCATGCTATTATCACATTAATGCATAACATGTAGATTAATGTAGAGGTCATGTGCTTAATTACTGATGACATATTGAAATGAAACATTACCAGAGGAATGAACTTCAAATCAAATATATGTAATTTGTGTTGACATAACCATATTTGATGGAGGTATGAGATCTCCGAATTCTTGTTAAGGTAATAATACTATGCTCTTTAAAAATAACACTGACAGTAACACTGTTACAAACACACGCACATGCCACCGGGAATATAACCTTCCTGGCAAAGGTAATTACCATTGGTGACGTTAGAAGGCGATGCCGTGGACAGGAAGATGTCCTGTGCCCCCCACAGGCCATCAACCAGAACAGTCTGATTCATGCTGGACTTGGATAACCTGGAGTTGTGATATATAACGCTATGTCAGCAAATTATTACACAGGGTTCAATAGTGAAGGGAAAAGGTAATACTTGTTCAACTACAATTACATTCACAGTCGTCCTAAATTCTCCATGATAACTTCATTTTCTACGAGAGAGTTAAAATATATGAAGGGGATTTTCTTGCCTTATGACTTCACCAGTCCAGGAATGTGTCCAGTAGATGTAATCAGCACCAGCCGCTATCCCTGTGACAGGTTCCCCGTCTCCAGGCTTAACAAGTTGTATATTGTTGCCGAGCATGTCTGAGCTGTAGATTATGTGGCCATCGTTATAGTACAGCCGATTCTCTGATTGGAAGAAAAACACTTTTTAAAACAGAAAGACATCCAGATTACCATTGAATAATAACTTGCATGATAATGTTGTTCAGGTCTATAGAAAGTGCTAACATAGAATAAATACTGCAGAGGACAAAACAAGAGATTTCATCAAAAATGATTAAATAGATAGTTATAGGCGCAATTTAAGCAATGGTAAGTCAAATAAGTTTATTAGTTGATTAGATCCAGCATTATTCGTCGCGTACACATTAACTAACATAAAGTAAAAAATAAGGAGTTTATATCTATTGTTCATTTAGCCCTAGTCAGGCCTATTTAGCCCTATTTAGTTTTGTATTGTATAAGAAACCACGTTATAAAATTCAGTAGTCATGTAGCTCTTCTTTTTTCCTGATGTTGCCATCATGTGACGTTCTAAGAACATTTTGTAGGGCAGATATAACCATTTACTTACTTTGGCTTGTTTCAAACATGTCTGATTAGAAATGGCTGTAACTTAAGTTGGACCCTTGTTTTCAGAACACACCTATCCGTAAAGATGAAAACATGGCGTCCCCTGATAAAAGGTTCGACTTTACAAATGGAAGATAGACACTAGAAATGGGAATAAATTTGTAATGTCTGACTTAACAGCATCAGTATTATAACAGACATGTTCTTTGTGTACTAATAGGTTGTTACCAGGATGTTTCTCTATTGCTTGTTTTCTCACCCGTGTAGTCTATTGTAATGGCACTGGCCGAATGCAGGCTCCTGATGATAGTAGTCTGGTTGCTGCCGTCCATCGCTGCTCGGTCAATGTTGGGGCGGTTCACCAAGTACATGAGTCTGTGAAAACAGAGACCCATTTTATCTGAGATGTGAATAAAGAGCAAAATGAAAAAAAAAAACTTGCACAGTAATTTAAAGTGATTACAGCAGAACTGTTTTTTTAATCAGTATAGAGTTCTCTTAATCCTATTCAGACTTTTTTTAATGCTTATTGTATAATCGTAAAACTCAGCAGGTATACAACAAAAATGGTGTGATAAAATGATGTGGGTATAATTAATCAAGTTGTTTATTGTAAGTTCGTTCCCGAGGGCTAATTGCAGACATTGACAAAAACAATGAATACAGAATGTGGTGGATTTAAGACTATAATTATGCTAACATTGAATTCTACTTATACGGTCTGCTTATTTAACTTACTATATCTACTTTAAAACTAACATAACGTTGGTATACATGATAGAAAATGGATATGCTTTACATAAATAGGAGCCATGGTAACTGCTATTCTACCAGTATGCTATTCTAGCCAAGTTGTTAGGAGGGTGTCACGAAATGAGCCGGGGTTGATCTCCAGGAACTCTGTTTACTACCAGACTGCTGCTCTAGTACAGGCCACCGGACCACCCTCACTCCAGTCTAGACCCCGACTGACTCCCCCCAGCACCCACGCTCTGCCTTATGGGCCTTCTGAACACTATCCTATGTATTCCATCACATCTGCCCTTTTTTCTCTTGATTGAAATACTACTTTCAATCATAAAACTCTAGCTCTACAGTCTCCATACTTGTATTGTAACCCAGGTCCGGTGGTGCACATGCATTATCTTATACAAAGCTATAAAAAGAAACTAGATCCTACATGATCTTACGTATATAGATACACAGGGATATATATGTTTGTCAGTTCACTAAAGTCCAGGTACGTGGTCGTCCGTAGGAACAGGTTGACTATAAGGCGTTAAATCTACTTAAACTTTAGGCTAACGGCTAAACAACTTCTATGAATGAATTAGTACTACCTAAACATTAGTACAAACGACAACTTAACATGCAGAAACACTTTCTAACAACTGTAACAGGCCTATGGCCGTATGATCCATGATCACGTGACACCTAAGAGTCCTATTGAGCAAAGGGCATAGTGTCTTATTGTCTCAGGCCCTGGACAGAGCGTCGGCGTTGGCATTGGCCTTTCCCGCCCGATGCGTCACCACGAATCTGTAGGGCTGCAGACACAGGCTCCATCGCGTCAGGCGCTGATTCTTGTCCTTCATTTCATTGAGCCACTTCAAGGGGTGATGATCCGTCACTACTTCAAACTCCCGGCCCAGTAGGTAGTAGCGCAGGCCTTCCATTGCATATTTGATCGCCAGGCATTCTTTCTCAGGGACAGAATAATTCTGCTCTCGGAGTAGAAGCTTCCTGCTGGTATATACCACCGGGTGTTCTTCCCCATTCTCGTCAACCTGGCTCAATACCGCTCCGATGCCGCGATCAGAGGCGTCAGTTTGCAACACAAAGGGACGCTCAAAGTCCGGGCTCCGCAGTACTGGATCCTCGCACAACTTTCCTTTCAACGTCTGGAACGCCCCCTCGCACTCGTCGGTCCATTCGACCACCTGCGGCTTCCGTCAGGACGGTGAGGGTGCCGCGATGTCGGCATACTGGGGAATGAAGCGCCGATAGTAACCTGTTAGGCCGAGGAAGGCCCGGACCTCCTTCTTCGATGTCGGCCTCGGGAATTCCTTCACAGCTCGCACTTTGTCTTCATCTGGGCGAATCCTACCCCCTCCTGCGACATATCCCAGTAGGGGCACAACCTTCATAGCGAAATGGCACTTGCTTGGCTTGACGGTCAGGCGCGCGTTCCGGAGACGTGTGAAGATCTCACGGAGGTGCAACAGGTGTTCGTCCCACTCGCTGAAGATGTCTAAGTCATCGATATAGCTGTCCGCGAATTCCTCGGTCCCTCTTAGCATGTTGTCCATGAGTCGTTGGAACGTAGCGGGCGCGCCGTGAAGTCCGAACGGCATGGTATGAAACTGGTACAATCCGAAAGGCGTGGCAAATGCCGTCTTGGACTTGGAGTCGGGGGTCAAAGGCACCTGCCAGTACCCTCTAGATAGGTCAATCTTGGTGATGTACTTGGCTTTCCCCAACTTGTCCAGCATCTCGTCGATTCGCGGCATCGGGTAGGCGTCGAATCGCGAGACCGCATTTACTTTCCGGAAGTCTACGCAGAAGCGGATGCTGCCATCCTTTTTAGGGACCAGGACTACCGGGGACGCCCACTCACTGTTTGATGGTTCAATCACTCCCATCTCCTCCATCTTGTCCAATTCTCCCCGCATCTTCTCACGGTGGGCTTGGGCGACTCTGTACGCCCTTTGTCGTACAGGTTTAGAACTCCCAGTGTCAATGCGGTGTTCCGCTAGGTTAGTACGCCCCGGGGTATCCTGGAAGATGTCGGCGAACTCATGTAACAGGTCGTTAAGCTGCTGGCGCTGCTCATCACTCAATTCTTTGTCCAAGGACCACATCTTTCCACTTCGCAGAGTCAGGTTCGCCTCCAACCAGGAGGTATGACACCTCCTGAGCGTCCTCCCATTCCTCAGTGTCGGACTCAAAGGCGGCCAAGCACGCCGGGGCTGGTTGGTACCACATTTTCAGCAGATTAACATGCAGAATCATGAGCTTCTTCCTTTTCTCTGGTGTCTCCAACTCATAATCGACGGGCCCCACGCGGCGAACGACGGTATAAGGCCCCTGCCACTCTGCCCCTAGATTGACCTTGCTCGAAGGTAGAAGTACTAAGACCTGGTCGCCCGGGTTAAACACTCTGGTACTCGACTTCTTGTCGTACCAGGTCTTCTGCTTCATCTGGGCGGCCTTCACGTTTTGCTGCACCATCTCTGCCATGTCAGCCAGCTTCTTTCTCACTTTTAGGATGTGGGAGATGACACTCTCCTTACTTCCGCTTTCTACCTCCCTACGACTTGTAGGGGGGCTCTCACTGGGCGTCCGTACAGCAGCTCGAACGGTGAAAATCCTGTCGATTCTTGGGGGACTTCTCTGTACGCGAAGAGGAGGTAGGGCAGAAACTTGTCCCAGTGTCGGGGATCTTCCTTAGCCGCTTTCTTTAACATACTCTTCAACGTCCCGTTAAACCTCTCCACCAGTCCGTCCGTCTGGAGATGGTACGGGCTTGTCCGGATCCTGTTGATCTTCAGCATGTTGTAGAGCTCTTTCAAGAATTGTGACATAAAGTTGGTCCCTTGATCCGTTAGGATTTCTTCTGGGACTCCAACCCTTGCGAACAGCTTGATCAACTCGTCTGCCACGTGCCTGGCATCCACGCTCCGCATCGGTATGGCTTCTGGGTAGCGTGTACCATAGTCGCAGACCACCAATATGTACTTATTGCCGGTAGTACTCCTCTCAAGTGGTCCCACTATGTCCATCGCTACCCTATTGAATGACTCTTCGATGATTGGCAGAGGCACCATTGGCGCACGCTTAGTTACACCCGGTTTGCCGTCTTCTGGCACACTTCACAACGTTGACAGTGAGCCTTTACATCGGCGTATAGACCTGGCCAGAAGAACTCCCTCCGGATTCTTTCAGCCGTCTTCTTTCTTCCAAGGTGACCTGCCATTGTCGCGTCGTGCGCCAACTGAAGTACCACTGGTCTACACTGCTGGGGGAGCACCAGCTGTTTTCTATCCTCATCTTCGCCCTTCGGCTTCCACAGTCGATACATCATTCCACCTTCCGTTACGTACCGCATGGCGCTGTCCCCACTCCCATCTCCTTGGTGGAGCAGATCGCGGACCTTGCCCAGCGTGGGGTCCTCACCCTAAAGTCGCCGGATATCTGCCGCTGTCAGCTGTCTGACGTCCAGCGGTTCAAGCTCCCCGTGGCCATGGTCAGATGCACCCCTGCGTTTGTCCGCCCGTCGTTGTTTCTTCGATTTTCGGGCCTTCCCATTGTTGTAGAAAAGGTCACCTGAGAAACGGCCCCAGTCTTCGATTGGGTCTTCCGTTGGCTCGGCCGCAGATCTCGAGAATTGCCGCAGTTGAACTCCAGATTGCTGCATGGCTTTCTGTAAGTCGATAAACTCTTGAGCTGTCTTGCGTGCCTGGGCCCTCGTAGTCACGAATGCCAGTCTTCCAGAGGCACACTGCTGTACCAGTTCGGCAAGATGGGGGACATCCCGTCCGACAATAGCTGGGCGAGGTAGGTTTGGGGTCACTTTTGCGTTGACCCTGTAGCTCTGGCGGCCGACACGGATTTCTACCTGGGCGGTGGGATATTTTCTCTCATCCCCGTGAACGCAGGTGATTCCGCCCTGATCGCCATGAGCAATTTTTGTCGGATCCACCAGGTCCTCTCGGATCAGCGTCTGTGCACTGCCCGTGTCTAACAGCAAGGGGACCGTCTTTCCCTCCACCTGGCCTCTGACGTCAAATGCTGTCTGTGGGGATCTGATATTCTTCCCCCCAAAGAAGGACCTAGCCCCAGTGAATCGGGACTCCTGTTTGGACATGGGGCAGTCCCTCGCAAAATGGCTGGGGTCCCCGCAGGTATAACACGTAGCTATCCCGCTTGTTGTCCCGAGTTGGGTACGGTTGCGGACAGGTATTGTCTTCTTCCCTTTCTCCTCCTCCTTCTTGCCAAGCTCTCTCTCGTGGGCCTCCAAGTAATGTTGGGCCATCCCGGACAGTTCGTCCAATGAAGACGGACCCTGCTCCCGAAGTCGTACTGCCAGGTCTCGTGGGCACGCCTTCAGAAACTGTTCTTTTACGAACAGATCCCTGAGGCCCTCGTAGCTCTTGGACGATTCAGCTAACTCCACCCACCGCTCAAGGTAGCTGGAGAGCCTCACGATAAACTGTCGCGGGCTTTCCCCCTCTTCTGCCTTGTTCTGGCGGAACTTGGCCCGAAAGCCTTCTTCCGTCAGATTATCTCTTTTTAGCAAGGCCTGTTTCACCGCCGTGTAGCTCCGTGCCTCGTCCTCGGGGAGTCTTCAGTATACTTCGAGGGCTCTACCAGTCAACAGCGCACTTAAATGGGCGGCCCATTTATCTTCGGCCCATTGGCTGGAGGCCGCAAATCTCTCGAACCTTAACAGGTACGCATCCAGATCATCTTCAGATGATAAAATCTTAGGGTTTAGACTTAGGTTGCCCATGGCAACAACACCGACATGATGCATTTTAAGGCCATCCTCCATCTTGGACCGGTGTCACAGCGATCTCGAACCCAGCGATTTCGCCCTCGGGGAGGGTGTGTGTGTATCGGTAGCGTTTTCAGCGTTACCCTGCTCTTTTCGGTATGTGTGATGGGTTCTTCAACGTGCGCGGGGTGTGGTTCTCCCCAAAACGAAAGACCTACAAAGACCTCCATTGAACATCCTATACGAGAGACGTCCTTAATCGAAGCCAGGTACTCATTTACATCTTAATGAAGGAGGAAAGACGTGTAAAGTGCCTTTTCCAAGGGCATAAGGTCAGTGGCATGGGACAGGGTTCGAACCCAGAATCACTTAGTTCTGAGCCGAACACTCTACCGTTACACCACACGACCCCATCGCCCTGAAATTTGACCAATAACGTCATTACCATCGACATAAATTATTAATTCTTAACAATAATAAATGCATCATTGGTCATTCAATATTGGACATAGAACAAGGCTATCTACATCAGGGCCCATCACGCATCAATTAACCGCGACGGGGGCCGACATCGTCTACTAAATACCAGTGTTACGTCACACCTCATTAAAGACACGTGACAGTCTCACTGGGTCAGTCTACCGAGGAAGACCAGAGGTGCCGGTTAAAAACCCTAAGTGAGAAATTACCTATTGTGTTTGATCACAAGTTTAAACTTGAAACAATTGCATCAGATTGCATAGGGTGCTATTAATGTAAGAGAGCATGTGTAATTTCATACAAGACTAAAATATTTACTGCTCGAAGAAAATTTTAATTTTTTCAAAAGGTAAAGTCACCAAGTTTGTTTTTAGCGCATGCCGTCCAGACTTTATCTAACAGGAAATTTGGGGCGGGACTCAAACTCCCTCCCGGTCTGAATACTGTTTAACTCGGACCCAAGGTAAATGAAAACAAACTCAAACAACTGTGAACAATTTCTATGCGTATGTGTAAATTATATTGAAGTCCATAGAAAAAGTTCTTTTCTGACAATTTTAAAGAGGAAAAAGAAAGAAGAAACTAACATTTTCCCAACAAATTCAAATTATAACGTGACCGGACAATGTTTCTGTGCCCAACTCTTCATACCAAAGAAATAATAGTAATTGGAATTGATACTATTAAATAAACTATTCACATACTTTTAGTTATAATACCGTTGTCCAAGTAGAAATCCAAGTCGCGATAGGCTCCTGGGCCTGACGGTATAGGCTATAATGTATTCAAACATCTCCCTTCAACGCACCAATTCCTAACCACCCTATTGAACAAGAACGTCAGCTAAGAGCAAATGGAAGTCGTGACAGTTTGCAGATACCATCAGCATCCATAAATAAGGGGCCTCCTGACGATCCAGGCAACTATTATTAATCAACACCACTGTAAAACTCTACCGTTCAATCCTTGGAAACCGTATGATAGTTAATAGTTCTTTGTTAAGAATGGATGCATTGACTGTGAAGTACAAAAAAGAATTCTTGGAGGAAGTAACGGAGTGTGTCGATCATTCATTAGTACTCAATGAAATCATCAGGAATGCAAGATCGTCGTCAAATACCGTACATGTGGCGTGGTTAGATCTACAAAAGGCTGTTTGTTTCCGTCCTTCACGACCTAATCCACATAGTACTACAGAGGTACCAAGTACCGCAACACATATAAAACTAGAGGTCGGAGATCCGATGCCTTCGTCAAAGGGACATTGTTCTATATAGAATGGTTTATTCAGAATGGTTTATTTTATTTTTTATTTTATTCACATGGATTTTTGAGCATTGGATAGGAAGCACTTGTTGTGCTTATGTAAATCCGCTGCTCGTAAAACATAATACAAATGTAAACATAAAGATGACATAAAGTATAGCATTAACATAAAATGAAAGTGGCTGGCGCACCAATACCTAGCATAACATTATTGAGATTGGTCAAATCTTCCAGAGTGGTGGATATAGTTAAACACAATATCAAAGATACGGCAGTTGGTAGGGTAAGGGAGGCTGGGGCTACAATGGTTTATTCATTGTGCGAATACAAACTCATCGCAGCTTATTAGCTTGCGAGTTCATGTACATATACAAATTTCACAAGTTGACATAAACAATCGCTCTAAAAGTTTGCAAGCTGCGGCCGATGCAAGGTGACAATACATATTTAAAAGTTGGAATACATATTTAAAAGACGCAATGCATATATAAAAAGGTACAATTACATATTTAAAAGATACACATTAATTATCAAAGATACCAATTAATAATCTAAATGCCACAATTATCCAAACTAAATGCCACCGTTTAACAGGTTAACAATATACGGTAGAGGGCTATTTTGGTAGCGTTTAGTACGTGCTGGCAACGGGTCGTATTTGTGACTTTGTCTGGTAACCCTCCCGCTGACTTTGCCCCTTTGTTGAGGTAACCATTGTTTGTAAGTGTCAGACTTGGACAGGGTCTTGCCGAACTGGTAGCACAGAGTTTCCCGTCTATCATGCAGAGTTTGTAAGTTCAGGGTTTTGCATGACTGGTCGTAGGGTAGGTTGTGGCCAAGAATGATTTTGGTTGCGCGTTTCTGGATCCTTTCGATCTTCCGTCGTTGCGTTGTCGTGAGACCTGGGTGCCATCCCGTTGAATTGTCGGAGATGGCATAACAGGTGAAGTCTTTGGCTCCCTTTCTTTGTTACCTCTGCAACGTGAGTGTCCCATCTCAGGTCTGACTGGAACGTAACGCCAAGACACTTTGCGGTTTTCACGACCTCGAGTACGTGACCGTTGATGCTGAGAGGGGTTGGTGGGGAAGGGTTGCGGCAAAAGCAAACATGGACAGTCTTGCATTTACCTGGGTTGAGTTTCATGTTGTTCTTGTCAGACCATGTTGATAGTTCGTTGAGATCATTTTGTAGACGGGACTGATCAGAAAGGAGTCTTGACTCAATAAGGTTAAGGTCGTCCACAAATGCCCAGGTGGGGGATTGAATGTTGTCAGTTGAACTGTTTGTATGGGCAATGAAGACGATTGGGCCCAATTTAGTACCCTGGGCGAGACCACACGTGAGTTGTTTTGACTCTGACAGAACTCCGTGGTACCTGGTCCGTTGACTGCGTCCTGAGTGAAAGTTGGCTATCCACGGTAAAATCCCAGATCTGACTCCCAGATCCAACAGGTGTTTCATTGCCATACTGTGTTCTACAAGGTCAAACGCCTTGCTGTAATCTGTAAGTACCCAGGTGCTACAGGTCCCACGAACATCCGCAGTTTTGTAGAGTTGATTAGCAAGACTAACCAGGCAATGTGTGATTGAGCGGCCCCTCAAACACCCGAACTGGACTCGGGAAATGTTCCCAACAATGTCGTGCAAGACCCATGCGGCCACAAAGCTTTCGCACACTTTCGCGATAAGAGACGTCAGCGAAACAGGACGCAGTTTGTCAATGTCTGGTGGGTCGGACTTTGGCAGTGGCACAACAACCGCTTCTTTCCATTCCCGATCCCGAGGAACACAGCCTTCTCGCAGGGAAGAGTTAAGAATGTCGGCTATGGGAGTGCTTAGCTCGTATGCGAACTCCTTTAGAAGCCTACCACTGATTCCATCTGGACCTGGAGATTTACTAGTTTTCACAGCCTGTAATTTCTTGTACATCTGCCAGGGGTGGACCGTTGGAGGCGGGCTTGCTGGGAGAAATGCTGGAAGCTGGGACAGTTCCAACAGTGGCAAGGACGTTGTAATGCCCGTGAAGGTCTTGTTGATTTTGTTCGCGATATCATGATGGTTGTCGGGGTCAATCCCCTCAACTCGAACTGTCATTTCCTTTCTCTGACCACCGGTTAGAACCTTCAGTTCTCTGAACCACGCTCTCGGATTCTCCTTCTTAAGGTTCTGGACTCTTGTCTTGTAGAATTGGCTCTTGGCACACTTTATCCCTCTTTGGATCTTATTTCGGAGCTTGCGCCATTCTTCCCACTTTCCATTATTAAAAGCACTTTGCCTGAGTTTGATGGCAGACGTAAGGCCTGGAGAAATCCAGGGTTTATCCCGTATGTGGATCCTTACAGACTTTGTTGGGAAATACGTTGCTATCGCTTGTTGCAGAGTACTGTAGAAGGCTGACGCTTTGTTTTGTGTGCCCTGCTCCTCTGTCACCTCTTGTCACGGGTACTGGGTAACCCACTGACCGAAGGCACGTATGCTAGAATCTTTCATCGGCCGAGTCTGTTGTTTCAAGGTTCTGTTGTTGACTGTCCGGTGCTTCGATTTTAACAGCACAATGTTGTGGTCGCTACGACCCAGGGGCGAAGTTGCAGAGGGAGGGTTGTAGAATTTGGAGAGGTTAGTGAGGATAAGATCAAGAGTACTGTTTAGCCTAGTAGGTACATTCACTAGGTAATTGAACATGTGTATTCTTTACTTATTTTTAAATCATCAATTTGGTCTAGACTACAAAAGAATCGCTGTACTCCGTCTTATTGTACGGAACACTCTGAAAGGGTTTGCCACAGATTAAAAGACGCACCGTCACCCGTGTTAGCCCCCCCCCCCCACGTTATTATTATCTCCATGGAAAATGGGGGTATTGTTTTGGCCGGTGTGTGTGTGTGTGTGTGTGTGTGTTTGTGTTTCCGCACATTTGTAGTCAGCATAAGTTCATAACGCCTTTATGGATTATGATGATATTTGGTATGTTGGTAAGTCTTAGAAAGACAAAGGTCAAGGTACAATTTTGGCCTCCTGGTGGCCTCCTGGTGGATGACCTTGGTACTGCAGCAGAACTTCCGGTTTTTGTATCTTTTGTCCTGAACATGCTATGGTCTTGACTTTTTGATGACATATAGCTTTTACTGTTAGGAATAAGTGGTGTGAGTTTGGTCTCCCTTAAGTCCAGATAGGAACAACGTATTTTCATCATTTTTGGTGTATAGGTAGCCAAGAGAGAGTTGTACATAATTAAATGCAAATTATGCAAATGAAGACTCAATTTGCAGAATTAATGAGAAAATGCTATAATTACAGTGTTTCATAATAGTACTTTTATACGTGATCTATTTAATATGTGGCAGGCAGAACATCAACAGATACCGATGATGCAGAGGATGACCTAATTTGCATAATTAATGTGAAAATTCTGTGACTCCTTATTGGTGAATAATGGGACTTTTATATCTTGTCACATGTGTAAGTTACTTAAAGGTTAATACCACTATGCATATATTATGTTAATGTGGGGGTCATTTGCATAATTAATGACATAGAAATGGAGACTGACAAAGTAGAGGAATTTTACACGAAAAATACTGCCATTTCAATTTAGAAAATCGTAAATTAAACTAGATCATGCTAATTATGACCTTATTTCCATAGTCAATGGGAAAAAAACATTTACAAAAACTCATATATTTCATGGAGGTGTGAGATCTCCGAATTCTTGTTTTAAATGAAATCACCCGTTTCTGGGATCCAGGACCAGCTCCTCAGGGTAGCCTTGTAATGTCAGAAGTCTCCTGACAAACGATCCGTCCTTCCGGGCTACTGAGATGCGTCCTTTATTGTCGCCCCAGTACACATTCCCACCAGCATGGTCCAATCTTAGGCTCCGCAGGTAAGCTACATTTAACAACAGATGGAGATACAGTCATGTGTTGCAGTCAGTCATTAAGAATAAAGTGGATGGGGATACATGTTTATTACCTCCATGAAAAATGGAGGTATTGTTTTTGGTGTGTCTGTCTGTATGTATGTATGTCTGTGTGTGTGTGTGTGTGTGTGTGTGTGTCTGTCTGTGTGTGTGTGTTTCCGCAACTTTGTGGTCAGCATAACTTCAGAACGCCTTTATGGATTATGATGATATTTGGTATGTTGGTAAGTCTTAGGAAGACAAACGTCAAGGTCAAATATGGGTCTCCTGGTGGATGACCTTGGTACTGCAGCAGAACTTCCGGTTTTTGTATCTTTTGTCCTGAACATGCTATGGTCTTGATGTTTTGGTGACAGATTGCTTTTCCTGTCAGGAATAAGTGGTGTGAGTTGGTCCCCCTAGCAGCTTGTTCTGGAACTGCAGGGCACTTTCTGGCGAAATGTTTAAAAGCCAATAAGTCCAGATAGGAACAACATATTTTCATAATTTTTGGTGTGTAGGTAGCTGAGAGAGAGAGATGTATATGATTAATTGCAAATTATGCAAATGAGGGCCTTTTTTGCATAATTAATGAGGAAATTCTATGATTACAGTGTTTTACATTATACTACTTTTATACATGCAATGTATGTAACCTATGGCAGGCAGAACATCAACAGATACTAGTTATGCAAATGATGACCTAATCTGCATAATTTATGCAAAAATTCTATGATTTCTTAATGGTGAATAATGAGAATTTCATACTTGAGACATCTGTAAGTTAATCAAAAGTTAACATACATCACGAGACATATATCATGTTAATGCGGAGGTAATTTGCATAATTAATGAGGAAATTTACATTTGAATATCAAGCCCATATTTCATGGAGATATGAAGTCTCGGAATGCTTGTTCAGATTGCATTCAAAACACTATCACTATTTATTAAAGAAGATTTTACAAATATTGACATTTTATTTTTATCTTTATGGTGGATATTTTAAACTGACCAAAATTTTCCTTGCAATTTTAGTCTACAATGAATGCCCCTGTAGTACAATGTGAAATTCGTAAGGCATACTACAAACGATGATCAGTAACAAGAAATGGATTGACGAATATCACCCACTGTTTGTTAACTCCACAATGGTCTCCAGCCTACTTCCATCACGGCGAGCCCGTTCGATGTCTCTAAAACTTGCCCGGTACATGAAGTCAGTCATAGGGTCGTAGTCCAGTGACCGGGACGACCCTGATGACATCTTGACCTTTAACCTGTCCTTGACTTCAATTTGAAATATCCCATCCCAGGTAGAAACCAACAGGAAGGGTTCTCCTATTTTTGTTGAAAAAAAATCGTTTTTGTTATTGTTTACAAACATATGAATTTCAATTTATGTGTATATGTCGGTTTGTAAATTTTTTCGAAAAATTCGAAAATTTTTGACGTTTATTCAGAACGACTTTAAATAAGATGTTGTCAACACGTACCTGTACACTCCACGCCTGCAGCTTGGTCGTGGTTACAGTTTAGATCGTGAATCGTCCACCCTGGGTACGAGCAGTTGAACAGGCTATTCTCGTCCCCATTACAGTGCAGGTCATCCATGTAGATTGGCCCTCTTCCTGTAAAGAAAACGACACCAATTATATCAGGTAACATTGAGATATGGCGAAGGGATAGTTATGAAATTTATGTAGTACTTTAGCTTATGTTATTGAATTTCAATGCTTGTAGTATAATGTTAAACTTTATTCCAACACAAAAATTGCACAATTGCAAAAATACAATTGTCAACGACCAATCACTTCAAAATGTAATTTAGCAGCACGTCGGCGGAACGTACTGCGCCTGCGCAGAACCCCGTATTTTCGCGTTTTTCGTTGGGTTTTTGGTCAACGTTGCATCAGAATTTTGCTTGTTGCAGAGGATTTTCTTTCCGACACAACATTTGGAAACTACTGTCGAAATGCTAACCTTATATGAGCGAATACAACCTTATATGAGACGTTCTGCCGAACTGCTATATACAATACATTACAGTTTTGCGCAGGTGCAGTACGTTCTGCCGACGTGCTTAATTTAGCGAGAATCAGGTTACAGACACGTGACCTTATTTACGAGACTTTACGTATACGTGACGTAAGCAATCTATCAATCTATAAGTGCCAGGGAGTTTATATCGTCCACCGTCTCTGTTTAGTTACGGCTGGAGTGCTGGTAGTCCTTCGGCATCGAAGAAGACTGCCCTGATATATATGGCCCCTTAAACGTAGTCCTTTTCAGTGTCCAGTACTCTAACGTTGTCCGATGAGACGATACGTGAACTGGTCAAATGATTCGATGTGGATGTGCTGAGAAAATTCCTACGAGAGCGAGCTGGGGCGTTTTTGCTTAAGAAATCTGGTCTTCAAACAGCGTTCTGTCTCACCAAGGTTACGTTTTGAAGTGAGTGGTAATTAATTATCCTGATAAAGGCGACAGTGGTCATTTGAGCTTTTGATCTCTGTGTGATCTTTGTGTTGAAATAAATCAAAGTTCATTTCAAAGTTCATTCGTATCGTAATTATTACTATCAACACAGATGAAACTTCATGATAATTTCATCTTTTGTATGTTAATACACTTGCAATTAGGTTTAGGTCATGGGTGTATAGTAACGATTATTAGTAAAATGAGCCGGTGATGAAATTTAAAGAAATGTATCTAAGCTTTTTGTTTCTTCCCAGCCATACATTGTACCAGTTACAGATGTTAAGCAATAAAGTTGATTTGATTTGATTTGATTTGATTAAGTCTAGATCTATATGGTCTAACGTCGAATACATGAATCTTTGTAATAATGAATATACCATAGCTGCTGTGTTGTATATAAGGTCATGTTGTTTTCTTTATACTTAATACATAGCAAGAAAATTAGTTGTATACTTGAAACAAGGAAAAGCTTACCTTGGCCAAAATACGCATCATTACGAACTAGTTGGGCACTAGGGTAGCCAAGCATTTTGCAAACAACGTCTGCATCCTTTATGTTAAAATGGTTGTGACAAACTGTACCCCACGTCATACTGTCGGCCGGTCGGACTTCCACACGTCCTTCACTCCGACTGGAACCTCCGACAAGACGGATTCTGCTGTGATCTAAACGTGAATTTTAACAAAGGCATAGAGTATATACTAGTAGGTGTACCGTAAACTATAATGTGTATGATAAATAATCAAAATTAGCAGGAAACTGATACATTAAGGCACGTGCATGCTGATAAAATGCTGATGAAATTTACTTGCTGTGGCCTAACACGGTGGTCAAAATTGGGCCCCGATCTCCCCACCTGCAGTAGAACCCGAACCATGTTCGATATGACGTAATTCGAATAGAACGGTGTTCGAAATGGGGTCACCCGCGGTCATTTACAGTAAACCTGGGTCTTTCGGCCCCTTTTTACATGTGTACCTCCTAACAGCAAAAAATCCACCTTTTAACAAATATATACCATTTCCTGGACAACTACATGTCTGCCTTCATTTTGTAGTGGGCTGGAACATGAAGCGAAGCTACTGCCGTTATTTTGGGTGACCTTGAAGATCGCAATGCTTGTACTCATCAGCCTAAATAAACACTAGTCATATTCATGCCGTATGACATGCGTCCAAAACTCGTTTAAGATTGGAAGCATGGAGAGTCCAACATATCTCATTGACGGCTCAAAATAGCCGTAACGGGTTTGTCCAGAATCGTGTCTTAGGGATTTTTGAAAAAGGACCTTGATTTTGAATTATGAGCAATTGAGTGCGAAAAATGTCAAAAAATTCCGTTTTTTTCACATTTATGTCGATAAAAACTATACTTAAAATCAGAAATTAAAAAATTCCTAAGACACGATTTCTGATCTTATTCCTAGTCGTCGAAAAATATAAAATCGAGGATTTTGGGTAACATACGTAGCCGATCTTAAACGATGTTTGCCTAAAAACATGACTCGGACTGTCTCGGACTGGCGCTCCAAATCCCGCAAAAAATCGTCTTTCGGAGCGAGATTTTTCAAAATTAGTAATTCAACTTAAACAACTAACATTAAACCTATGTAAACACGATAATTTCATTTTATTTTGACGGAATTTACCCTTCAATACTAATTGTTTATTTTCAAGTGGTTTACGGGTAGTTCAAAACAGGCCAAACTTGCCTCTTGTAACCTGATACGTTTTCGAACCCCCCTAGCAATGGGAAAGAATACCGTAGTGATAGACCGACGTGTAACAAGACTCATTATATCAAATTAATTACAATATTATTTAAAAGTCCTCTAATAGAAAGCAGGTATCATGAACAACATTAAATCAAGTTTTAGTCAGCTCTTCTTGAAGAATGCCTATCGAGTGTGATTTTTGCAGCATTCATCCCATCTCCTAAAAGAAAATCTGTCACCCATTGGTGGTCAGCTAAAGGAGAGTTGTTCCACGATAAACCTATTAGTAAATAAACCTCAGCTTTAGCCAGCTGCCAGGATGTTTGTTAGTGTTGCTAATGTGTTCATTAAACAAGTCTTCTCATCAAACGCCAAACGTTGAAATGGTAACAAATCACCAAGTATTCAATGCACGTACCGCAAACAACGCCGACGTCATCCCAATGATCGCAGTCATGAACCCTCCATCCCTTGTGCGAACAGTTAAACAGGCTACTCTCTGTCCCATCACACTGTAGGTCCTCTAAGTAGATCGGCCCCATTCCTACAGTTTAAAAACGTTAACAGATCAGATGTAGTCATTACAATGATTTGCCGAATTTGTAGATTAGTTAATACATTTTAAAGGTATTACCTACGTTAAGCGAGGGTCACACCCCGCCGTACGCGCAACTACATGCTGTCTACGTGCAAAAACGTGGGCAAATTTTAGGGTTCTGTAAGTGGTGAGTACCACCTCCGTTCGGAATCTAACGGAATATCGGATGCATGCAGACACGCCGTAGCACTTTGCGTTGCGTTGACGTACTGCTCATGCCAATCCTTCCCAACGTTTTCAGAAAATTGCAGCAGACGTGGCCATTCAAAAAAAGTAGGAACAAAAAACACGTATGGTGGTTCGTGACTGCACTACCGAGCCTTACACAAAAGGTAATACCTTTTGTATACGCCGATGCATATGATTGTCAACTTGTAACCTGTATTTATTTAGCACAGTCGGGCAAAGATGTACAATAAAGGTTATCTTGAAAGTTCATCTGTGTAGAAGTCATTATGAAACAAGTTTGAACTGCACCACAGGTAAGTCACAACATATAAATATTGAATCTCCTGGACATTCAGGAATAGTCTTGGACAAAGAATCGCACAAGGGGTTAAAGAGGCCATCTACATCAGGGCATTACAACCATCCCTCAACAGAGACGGGGGGGGGGAGACTTTCTGCAACCTATTATCCACTGCTCACGGAGTCACGTGTGTTATCTGCATGACGTCACGGAAAGCGGTCGATTGCTCAACCCTTGACAAAGACTGGAGTTGTACAGTTGAAAATGTTGGTGATTCCCATTTCTTGTGTTTTATTTTGCAGTTCAAACTTGTTTCATAAGTACAATACACTGAGAACATAGTTTAACCCTATCTAGACCGGGCTTTTTTGAGCATGGTGGGACCGGGGGGGGGGCTCTTTTGA